>NC_057811.1:284450684-284763571 GCF_018294505.1 Triticum aestivum
CAACTGCGGCTGGTTCTTCCTTCACCCCGGCGAGCCCCCCACCCCCTGAAAATCGACTGACCCAAAAGTCGATTCAGTCAACTGAGGCGCAGCTAAATCGGAGCAGCATCGCAAGCAAGAGCAAGAGCGAGAGCAGCAGCGCGAGCAAGAGCAATAGCAAGAGCAGACCAGGCAGGGGACCGAGAGTAAGAGCAGAGCAGCAGCGCGAGCGAGAGCTAAAGCAGCAGCAGTTCCTACTGATGTGGACGTCGCCGCCGAGGGAGCGACACCGTGGAGGAAGTGGCCGATGATGCCGCCGTGGATGGAGCCGCACCGTGTCGGCTCGGGACCGAGCGCCGGCAACACCGTGAGATCGAATTAAGAAGAAAATGCGGCGATTAGTGTACAACCTCTTTGGTGGCGCCGATTAGGCCGCAGCTTCATCCGAGGAAACGGTGATGATGATGCTCTTCCGGTGGTGCAGGTGAAGACGGCGGTGTGGGAATGGAGGTGGCGTGAAAGATGAGGGGAACGTCGGGGCAGCTCCTTGGAGGTGGAGGACGGGGTGGCTGAACCGGCGGGACAATGAGATCGACGACGGATCCTCATCCGATACGATGGATGAGGGCCGTCGAGGTGTTGCTGTGGACGACGTCGTCGGGGAAGAGGCTCCGGCTGGGTGGCGGACGGAGCAGGGTGTGGGGTTTCGTCGCGGGTTTTCACGGCCTCGGTGTACGAATGGGTGGGCGGATGGGATGGCAGTGGGGAACCATGGCTTAGAGACGCGCTTGTACGAAATGTGGGGTAAGTTATGAAAGTACCCCCACCGATTTGAGGCGGTTCTTTCGGTTCAGGGGTACCACGGGCATTTCGCGTGTCGGGATTTCACAGGAGGTGGGAGTTTTTGCGCGCGTTGTAATTTCAGAATAGCAAGGCGCGGGTTGAGATGGAGGGAGTTGTCGGAGCACAACGAGACAAAGATATATCTTAAATATTTCGGGCTAACAAGGCGCGGGTTGAAGAGGCGGGAGTTTCGCAGCACGATAGACAGAGACGCTAGCTTGAATTTTCGGCATAACAAGGCGTGGCTTGAAATTTCGGAAGAACAAGCTTAACGTGTACCCAAAAAAAGACAATTTGCACCTCAACACGCACAACACACACACAAACACCATTTAGACTAGAGTAAGGTACACGTGCATTGCACGCATGAGATTTGGCAACCAAATTATGAATAAATACCACATTATAGCATGCAAGCTTTGAGTCATATATGCATGATATAGATGTTCGTTTAATTCTTATAGTTCATTTCATTCAAAATCATCTAGGTTTTATAAGAAAGCTAATCTATTTTAAGATTCATGGAATTGTGCGTCGTAAGACATAAAGTAAAAAACAAATAATGGCAAATCATGTAAAAAACATTTGGGCAATTCTGATACGGAAGATTCTAGAACAAATAATAAGTGCTTGTGTTTTGATGTTTGTGCATTATGCTTAAGTTCAACCATGGAGTCTTCTAGATTATACATGTGGCGAAATCTGGTGGAATCTAGATGATATCCAACGGCCAGTAGTGCTCAAATTTTCCATCTTTGGACCATCGGATTCGCCTCATCCAACGACCATCTTTCAAAGTTAAAGTTACCCGCACACAATATAAAAAATATAAAATATAATATATATATATAGGGGTATAGATATAGATATGTGATGCGAAAGCCGCCCATCATCTCCAATTAGAATAGTGTGTCCATGCACGGATGCGACGTGGCCAAATGATGTCTGCCATCGGTATCTCAAATTCAAATCAGTCTGACCTTGTTCAATGTGTATACATTACAACATGCTCGTTTCCAAACCACACCGCGCAGATCTCCGTTATATTCATGCATGCATGGGTTTCAAACATCAGGATCTCTTATTCAAATATTTGAATTCAACTTTACATTGATTATGACCTCACCTATTCTTTTACACCCACACAGTAGTCTTCTCTTTATAATTGTACCACTAACTTTCTCTCGTGCATGCATGCACACACACTACCAGTCGGCATTATCCATCGCACGCATGCAATCTTTTTCTTCAGGTCGGTCTCCCATGAAGGCACACACCCACACACATCCCCCTCTCCATCATATCGGGCATTCTTTATCTCTCACGCGTGCATGCGCAACGATCGATGTTCCTCTATGTATGTGTGTATATAGCTAGGTCTTTCATAGTTTTCCACACAAACCGATCAATCGATATATCCAGTGAGGTCTCACCCTCTTTCCCACGTCCACATCGATCAATCTATACCTCTCTATATAGGATTAACATATATAGCTAATACACCCACATTAATTATATATCCAACGTCCCCCTCTCATCATCCATGCCTTCCGCTTCATCTCTCAGACGCGTGCACAATGGCGAAGACAGGGGCAGTAAGGGCCCTGCCCCCTCCCCCCTAACATCACTATATATCGAGGCTAATATGAATGTGATCATTAGACAATTGCTGCTAAAAATGGTTTAAGTTCATGAATTGACCCTCCTCGTAAAGGATTAGCAATGCTTGGCCCCCTAGCTCATTTATTTTTCATGGCTCCGCCACTGCGCGCAACAGCGCACGTGTTCGCCCCCTCTCTCTAAATATCGATCTCGCACTTGTGCATTCCTTCATAGTCTCCCTCCACTCGGCCCCTCGCACCATCTTCTAGCCCCCACCGGATTTTGCCACATGTACAATCTAGCAGACTCCATGGTTGAACTTAAGCATAATGCACAAACCTCAAAACAACAGTGGTTCTCTTTTGTTCTAGAATCTTCCGTATCATAACTGCCCAAACTTTTTTTCTAGTTGAATTGCCATTATTTGTTTTTACTTTATGCTTTACAACGCACAATTCCATGAATCATAAAATAGATTAAGGGCTTCTTTGATTCAAAGGATTCTCAAAGGAATTTTGGAGGATTCTAATCATTAGGAATTTTTCCTATCTTGGTTGTTTGATTCGTAGGATTGTAAACCATAGGAATTTTTCCATATGATTCATTTGCACTAGATTTCATAGGAAACATCCCATCCACTCAAACCTCTTTGAAAGAATTCTGCGTTTTTTCTATGCACAATCAAACACTCGTACAATCCTGTAGGATTCAAGACGACATTCCACTATAATCCCATGTTTTTCCTATTCCCGCGTTCTTAGCTTTTTTATAAAAACTAATTGATTTTGAATGAGATGAACTATAAGAATTAAACGAAGGGCTACATCAGGCATATATGACTCAGAGCTTACATGCTATAGTGTGGTATTTATTCATAATTTGGTTGCAAAATCTGATGCGTGCAATGCACGTGTACCTTACTAGTACTTCGAGTATGTGCAAAACACGTAAATTAGAATACCAATGGCACGCTACACAGTGTCTCTCTTACAGTTCATGAAGCCACGTGGCACATGTGGAGGCGTTGTCGCGACCTCCTTGCGTGGATTGATCACAGTGACGTGCTGCTGGTTCCAGAAGAATGTACTCGTCCTCCCTGAGCCATACTGGCGGTACATGCACGAAGCGAAGATGTGCACGCACGCCACGCACGCACTCATTCCCTCGCACGCACACGCGGGTACACGGGCGGACGCAATTTTGTACCAAGATCCACCCCATGTGATAATTTGACGCGTGTAAAGTCGTTCACTTCATTGATGGTCAATTAATACAGCGCATGCAAATTGAGTGGACGTGAGGGCGGAAGAAAGACATTATTACTCCACTGCGCGCATGCGAGTAGTTAAATCGTGGGTTGCTAGTAGTACTTCCATTGGTCTCCTTCGTATTTTGTGCCAATTTTTGACAGTAACATAATATTTACGCATTTGAGCAGTGTAGTACTTGAAATTTATGTTCCGCTAAACTCATCGGGAGCCGTTTCGGGCCTCGAAACCAAAACCATCAATTAATCTTTACCTTGTTCCCATCACATTCGAAAGCCTGCTCACACCTACTAGTACGTACCAAACCTGAACGTGTTCCCACTATGCAGGTATTAGTACTAGTGCTAGTACTTAGGTTATAAAAAGGGGAACTACCTAACCGAAAATTACTCTACCTTTCCTCCTCATAAGTGCTTCTTCTTCGTCCGTCGTTGCCATGGCCGGTGAGCAGAGCTCTAGGTCGAGAACTACTCGTAACAAGGGAGCGGCAACCAAGGCTGCGGAAAAAAAGAGAGGGCTCGCCGCCACGCAGAGACCTCGAAAGATCTCTCACGGGCAGGCGATGGCTCCCAGGAGCGCCCTAGCCGCGGAGGCGAACATGCCGAGCCGGCGGAGCTGGAGTCGTTATCCCTCGACGGCATGCCCGATCAGCTCAATAAGCAGAAGGAGTTCATCCAAGGCTTGATGGAGTTGCTGAAGGAGAGCCTCGACGACATGCCCGCTGAGCTCAATCAGCAGGGGGAGTTGACCGCCGGCTTGGTGATGCTGCTGAAGAAGAGCATTGCCTCGGAGAAGAAGGCGACCGGCGAAATCCTGCGACTTCAGGAGGACAAGGCGAAGCTCTGCCACGAGATCGACCTGTTGAAGGAGAAGAACGCCGGCTGGAAGAAGCTGCATGAGAATAGTAGTTCCTCGATGAAGATGCTGCAGGCCCTCGTCATGGAACAGAAGGAGGAGTTGGCGAAGCTCCGCATCGAGCACCCGGCTGCTGTCAAGGTACGTAATGCGGCCGTGGAACAGATGATGAAGGCTCGCGTCGAGAAATCCCGCGTCATGGACAGAATGAAGAAGATGGCGGAGGAGACGCGCAAGGAGATGGAGGTCGTGGAGGCGATGAAGAAGCAGTTACGACTCCGCGGCGAATTAGATCATTTGGGGTGATAATCTTCCTTCTTCTTTTGCTCCTGTGTTTCATCTTTTGCTTCGGGTGTTTCGCCGCACGTGTCACGTTCTCTGCGAGGCATGAATAGAACAATGGTTTTTTTAGGGAATGAATAGAACAATGCTAACAATGAGATGACTAGCAAATTAGATCATTTTTTATCGCCATATGGCACTGGGCTGCCGTGTTTCGTGCTCCTCCGTCGCAGTACTACTCCAGTGGAAAACTTGAGTATACCGCACGGTTCTTTGCTCCTCCTCGATCAGGTCGTCGGCGCATTTATACGAGCAGTCAAATCACAAGGCCCCGCCTTCCAGCAGTAATGAGCCGTCAAATCACAAAGGCCCTCGCCTCTCGTGAAACCGACCAAGCTAGACTGCCCCGCCCTCTAGCCTTTTAAAAAATGTATACTTTTGTACAGCAGTAGTATCGATGGATTGCGCCATGGAGCAAAACTTGAAATTAAAAAAAGGTGGTACATATAGAGAGCGCTCGTCGCCAAATTATGCATATAGTACTATTAAAAAGGCTAGTCACAATAATGGTGTCCAGCACAACCCACCCCTCAAATAAAACTAAGAGGGTGCTTGGATACGTTTTAGTCCCATGACTAAAAGTAGTGGGACTAAAACATGCTAGCCTCACCCATGCTTGGATCCAAATACTAAAAAGGCTAAAATCAAGTTAATGAGCATTTATTATCCTCCAAACCCTCCAATCCAGAACTCGCCTGTGTTAAAGGAGAGGAGTTAAATGCGTAGAGAGAGGACTAATCGTTCTTATATTATGGGACACAGGGAGTACTAGTATTTATTGCATTTGCCAAGGAGTGACCTCTTCCAATGAAATGGTGTTGCTAAGTTTGCTTCATTTAATTAGCTATAGACTCAAAATTGTCTTTTCACCTAGGTACACGCGCTTAGCACCGTTTCTTCCTTGGGTCACCAAACTAGTCTCTCTCTTCTTGATTAACTTGCCACATCAGACTTTATGCCTATGTGGCAAGCTTAAGCACCTGTAGGAGCAAGTAAAAGTAAGTACAATAGTGCGCTTTACATGGCATTTTTGCATATGTGGAGGAAAGAGAGGCAAGGAAAAAGTGGAGAAGTGGGCTCTCATGCAAGAGCCAGCCTCTACTACATGGTGGAGCATTGGGAGAGGCACCTGTATGGAGGTGGTCAGGAATCGGGAGACTCACGCCGGTCGTAGCGCCGCAGTTAAAATGATAATGGCAAGTCAAATCACGGGGCCCCACCTGTCCAGCAGTAACTCGCTGTCAAATCACACAGCCCTACGTTTGCAGCAGCCTACTCCCTCGTCTTCTCGCGTCTCTGTCGAACCGACTAGGCGGAACTGCCCCGCCGCCTACCGCGCAGGAAAAGCCCCGCCCTCGACTTTTAAATAGTATACAGTATACTAATTTTGTATCCATGGATTGCGCCCGCGCCATGGAGCAAAGCGTCTAGAAAACGGCGGTACACATGTACGGAGTATACAGCACGCCCGTCGCGTTCGCGTCGCACCCCAGACGGTCGGTCGGTCTGGCACGCTGCTCTCCGAATGGAACGCGCGTCATATTGCGTTTGCACACACATGTGGGACGGCAATTGAGAACCGACCATAGGCACACTCCCCGGCCCCGCAAGTCGGGTGACTTAATAGAAGAGGGAGACGAGCGATAGTACTAGAGAAGTGTTGTACTACGTTGGTGCCTGGACGATCCCTGCAAGACACGGAAGATCAGTTCGTCCATGCATGTGACCAGACTCCAGCAGACACGCCTGGATTGGCTATCGTGTACATATCGTGCAGGCTGTGTTGTACATGGCTGTAGTTGTGGTGAGAAATCTAAAAAAAGGTTTCTTGTCATCTCGCAAAATTAGGTGTCATGTGCTTCGGATCACTGCGAGGGTTAAACAGCGACAACTGAGTTGGGCTAGTCATTGGGGGCACATGCACGAACAGTGACTACTCGGCTGCCATCTAGGTCAAGCCGGCTATGTTAATTAGGACATCTATCGACGGACCCCTTTTCTACGAGTTTATCTTTAATTTGAGCTTTGTTCCTCGTCTAGTTTGTCCGTCGGGATTCATGTTGTCTCCTTTGGGCAGTGAGGTTATGATTTCTTGTCATGTGGCATTTTTTCGTGTTATATGTTATAATCCGGCGCTTCAGATCAAAATGACGACAACTGCGCCTCCGGGCCACGTGCATGAAGACTTCTCGACAGTCATTGACGAGGTCAAGCCGGCTCCGGTAGACAAAAGAAAACTAGTACTACTCCACTATATAGGCAGGAGCCTCCGCGCTTGCTTGCTAGTGTTGCTCTCTTCACACTGTCTCGGCCTCTCCAGATCTAAACACGACAGCGGTGGCCACACTCTCTCTCTCTCTGCTCACCGCTGGTCACAGATCCAGCCGGATCCTCTCCGCCGGGGAAGGTGAGAAGGTGCAACGTTCACGCGGTCGTCCTTCGCGACGGCTCTTACCCACTGCTGGGCGCGTCCCGATCAGCCTGCCTTGCCGTTCTCTCCCAAGCACCGCTGGCGAGGGAGGGCCTCCGACCCCTTCTTCCTCGCTGCCGTAGTGTGGGCAGATCCGGCCTCCCGCCGCCCACCTAGCGACATCCCGGCGACCATCAGGTATAACTTCCTTCGAAACCGGCCTTGCTCTACTTCCCGAGCTCCTGACGTCGCTGCATTTGTATCTTTTACTATTTCTCAGGCCCCCTCGTAGATAGGATCGATCGGCTGTTCGAAAACCACCTAATTTTTTTACGTTTAAGAGGTAAAACTAGTTCATGCACTCGAATCTAGTACTACTTGGTTCAAACAAGGAAGAAAGGGGGTGGGGGTGGGGGAGGATTTGTTACCTGAATCTAGGACTTGGTCGAAAGAGGAAATAATGGGGGCGAAAAGTAGCAGAGACTGGCTATCCAACTGGTCTCTAGGTCTAATAGGGAAATAAAGGGAAACGCAGTACAAACTCAATATAAACCCGATCTATTGGTTGAAAAAGGAAAGAAAGTGGGGACTGGGGGACAAGTCAACAGAGTAAGTCCAGCACTAGATTTGCTAGCCTCACACAGTATAAGGTGGCTATACCGAACAAAAATGGGACCAACCCAGATATCCTGTTCTGATGTTTGTTGCCCCGAGCCACTCTTATGTAATGCCACTGGTAAAATGTAGCAGTCGCACTGTTAAAAGTAAGGACACGTTAAACCAATGTTGTTTTCAATGTAATGCCTCCAGTAATATGAATCAATGGCACTTCTTTACATGTCCTGCTAAAATTTCCCATTAAGATAAGTTGGTTCTTTTCGTTAGAAATGCAACTGTCCTGGTCCGCCTACTCTCCCGTGCCCAAAGTAATGTCGTATTTAACGGTTGTCATAGTTAATCCTAATGCCCACACTAATATCTAGCAATGCCAGTGCTTTAGAAATTGCTACTGTCCTTGTAGGATTGCCATTCAGATAAGGAACATGCTTCTTTTCATTTGATGCATGTTTCATCACTTGTTAGTCACCCTCCTTTCCACCTTTTTTGTGCAAACAGAGATATACATTTCACGCTCGATCTTAGTTGAACTGCACAAATGATATCCAAATTATAGTTGAGCATTCCAGGAGCTTCACAACCAACCTTGATGTTGCTCAATTTTATTGCAACTAATGAAGAAGAAGCTCTGTGGGTTTCGTTTTCTGATGGAAATGGAACCGGGGCTGGAGCCCTTTTCTTAAAAAAATTGAAGAAGAAGCTGCTAGCTCACGGGACATTGCTTCATTTTAGGTGAACTGCACCAAAAGGTCCCATGAATTGAATCATCCATGTTGGTGACTGAAAGAGCCAGCTTCAGCATCCCAGTCTAAGCACCCCCGGCCTCCATCCTTGCGACGCACGGTACACCTCGTTTGCCACCTGCTCGACCCTAGTGTCACTGATAAAATGAAGTAATAATACAGTTAAAATAGAGCGAGTGTCATCTCTATCATTTCATTTCCAATGTAGATAAAGAAAGTGCTTCTCTTTGTTAATGTATGTTTCATCAACTAGTCCCATTGTTAATGTTTAAGCGTTTCTGCAAACTGGGGTGCTTAATTTTAGTTGATATGTACAAAAATAGAGATTTGAATGTCTCAAGGCGCCTCCTTGTACTACCGCTGTACACTGATGTTCATCACTGGCAGAAGGTGTATCTGGGAGACTTGGGACGATGTCCAGTATGAGGCGTACCGTATGAGGCGTCGCAGGGCCCATCTCGCCCTCGCAGCATGGCATACTATGATACTATCGCAATATTTTCTTCTATTTATTTTGTGTGTTTCATCAACTAGTGCCACTATAATGTAATCACGCTTTTTCATTATCTGTGCAAACAGGGTTATTCAGCTGCATTTTGGTGGAACTGCACAAATGTACGTATGGAACCGGCATATATGCAGAGTGCGAGGTGTGCCAAGTAAAAATTACCGACACCAACCATGCTGCATGCACGCATTGGCATCCACCACCACCAGTGGGATGTGTGGCGCTCTCTGTGGACGGATCTTTCTCGGCAGCAAATCATCTAACCAAATACTAGTAGCTTATATTGGCAGTTTTCTAGGGAGTACTCTTTTCTGAAAGAAGCACCAATCTATTTTTCTTTATTTGTACACTGTGTCACAACTTTGACCCAAAGGTCCAGAGCTATTTTAGGGTGATTGGCGTAGTACTCGGAGACTGATTGTAAGCATGATTTTCATTAGCTGTCACACTGATTGTAAGCATGAGCAGGTGGAAGATTAGGTTAGTGCGAAGCTTACCTTAAACCCTACCGCCGCCGTTGAAACGAGGCGAGCGTCGAGGGAACCGTGGAGAACGGCGGGGAAGCGACGTCGCGCCATCCGGCCTCCTCTTGCGGTGGGAGAACGAATACTCCTGTGGCTCCGGCTGGCTCTGCACCCTCACGAACGGCACACCATACTCGATCGATTCGTTATCCTCTGGGTGCTCGACCTTCGACCTGTACGCCCACCACCTCCGCCTGACTGTCGCCTCGGGCGAATCTGTCTGCTCCATCGCCCAGAGGAGATACTCGATGAACTCGGAGGACTGCGGCGTGACTGCCGCCGAGGAGTACATGTACATCGCCGCCCTCATCGCCGCCGTCTCGCTCTTTCGCATACATTGCCACATGGCCCGCACCGTCCTCGAAATCTCCCACTCATTGTCAAACCAACTAAGGATCTCCTTCAACCTGGCTAACTTTGCCTGGTCGCCGCCGGCGATCTGCCTGATTCGCTGCTGCATCCTCTCCATAGATGTCCTTCTGAGTGGTCCGGTGCTAGCTTTGGAAGATGGGAGGAGAGACGGTGGTCTTGCAATAGAGAAGAGGGAGAGGCGAGACGGTGGTTTTGGAATGGAGATGATGGAGAGGAGAGGAGGTGGTTTTGCAATGGAGAAGATCAGAAGAGGGAGAGGCGAGACGGTGGTTTTGGAATGGAGATGATGGAGAGGAGAGGAGGTGGTTTTGCAATGGAGAAGATCAGAAGAGGGAGAGGCGAGACGGTGGTTTTGGAATGGAGATGATGGAGAGGAGAGGAGGTGGTTTTGCAATGGAGAAGAGGGAGAGGAGCGTGCGGCAGCGATTTAGGATTGGACGAGAGGGCCGGCGCGCTGTGACTGGATCAAAATCAAAATCAATTTACCCTTCAATTAAGAAAGCGACCCCACATTAACTAGTCTCCCTTTTATTCTGGGTCATAATTGACCATGATTTTCGCACATAAAATATATGTTATACGTTGCAAAAATAATATAATTTGAAAGTACATTCAGATACGAACCAAACGATACAATTTTTGGTGACATGCATTCACATTTTGCTTGTCAAATACAGTACGTGGTCAAACTTTGACCCAAAATACGCAAAACAACAAAAAAATACTTCCAAGACCAGCGCCGCTCTTCCGCTCTTCTCCTCTTAAACCACCGCCGCTCCTCTCCTGTTCCAATCTAAATGCAGCGCCGCTCCTCTCCTCTTCCATTTCAAAACCACCGCCCCTCCTCTCCTGTTCCAGTCCAAAACCAGCGTCGCTCCTCTCCCGTTCTAATCCAAAACCAGCGCTGCTCCTCTCCTCTTCCATTCAAAAACCACCGCCGGCGAGTGAAGGTGCTGTGGAGAAGTAGATCGATGGAGGAGTACAACCGATACGTGAGGATCGCAGACGGCGACCCTGTGAAGCTAGCTAGGATGTTGGAGATACAGTCTTGGTTTGACAACAAGGACCAACTAGCGGCGACGGCGACATCCATGGCCAAATATCTGCAACAGAGCGAAAAGGCGGCGATACTCCCGGAGGGAGTCGCGCCGGAGTACATAGAGCTGCTCCTCTGGGCCATGGAGCAAACAGATTCACCGAATCCGATCGTGAGGGAGCGGTGGTGGGAGTATCGATCCCAGATGGAGCATCCACCAGAGATTGAAGGATCGAGCATCTACAGGGTGCCGTTTGTGAGGGTGTCCTGCCAGAGCGAGCCGGTGGAGTCTTCGTCGACCGAACCCAACTGCAAGAGGAGAAAAGCAGTTGGCCCGACGACGCTTCCCCGCCATCGTCTCCCTCGCCGTTCACATCGTCTCACGGGGCGGCTGTCTGCCGCCGAGGAATAGGAGGGGGCTGCCCCCCCCAGCCCAATAGTCGGGCAGGTTGTGAATTGTCAGGAGGAGCTTAGGGTTGTCAGTATTTGCAGGTTGTGAATTGTGTTTTGTGTTGTGTATTTTGAGAGTACTTTCAGATATGAATGTCTTTTGAATTTCAGATTTGCAGTATTGAGCATATGAAGTATTTTATGAATTCTAGAGATCTATTTTTAGCACTTAAAAAATGTAGTTTCATAGGAGTATAAAAGTGCAGACAATGTGATTCTCAGAGAAGAAACTGCAAGTTTCAGTTTCAGATAAGAAACTGCAAGTTCAGTTTCAGATAAGAAACTGCAACTTTCAGAGGCAGAGCATTTATATTAACACGGCCTTTTCAAACAGGGTTAACATCATGTTGGAAGTTTTATTCATGGTCGAAAATGGAACTACCAGCCAGTTAACATCATGCTGATCAACATTCATGCATAGCACATCTTCATATGATGCACAGTCAAAATGCCCACACAATGTCGAGTGTGCGAAACACAGAGAAAACGAGGGACGAAGTTTTGGCAAGTGTTGGACGTGGTTTTGGGCTGCCCCGTCTAGGCTTTCATTTTTAACATGCGCAGCCCACGACCTCGGATGGGAGGTCCATAGGCCTGTTTGTATTTTCTTAGGGCCGTCATGTATCGACCGGCCTATGGACCTCCCATCCGAGGTTTTATTTTTGGCAGCCCAATTTATGTATTTTTTTGAAGAAAACGCAGAGGTCTGTTCTATTTTTCTATATAAGAATAGGAACGCCAGGTCCAACTTATGTTTCCCTTCTAACTATATTATATATATTTAAATTATTTTATATGTTATTATATATTATTTTTATTGTCATCATATATTTAACAGATACTTACATATGTAAGAAAACAATATCCCACATCTTATTAACTTATAAAAATAATTTCTTAACAAATAAAATCCTGGATTGTTTTGGCACGAAAATCCTAGTGATTGTGTACAAAAGCTTGGTAAGATTTAAGGACGAATGTAATAATATCACTTATTATTTAAATATATTTATAACAAAATGCTCAGCCCCTTTTTATTTTTTGATAACATTGCTGGCCCAACCCAACATTATAATTAGAATCAGCCCAGCAAAATCGTGTATTTCGAGAAAGTGCAAATGGCCTGTAATTTTTTAGGAAATAAAATAAATGGGCCGCATGGACGCTACATTATTTGTTCACCCAGCCCAGCTAATGGCTGTAATTCAAAAAAAAGATCAAATTGACTGTAAATTCTACCGCGCAAAAAAAAGACTGTAAATTCTGAAAAAATGGGTTGAATACGTGCCACATTTTTGGAGGCTGAAATGTGGGCCAATAGGTCGAAGCCAACGCAAGTCGTTGTCAATTTAGTCAACAAATGATTCTGACATGTTAGCCGTTGGATTTACATCCAACGACCGGCATCCATCTTCAATCTCTCGTCTTCTTCCTCCAGCGCCGCCGGGACCACCTCCCGCCTCCTGCTGCTAGCAGCTCTGCTTAGCACGCTTCGCTATGAAGCGCTACTCCACCGTTGGCCAGGCCATCCCTCCACCCCTCCACACCTCCTGTTCTTCTCCACCGACTGCCGAACCACACCGCACTAGAACCAGTTAACCCTCGTACACCTCTCCGTCTGCGACTCTACTCCCGCGTCTTCCCATCTCCGGCTCGTTGCTGTCCGGGGCCTCGCCGTCGTCCACCACCTTGGATGCGCTCGGCGCGGCGTGGTCAACGTGGTCAACGAACGACACCATCGGAAGTAGACTGTGCGTGGAGAGGCTGACAGCTGGGTCCACGGCCGCACACAAGGAAATGCCTCCTTATTACGCGCAAAATATTCCTCCACCTGACATTTGGGACCCACCGAAAGGGCCTCTGTATTTCGCGAAAATAACGTGCCCCCCGCTGACATGTCGGACCCACCAGCTATCTTCGCACGCAAGGAAGTGCCTCCTTATTACGCACAAAAAATGAATACTCCCCCTGCCAGCTGGAACCCAGCATAGTGGGAGGCTGACTTGTGGGCCTACCAAGTTGACGGGGACGGAGGGCTTTGTCAACTTAGTCAATATGAACGATTCTAGCTCCTGTTACCGTACGATGTTCATCCAACGGCTGTAGTGCTTCTTCAACCTCTGGTCTTCTTGCTCCAGCGGCCCAAACCAGCGCCGGTCGTGCCGCGTGCTCCTGCCTCCCGTGGCTGTGATGCCGCGGAGGCCTCACCGCCCCCTACTACTCCCACCGCTGGCCAGGCCATCCCTCTACTCACCCACACCCCCTGTTATTCCGCGGCGACAGCAGCCTCACACCGCAGCCGAACCAGTGAACCCTCGTACTCCTCTTCGCGTGGGCATCCACTGCCGCGTCTTCCCCGGCTTCGAGTCGTCCCCTTCCTAGTCCTCGCCGTCGTCCACCGCCATGGTGCTCTCAGCGCGGCGTGGTCAACGTGGTCAAGGAACGATTTCCATCGGACATGGACTGTACATGGAGAGGCTGGCAGCTGGGTCCACGGCCGCAGCAAGGAAGTGCCTCCTTATTACGCGCAAAATAATGATTCCTCCACCTGACAGCGGGGACCCACCGGACGGGCCACCGTATTTCGCAAAAAAACATTTCCCCCTGACTGCTGGGACCCACCAGCTACATCTTCGCACGCAAGGAAGTGCGTCCGGGCAAAAAAACGATTCGCCCCCCTGACTGCTGGGACCCACCAGCTACATCTTCGCACGCAAGGAAGTGCGTCCGGGCAAAAAAAATGATTCGCCCCCTGACTGCTGGGACCCACCAGCTACATCTTCGCACGCAAGGAAGTGCCTGACAGTCGGGACCCACCTGGTCGAAGCGTACGTAGCGTTGTCATTCTGGTCGCGAACGTGTACGTACATATATACTAGTGGATGTAGAGGCGCGCACATGTCGTAGTAGAGGCGCGTACGTGTCGTAGTAGAGGCGCGCACGTAGCATGTACACGTACGTACAGCGGCCAGGGTGCAAGAAAGAAAATACGGCCACGTATGTGTACATACGGGCAGGGTCTCGAACGCCTACTCGCGCATACGTACGGCCAGGGCTCGTGTACATGGCTGGGTCGGAACGGAGAAACAGTGTCGTCGTCATGTTCATGGGGAGGCAACGGAATGCGTCATGTTCATGGGGAGGCAACGGAATGCGTCGTGTTCATGGGGAGGCAACGGAATGCGTCGTGTTCATCGGGAGGCAACGGAACGCGTGGGAGCCAACCGGCTGGGTCGGAACGGAATGCGTGGTCGTGTTCATCGGGAGGGCTTGGACGAAACAGGCGATGGAAACGAGGCCTGGCGTACCGCAAAACGGAGGAAACGGACCTCCTACGTTCGGAACGGGGTCCTGTTGATCGGGAGGGGTGTGGCGTACCGCAAAATGGAGGAAACGGACCTCCTACGGTCGAAACGGGGGTCCTGTTGATCGGGAGCGGTGTGGCATACCGCAAAACGGAGGAAACGGACCTCCTACGGTTGAAACGGGGGTCCTGTTGATTGGGAGGGGTGTGGCGTACCGCAAAACGGACGAAACGGACCTCCTATGGTCGAAAAGGGGGTCCTGTTGATCGGGAGGGGTGTGGCGTACCGCAAAACGGACGAAACGGACCTCCTACGGTCGAAACGGGGGTCCTGTTCATCGGGAGGGGTGTGGCGTACCGCAAAACGGGACTCCACGGGATACTGTTCATCTCCACCGTCGACCTCCTCCAGCCTCCACGGGCTACCGTCGACCTCCTCCAGCCTCCACGGGCTCCCGTTCATCCAGCCTCCACCGCGCGCTACTCCACCGGCTACTGTTCAACCACCCCTCCACGGGCACCCCTCCACCGTCTACTGTTCATCCAGCCCTCCACACCACGGGGTCCTGTTCAACCACCCCTCCACGGGCACCCCTCCACCGTCTACTATTCATCCAGCCTTCCACCACACCACGGGGTCCTGTTCATCCAGAGGCAACGCCACCGCTCACTGTTCATCCAACCCCCCCCCTGCAACGCTCACTATTCATCCAATCGATCGGCTTCAGTTAGCAGCAGTAGCGAAGGAATCGCTCGATCGGGTTCAGTTAACAGCTATCGATCGATCGCTCGGGTTCAGTAACGCGTAGCCTGCAGTGCAATCGCTCGGGTTCAGTTAGAGCCAACGCCTCGCACACACGCGCGTACGTGTACGAGAGAAACGCGCATCGCTCGGCCCCCGACCTCCCACCGTAACCGGGAACTCCCCGAAATTTTCCTCCCCCTCGCTTCTACCACGGTTTTTCCGTCATGGACGGCCCAAAGAATGTCATGCAGCTGCGTCTCCGGCCCGCCCAGGACGAAAAGCCCATTTTCTGTCATGATTTTTTGCCATAGAAGTAGGAGCCCACCACATCTATGATGATACCGGGTTTTGTCACAATTATCGTCATAGAAGTGTCATATGTATGACAGAAAAAAATTTCGTTCGGCCCAAAATGTCACGGATGTGTTTTTTTTTGTAGTGACTGCATCTATCTATCATACCATGTTCTTACATCAAAGTACTGTTGTTGTGTATCCCGCATCAGTCACTCATGATTGGACACTTTTAACATGGCAGTTTGATAGTGGTTGCATCTTGCATTGATTTCTACGTTGTACTGCTTCTAATTTTTCGGATTGCCACTTATGACAAGACACTTTTAACTTGGCAGAGTAATATTGGTTGCATCTTTCATATGGTGTCTAGCTTGCATCACTTCTATTTTCTTGAAAATCCTTCTGCTTAGTTTACACATCGTAGCTATGAATATGTCATGCCGTCCTGTTTTCCTTACATATTCCATCCTCATACGGTTGTCTTACATCAAAGTATTGCTTGTCTGTATCATGCATCAATGAGTTCTGAAGAGCGATTTTATTCTTTTGTGTTGTGGGTACGGCTTGACATGGCAAAGTCAAAAAAGAGCAAGGAAAATAATATAGTAGGGAGTGGTGTTACTCGTCGGGTGAAACGGAAAAGGATCGGCCGTCCAGATTCTACTGGTACTTATAGTGCAGTAGAAGGTCCAACTCCACCGGCTAAATCTACAAACACAGTATCACCTGCTCCACCAGCTGCAGCATCTGCTTCAACTGTACCAGCATCTCAACGAGTTACTCGTTCGTTTGCTCCGGAACTGGCCAGTTCCCAAGCTGCCTTCACACCTAACACTACTTCTGAAGCAGTGCTGACACAACAGGACTTGGCAAGATCAGATGAACCTCATGAGCATCAACACCAAGACGGTACCTGACTGAGTCAAGTTGCAGTTGCATGCTCCTTTATATGTACTCTCACAGTTTGATGTACACTAACACTTTCCATATTCGTTGTTGAACTAGCACCGTGACGCAAGCGGAAACAGACATCAGGGATAATGCTTGACAGATTAACAAAATCTAAAGGAGGAAGAATGGAGATCCATTTTGAGGCAGGTTTAAAAAGGCCACGTGATGCTATAGAGTCAGCCAAGTTAGTATCAGAGGCAGCCGTTGCCGTTAGGTGTCATGCACGTATCCTCCCAACGTGGATCCAGTATAGGAATGAGAAAGACAATACCCAGTTTAACACCTTCCTTGACCATTTATCCCTAAGTAATGTTATTCATCGGAATTAGTAATATTGTCTTGCTCTGTCCCATACTTTCTAGCTTCCTCCTAATAAGACTCACATTCTTTTTTCAACAGATGAGGTTCAAGTTGGATCCGAAAGATGATGCAATTAAACAAGCATGCACTCATGTTTTTCAGTCTGCTCTGCGACAGTATCGGTACCACCTTACAAAATCTCACTTTGAAGGCAAGGCTAACAATGAAATCGCCCAAACATCTCCAGTGGAATATATTACAGATGAAGACTGGACAGCCCTCGTTAAACATTGGTCTGATCCAAAGTATCAGGTAGGCTATATGTATTTGATCAGACCACATATTGAACTTGTATTATGTATGTGCCTTACAAGTGTATCTTCTTCTAGGCTAACTGTTTGAAGAACAAGACTAACCGTTCTAAAGTGAAATTCCAACAGACAACAGGATCTCGTAGCTATATTGCACACTGTGAGGCTCTTGTAAATAGCTGCTACTTCCTTCTTTTTTCTGTGCCATATTATCGTATCTATATTGACTTGTTCCAAATACAGAGGAAAGCCTGTGCGGACCAAAAAGAACCTGAACCGAATGCAGTGCAAATCTTCAAGGATTGCCACACCAGCAAGATGAAGGGCATGAGCACACCAGTTCAAGCCGCTGTTGTAAGTCCTTACTCCTCCTACCTTTGAACTGATTGGTACTGTGATGTGTTCATTTAACTACTTGGTTTGCAGCCAATGTCAGTTACTCTGTTCACTTTCATACACAGTTGTCTTAACGTATCATTTCACCTTACATGGTTTAAAAGAGATGAAGGATATTCTTTTGGTCTTGATCTGTATTCTAGTTGTTATGTTCACGTGCGCACACAATGATAAAATAGCATGTTTGTTTTATATCTGTTTGCCCATGATATGAATGATGTCATACTATGTTCATCCTACTTTAAACCATGTCTCTTTATCCTGACAATACAGTAGGCATGCTACATGGACATATATTCTGAAAGTGATTTTATTATGTAGTTGGCACTACAATACATGCTAATGTATTACAGTAGTTCACCAAAATAAGTTATGTATAAACGTGTAACCTACTTTGTTTGTTTTTGTCTCATTAGTAACTTATCTGGTACACTAATCTACAAGTTCAAACTTTCAGGAAGCTATGGAAAAATGATTGAACAGCCACAACCACCTGAAGGTGACGAGGCTACCACAGGCACAATGTCACCTCTTGCTGCAGTGCGTCAGTATCTCTCCACTAACAGTGCAAAAGGCACCTTCCTGCGTAATTCTGGGTTGGTTGTCAAGGTAACCTCGTCCAAATCGCCTACTGAACAAAATCTTCCTGCTAGATAGAGTGATATATCTGTGCTCCAGGCACAAGTCCAATCCCTAATGGACGTCGTTTTGGAAACAAGAATAGTGGTTGACAAATGTCGTCAAGATATGAATGGTTTTGAAACCAGACTATCAGACATTCGCTTCGTTGTTCAAGAGCAATGGCGGAAAAAAGGTGAAGATCGTGCTGCTCCATCAGATTCTACAGCCTGAAACATTAGCACTCAGGTCAAATGATGTGTGCTTCTATACATCTGATGGTGCTTTTATCTGCAAGGACTGTAAACTTTATGCCAACAGACCTTTTGTTGTGATACAGCATTTATGCTGCTGCCAAAGGCTGCAATAATTACGACGCTATTTTTGTATGGTGTAGGTTTATCTTAGTAATGTATTCGGCCGAAAGCTTCGTAGGAGCCCAACATGCCAACATTCGTCGGGCCCATTCCAATTGGGCTAAAAACGATTATGGGCCGAAATTTGCATGTAGCCCACTAAAAATCTGGGCCTAAATCAGCATAAGATTTCATATTTTTCTGGTAGGCCTGTGCCCATAGTGGGCCTTTAACAGGCCTAAACATAATTTGGGCCCTCAGTAACAATAGGCCGTTTACAGGTGTAAATATCTCGAGCCCATAAAAAACATGGGCCTTTAAAAGACCGAAAGTGAGATTGGGCCCATTTACGATGCGGATCTTTCACAGGCCGAAATTCGGACGGGCCGTAAATGCGCTGACCTAATACACGGGCCTTTAACAGGCCGGAAGTTCGGTCGGGCTAGATTATCGTCATTTTTATATGGGCCGTTAATGGGCTCGATGTGACGTTGGGCCACATATGGCCCATGGATTTCGTCCGACATTAACAGGCCGAAAGTGGCCCAAATCTATGGCGGGCCGCTAACAGGCCGAATGTCAGACATGGCCGAATATGACCCAAATCCTTCATGGTCGTTTATGGGCCGAAAGTTTCAATGGCCTGTAAATGGGCCCAAATGAAGCAGGACCTTTAACAGGCCGGAAATACACCGGGCCGTAATTCGGCCCATATATTTAGCGGACTGTTAACGGGCCAGAAGTGATCATGGGCCGCGATGATGACAAGTTTAGGACAGGCCGTTGACGGGCCGATTTGACACTAGCCGTACGGGCCTTAACTGAGAATGTTGGGCCTTTATCTGGGTCGGCCCATTATGGTCTGCAAAATCTCGCGGGCCTTTAGCTGGGCCGGCCCATTATGGCCCGCAAAATCTTGTGGGCCTTTAGCTGGGCTGGCCCATTATGATACGAAAAATCTCGTGGGCCTTTTGCTAGGCTGGCCCATTATGGACCGCAAAATCTTGTGGGCCTTTAGTTCGGTCGGCCCATTTAAACTTTATGGGCCACTTTTGGGCCGGTCCACGTGTCAGTATATCATAGGCGCATCTCGCCCATTGGATGAGTGACACCTGTGCCAACGCAGAGCTGACACGTGTTTCCGTCAGCCAATCAGAATTTTACACGTGGAAAATCCCCATTGGTCCTGGCTGTTAACGGGTTATCGGATCCAAAACCTGACCCGATAGCTTAACGGCGTTCCGTTACGGTGGATGCCACGTGTCGGTCACCCTTGACGAAAGCACTTCTATGACGCGCGATTTATCGTCATGGAAGTGGACACTTCCGTGATGATAATTTTGGTAATGTCATGGAACACTTCTACGACAGCACATGTATGACTATCTTGATTCTGTCATAAATTTGTCATGGATGTACATGCATGACATCATCACGGAAGTGTCTTTTTTTTCTAGTGAGTTGAGCCCTTAGCTCAACATTCTCCTTCAAAATGGATGCCTCACTAGAAATATAGTTAGTAGCACAAGCATCATCATTAACAACAAGAGGAGAAGGCAACTTGGCAAGCTCTTTTGAATATGAAGCTTTAAGTTGTGCATGAGACTCGGTGAGTTTGATGAGCTCACTCTTAATGACCCTTGAGCCATTTTCGAGGTGCCCAAAGTCCTCAAGGAGTTTACCATGCGCAACTTCAAGCTTCTCATTTTTAGTTTCAAAAACATTGGCCACCTCAAGAGCTCTATCATGAGATTCCTTCACTCTAGATAATTCTAGAGCAAAAGTCTCCTCAAGAGATTCCTTGGTGGTTTGTTCAAGTTCGAGAGCTTGGGAGAGGTCCGCGATCTCATTAGCGTAATCACGCTCATGACCTTCCGTTTTATCAATGGTGACCTCATGCTCCTCAAGACGAGATTCCAACTCATCAATATATTTCTTGCCCTCAATAGCAATAGACATGATTTCCATGAAGTTGGAACGAGCAATTTTATTCTTAAGAAGAGCTTTAAAAATCATTTCCCCCTTAATTTTTAAGGAGGCAACATCATCATTCTATTCATCATAATCAACATCATCATCACTCTTGCCATCATCAATATCATCACAAGATATATTGGGATTCAAAGTGGGAGATACCTTTGAAGCCTTGGCCATAAGGCAAAATGCAATAGATGATGATGTAGGATCCCTTGAAGCACCATCCAAGACCACATCTTGTTCCATGGAGTGTTGGGTTTCCTCTACATTGTTAGCACAACAACTCGAGGAAATACATGCATTTTTATCATGGCAACAAGATATAGCAAGCATATCATCATGAGATTTAGTCAAGCAATTTTTACATGATATGCAAGGACTATCAACACAAGCATGTGAAACATTTGGAGTGCTTGAAGTGCTAAAGTCCAAAGATGAAGCATTGCAATAAGAAAGTGATGAAGGATTATCAACAATAAGCCCACTATCATCATTGCAATGAACACCACTACTCACCATGTCATTACCTTGTGGCAAACCACATGTAGGTGAAGTAGAAGAAGTTGAGAACGCAACACGACCGGAGGTGGAGGGAGAACAATCATCCTTACAAATCTTGGACACACCATATTTATCTTGAAGCTTTGTCCACAACTCATGAGCATCCCGGAACGGCATGAGTTGAAATAAAACTACATTGCTCAAAGCATCGAAAAGCACATTAGAAGCTTCAGCATTGAGATAAGAGTTTTTCTCATCCTCTAAACATAATCTTTGGGGATCCTTTGGAGGAGAAAAACCCATATCTACAATTCGCTCTAAATTTGGGTCCATGGCCCTAAAGAGATTAAGCATGCGAATTACCCAAACATCAAAATTTGTGCAATCAAAATTAAGAGTGTCAGAGAATCCTAAACCCCTAGTCGACATCATTACTCTCTAGGCGGTTAAGCCTAACAAGAGAGACGAGGCTCTGATACCAATTGAAAGATCGTGGATGTCGCCTAGAGGGGGGTGAATAGGCGCTTTAAAATAATTACGGTTTAGGCTTGAACAAATGCGGAATAAACCTAGCGGTTAATTTGACAAGCCCAAAACCTACAACAACTAGGCTCACCTATGTGCACCAACAACTTATGCTAAGCAAGATAAACAACTAAGTGATAGCAAGATATATGACAAGAAACAATATGGCTATCACAAAGTAAAGTGCATAAGTAAAGGGCTCGGGTAAGAGATAACTGAGGCACGCGGAGACGACGATGTATCCCGAAGTTCACACCCTTGCGGATGCTAATCTCCGTTTGGAGCGGTGTGGAGGCACAATGCTCCCCAAGAAGCCACTAGGGCCACCGTAATCTCCTCACGCCCTCGCACAATGCAAGATGCCGTGATTCCACTAAGGGACCCTTGAGGGCGGTCACCGAACCCGTACAAATGGCAACCTTTGGGGGCGGTCACCGAACCCGTACACTTTGGCAACCCTTGGGGCGGTCACCGGTACCCGTCAAATTGCTCGAGCGATCTCCACAACCTAATTGGAGACCCCGACGCTTGCCCGAAGCTTTGCACCACAATGATTGAGCTCCGAACACCACCAACCGTCTAGGGCGCCCAAGCACCCAAGAGGAACAAGATCAAGGGTACCAAGCACCCAAGAGTAATAAGCTTCTCAACTTGTAACTTCCACGTATCACCGTGGAGAACTCAAACTGATGCACCAAATGCAATGCCAAGGGCACACGGAGTGCCCAAGTCCTTCTCCCCCAAATCCCACCAAAGCAACTAATGCTAGGGAGGAAAATGAGAGGAAGAACAAGAAGGAGAACACCAAGATCTAGATCCAAGGGGTTCCCCTCACATAGAGGAGAAAGTGATTGGTGGAAATGTGGATCTAGATCTCCTCTCTCCTTTCCCCCGAAAACTAGCAAGAATCCATGGAGGGATTGAGAGTTAGCAAGATCGAAGAAGGCCAACAATGGGGGAAGAACACGAGCTCAAGAGATAAGGTTCATTGGGGAAGAAGACCCCCTTTTATAGGGCCTCCCGAATCCAACCGTTATGTGCTCAGCCCGCACACGAGCGGTACTACCGCTGGAGGAGCAGTACTACCGCTTAGCACGGTCAAAACACCCCAACGAGAGAGAAAAACACGAGCTGAAAAACTGCCAGAGAGGTAGTACCGCTTATAAGAGGTACTACCGCTCGAGGGGAGAGGTAGTACCGCTTATCGCGAAACCCGACACAAAAAACGCATCCCCAAAAGCAGCGGTACTACGCGCGGCACAAGGCCGTGGTACTACCGCTTTCAAGCGGTACTACCGCTCGAGAGAGCAGTACTACCCGTTGAGGCTTTTAAGAACACAACAGAGAAAACAGAGGATGCAATAAAGCCGAAACTGCCACAACTTCTGCAAATGAACTCCGAATTGAGCAAACTCAAGCTTGTTGGATAGAAGACAACGAGTAGCATCCAAACAGCAAAAGGTTATAATGATAAGAGGCAGGGGAGGTATGCCTAATATATAGAGGAGAGAAACCTCCAACCGAGAAGAACCGGCATAACCTCCAACATCGAAAACATCATAGAATATGCATGTTAACTCCGTTTTCGATGAACTCGAGCTTGTCATGAAGATGACCAAAAGCTCCAAATCTCACAAGGAGAAAAACCAAACAAGAACCAATAAAGATGATGCAAGGATGCAATGGTTTGAGCTCTCTACGAACGATACGATCAAGCTACTCATCGAGAGCCCCCCTTGAAAGAACGACAATCGATCCTATAACCCGGTCTCGCACAACTACCATGAGACCGGTAAAATAGAAAACCTATCAAGGGCAAACCTTTGCCTTGCACATAGTCCACTTGAGCTGGATGATGACGATCTTGACTCCCTAAAGCTAGACCACCTTTCTTGATTGCGTTGGCTTGGTGAAGACTAGTAGATTGCTCCCCCATACTCCACTATGGGTGATCCACTCTTCGGCACATCTTCACAAGTCCATTGTCACCACAATGGACGGCAAGCTTCAAGCACTTGATCTCTTCGTGATGCTCCGCTTGAACTTGCACACCGCAAACTTGATGATGACCACCACTTGATGTCATCCTCCATGGGTTGTATAATATCTTCCTCTTGACGCTAGCCCATGGAAACATACCTAACCCCACAAAGAAATCTCACGTAGACCATGGGTTAGTACACAAAGCATAAAGGACAATGCTTACCTTACCATGCGATCACGTGATCCCTCTCGGTACATCTTCTACGCTTTGTGTGTTGATCAACTTGATTCACTCTTTGACTTAGTCTTGATCAACCTTGAATCTTTCCAGCTCTCTTCATTTGGATGATGTCTTGAAGGTAAACATGAATGATGACACACACTTCTTCTTCAAGACATGCTTGCAATAAGCTCAACACTCACAAGACCAATATTTGGATAATTCCTTAATAGCACCTTGGTCATCACAAACTCTCCTTGAAACCAACAAATGGACTCCAAGAAAAGCCTATGGACAAACCCTTCAAATATAACTCAAGGCAACCATTAGTCCATAGAGATTGTCATCAATTACCAAAACCAAACATGGGGGCACCGCATGTTCTTTCAATTACTTTACCGTTTATCCATCTCTATCAGATCTCACGTTGCAAATAACCGTGAAGGGATTGACAACCCCTTTATCGCGTTGGGTGCAAGGTTGGTGTTTGTTTGTGCAGGTATTCGGTGGCTTGCGCATTGTCTCCTACTGGATTGATACCTTGGTTCTCAAAACTGAGGGAAATACTTACACTACTTTGTTGCATCACCCTTTCCTCTTCAAGGGAAAAACCAATGCAATCTCAAGAGGTAGTAGCCATCAGGAATAAAAAGATGGGGTTTTCATCATATTGCTTGAGTTTATCCCTCTACATCATGTCATCTTACTTAAGGCGTTACTCTGTTCTTTATGAACATAATACTCTAGATGCATGCTGGATAGCGGTCGATGTGTGGAGTAATAGTAGTAGATGCAGGCAGGAGTCGGTCTACTTGACACGGACGTGATGCCTATATTTCATAATTATTGCCTTGGATATCATCATAACTTTGCGCTTTTCTATCAATTGCTCGACAGTAATTTGTTCACCCACCGTATTACTTCCCTTCAAGAGAGAAGCCTCTAGTGAAACCTTTGGCCCTCGGGTCTATTTTCTATCATATTAGTTTCCGATCTACTATTTTTGGGACTAACGTATTAACCTAGAGCCCTGTGCCAGTTTCTGTTTTTTGCTTGTTTTTGAGCTTCGCAGAAAAGGAATACCAAACGAAGTCCAAACGGAAAACTTCATGATGATTTTTCATGGACCAGTAGATACCCAGGAGACTTGGAGTTCGAGTCAGAAGAACCACGGGTCGGCGCCCTGGGGGGTAGGGCGCGCCCCCTACCTTGTGGGCCCCACGTGACTCCCCCTGACCTAGTTCTGCCTCCTATATATTCACATATGTTCTCAAACCATCAGAAGCATCCACGAAAACACTTTTCCACCGCCGCAACCTTCTGTTCTCGTGAGATCCCATCTTGGGGCCTTTTCCGGCATCTTGTCGGAGGGGGGTCGATCACGGAGGACATCTACATCAAATCTATTACCCTTCCGATGAAGCGTGAGTAGTTTACCTCAGACCTATGGTTCCATAGCTAGTAGCTAGATAGCTTCTTCTCTCTCTTTGATCTTCAATACAGTGTTCTTGGAGATCTATTCGATGTAATTTTCTTTTGCGGTGTGTTTGTCGAGATCCGATAAATTGTGGATTTATGATCAACTTATCTATGAATATTATTTGAATCTTATCCGAATTCTTATATTCATGATTTGATATCTTTGTATTTCTCTTTGAATTATCGGTTTGGTTTTTCCAAATAGATTGTTTTTTCTTGCAATGGGAGAGGTGCTTAGCTTTGGGTTCAATCTTGCGTGATTTCACCCAGTGACAAAGTAGGGGTAGCGAGACACGTACTGAATTGTTGCTATCGAGGATAAAAAGATGGGGTTTACATCATATTGCTTGAGTTTATTCTCTACATCATGTCATCTTACTTAAGGCGTTACTCCGTTCTTTATGAACTTAATACTCTAGATGCATGCTGGATAGCGGTTGATGTGTGAGTAATAGTAGTAGATGCAGGCAGGAGACGGTCTACTTGACACGGACGTGATGCATATATTTCATAATTATTGCCTTGGATATTGTCTTAACTTTGTGCTTTTCCATCAATTGCTCGACAGTAATTTGTTCACCCACCGTATTATTTGCCTTCAAGAGAGAAGCCTCTAGTGAAACCTATGGCCCCGGGGTCTATTTTCCATCATATTTGTTTCCAATCTACTATTTTGCAATCTTTTACTTTCAGATCTATAAACCAAAAAACCCAAAAATATGTTAACTTTTGTTTAGTTTTATTTATCTATCTCTATCAGATCTCACCTTTGCAAGTGACCGTGAAGGGATTGACAACCCCTTTATCGCGTTGGGTGCAAGTATTTGATTGTTTGTGCAGGTATTGGTGATTTGCGCGTTCTTCTCCTATTGGATTGATACCTTGGTTCTTAACTGACGGAAATACTTATCTATACTTTGCTGCATCATCCTTTCTCTTCAAGGGAAAACCAATGAAAGCTCAAGAAGTAGCACATGGCAATCCCTACTCACTCACATTGATATCTATTGATGGGCATATCCATGGCTCATGCTCATATATTGTGTGAAAGTTGAAAACGTTTGAGAACAACAAAAGTATCAAACAATTGCTTGGCTTGTCATCGGGGTTGTTCATGATTTAATACTTTGTGTGATGAAGATGCAGCATAGCTAGACTATATGATTTTTGATACATCTCCGTCGTATCTAATTTTCCTAACATTTTTCCTCTTGGTTTGGACTCTAATTTGCATGTTTTGAATGAAACTAACCCAGACTGACGCTGTTTTCAGCAGAACTACCATGGTGTTGTTTTTGTGCAGAAATAAAAGTTCTCGGATTGGAACGAAACTTTGCAAGGATTTTTTACACAATAAAAGAGAATTATTGGAGCCAAGAACCACCGGAGGGGGGCACCTGGGTGGGCACAACCCACCAGGGCGCGCCACCCCCTCCAGGCGCGCCCAGGTGGGTTGTCCCCACCTGGTGGCCGCGCAGACCCTGAAACCGACGCTATAACATCACATATTTCCAGAAAAAAATCAAGGAGAAAGAATTATCGCGTTTCGCGAGACGGAGCCGCCGCCGCCTCCTGTTCTTCCTCAGGAGGCCAGATCTGGAGTCCGTTTGGGGCTCCGGAGAGGGGGATCTTCGATCTTCGTCATCACCAACCCTTCTCCATTGCCAATTCCATGATGCTCCCCACCAGGAGTGAGTAATTCCTTTGTAGGCTCGCTGGTCGATGAGGAGTTGGATGAGATTCATCATGTAATCGAGTTAGTTTTGTTAGGGCTTGATCCCTAGTATCCATTATGTTTTGAGATTGATGTTGCTATGACTTTGCCATGCTTAATGCTTGTCACTTTGGGCCCGGGTGCCATGATTTCAGATCTGAACCGTTTATGTTATCACCATTATATCTATGTTCTAGATCTGATCTTGCAAGTTATAGTCACCTACTACGTGTTATGATCCGGCAACCGCAGAGTGACAATAGTCGGGACACTTCCCAGTGATGACGTAGTTTGAGGAGTTCATGTATTCACCGTGTGTTAATGCTTTGGTCTAGTTCTCTATTAAACGGAGGCCTTAATATCCCTTAGTTTTCAATAGGACCCCGCTGCCACGGGAGGGTAGGACAAAAGATGTCATGCAAGTTCTTTCCATAAGCACATATAACTATTTACGGAATACATGCCTACATTATATTTATGAAATGGAGCTAGTGTCGTATTGCCCTAGGTTATAACTGTCACATGATGAATATCATCCAACAAATCACCGATCCAATGCCTACGATTTTCCTACATATTGTTCCTGCTAAGTTACTACTGCTGCTGTTACTGTTGCACTCGCTACAAAACTATTGCTATCACTGTTACCGTTACTATTGTTGTTGCTACTACTATCAAAACTATCATACTACTTTGCTACTGATCACTTTGCCGCAGATAATTAATCTCCAGGTGTGGTTGAATTGACAACTCAACTGCTAATACTTTCAAATATTCTTTGGCTCCCCTTGTGTCAAATCTATAAATTTGGGTTGAATACTCTACCCTCGAAAATTGTTGCGATCCCCTATACTTGTGGGTTATCAAGACCTTTTTCTGGCGCCGTTTCCGGGGAGCATAGCTATATTTGTTGAGTCACTTGGGATTATTATCAAATTGTCACTATGAATAATCTGAAGGATGCTAAGACTAAGATTTTTCCCTCTAAGGCGAGGGGAGGTAAGGAACTGCCATCTAGCTCTGCTTTAGATTCACCTTCTGTTATAAGTAAACTTGCAACACCACCACATGCTATTAATCCTGATATGTCGCAAGTTAATGAAGATGCTACTTCTGCTATGAATGATATTTATGATGATGATAGTACCTTGCTTGATGATGATGTGCCACTAGGTGAATTTCTTGATGAACAAATTGCTAGAACTGGAGCTTTTGAGAATGTTGTAACTGACGAAATTGTTGAAACTGATGAAGAGCTTGAAACTAAAAATCTTAAGATACCTATTAGAACTAGCCCTCCTAGATATGTGCCAAAGGTACCGGAAGGTTATGTTATGAATGAGGAGACAACTAGAGATATTTTTGCTTGTAAGGATAGAGATGATCTAGAAAGATTATTATGCAAGTATAAAGAAAGGACTTTGAATGCTAAAATGAAATGTGATCCTCAGTTTGCTACTTCACATATCTTTGTTGATGATAAGGATTATGAATTCTCTGTCGACCCAAAGTTAATTACTTTGGTTGAATCTGATCCTTTCCATGGTTATGAAACTGAAACTATCATGGCACATCTTACTAAGTTGAATGACATAGCCACCCTTTTTGCTCATGATGAGAAAATTCGCTATTATTATATTCTCAAATTATTTTTGTTCTCATCAAAGGGTCATGCTAAAGCTTGGTACAATACTCTTGCTCCTGGTTGTGTGCGTAGTCCCCAGGACATGATTTATTACTTCTCTGAAAAATATTTTCCTGCTCATAAGAAACAAGCTGCCTTACAGGAAATATTTAACTTTGTGAAAATTGAAGAAGAGAGTCTCCCACAAGCTTGGGGGAGACTTCTCCAATTGCTTAATTCTTTGCCTGATCATCCTCTTAAGAAAAATGAAATACTTGATATATTCTATAATGGACTAACTGCTTCTAGGGATTTCCTAGATAGTTGTGCTGGTTGTGTTTTCAGGGAACGAACTATTGGGCAAGCTGAAGAATTATTGAATAACATATTAACAAATTATGATGATTGAACTCCTCCTGAACCACCGCTTAAACCCACTCCGAAGAAGAGGGGTGTCTTATATCTTAGTGCTGAAGATATGCAAGAGGCAAATAAATCTATGAGAGAAAAAGGTATTAAAGCTGAGGATGTCAAAAATTTACCTCCCATTGAAGAAATACATGGGCTTGATACACCACCACCACCTAAGTTGGTGGATGTAAATTCTCTATGGAAATTCAATGATAAAGATAATCCTCACAATATGCACCCTAGCCAATGCCTTTATGAGTTTGAAAATTACATTAGAAAGCAAGATCACTTCAATGCAAATGTTATGAAACAATTGAAATACAATTCTGATATGATTGCTCGCTTGAGTGACTTCTTATTTAGAATCTCAAATGATGTTAGAGGTGTGGTAAAGCTTGCCTCTATGGTTCAAACTTAACTAGAACAAGTTGCTAAATCTCAAAGAGAGTTGTTAGATGAAATGAATAATAATATCAATGATCATGTTGTTAGAGTAATGACTAGAGGAGGTAGAATGACTTAGGAACCACTTTATCCCGAGGGACACCCAAAAAGAATTGAACAAGACTCTCGAAGAGTTAACACTGATGCACATAGTCCTTCTAAAAGGAAAAGGAAGAAAAAAATAATAGGACTTTGCATGCCTCTAATGAACCTGAAGTAGAAAAACCTCCTGATGATGATAATGAAGTTTCTATCTCTGATGCTGAAACTCAATCTGTTAGTGAACACTCACCTTCTGATAATGAAAAAGATAATGATGAGGTTCGTGAATATACTCAAACAAATAATAAAGAACCAGATAATGATGTTGCGATAAAACCAGCAGTTGATCTTGATAACCCACAACCCAAGAATGAAAGATATGATAAAAGAGACTTTGTTGCTAGAAAACACGATAAGGAAAGAGAACCATGGGTTCAAAAACCTATGCCCTTTCCACCTAAGTCAACTAAAAAGAAACATGATGAAGAATTTGAACGCTTTGCTGAAATGATCAGGCCAGTCTTTTTGCGTACTCGCTTGACTGATATCTTAAAAATGCCTCCTTATGCAAAGTACATGAAAGACATCATCACCAATAAGAGAAAAATACCGGAAGCTGAAATCTCCACCATGCTTGCTAATTATACTTTTAAAGATGGAGTACCTAAAAAACTTGGAGATCCGGGAATACCAACTATACCTTGCTCCATCAAAAGAAATTATGTGAAAACTGCTTTATGTGATTTGGGAGCTGGTGTTAGTGTTATGCCTTTCTCTTTATATAAAAGACTTGATTTGAATAAACTCACACCTACTGAAATATCTTTGCAAATGGCTGACAAATCAACTGCCATACCTATCGGTATTCGTTGAGGATGTGCCCATTGTTGTTGCTAATGTTACTATTTTGACTGAATTTGTTATACTTGAGATGCCCGAGGACGACAATATGTCGACTATCCTTGGTAGACCCTTCTTGAATATTGCAGGGGCTGTTATTGATTGCAATAAAAGCAAGGTCACTTTTCATATCAATGGTAATGACCATATGGTGCACTTTCCAAAGAAACAATTCCAAGTGAATGGTATTAATGTTATTGAAAAATCTCCAACAATCACTATTAGAAGTTTTCAACTACCTCTACATACTGTTTAAAAGAAATATGAAATGCTAATTGTTGGGGACATTCATATCCCCGTTGAGGTAACTTTGTTATTTACGAAAGTTCTTCGGTTTCATGCTAATCGAAAGTGGTTGTTAATAAGACTTGATCAACCTTATTAATGGATCATTTTTAGAGGTATGAAGTTGATGAATATAGTAAGCACTACCTTCTGTCCCTACCTTTTGTTTTCTGTTTTTATTAGTTAAATAAAATAAAATGCCATGTTTTGTCTGTTTTCTGAATTTCCCGTGCAATAAAAAAATGACCCAAAAATAAAAGTTCTCAAAATGCTCTGAAAATTTAAACAATCTTTTTCTGAATATTTAAGAATTTCTAGTGCAAATAATATCAGAGGGAGGTGCACCAGGTGGGCACAACCCACCTGGGCGCGTCGGGACCCCCAGGCGCGCCCTGGTGGGTTGTGGTCCCCACGTGGACCCCCTCACTTATCTCTTCATCCCACATCACCACCTACCTCCAGAAAAAATCACCATTGCTCTCTCTCTCTCTCATGTTATTGCTCTCAGACCCACGGATTTCAATCTCTTTGCTCGAAGCTCCGTTTCCGAAACTGTTTCAGGGGATTGTTGCTTGGTATGTGACTCCTCCGTTTGTCCAATTAGTTTTTGCTTTAGTGGTTTATATTTTGAATACTTAGCTACTCTTGGTGCTGCTGTAGATATGCTTGCATGTTGAATTTTTAGAGTTCTAAGTAGTTTGAATGCTTGCTATGGTCTCTATGCATCCCTATGAGTAGTTACTTTCAATCTTGTGAAGTTTTGTTGAGAAAAATTTTGTGGACTAAAAAATTTAGAATTTTGTTCATAGGAAAAAGATGAGTATCTTTAGGAAGTTTGCTTCCAAGAAGAACACCAAGGGAGTTATTGGGGAGTCATCTGACAGTGATCTCCATACCCGGAGAATGGCGGAGGTATGGCCGTGCGAATAGCCGCATAACCCGTTCATGGAAGGGGCCGGAATCCTTCAGGAGTTTACACAATATGCTGCTAATGCCGGCCTCACCGACTTCATCGCAGTTGAACTTGAACAATATCATTTCCTCACAAATTCATTTGTGCAAAGTTTTCATTTCCTTCCTAAGAATAATCCCCCTGAGGTGCAGTTTAATTTATATGCTGAACCCCGTCAGATACCACTTACTGATGTTTGTGATATTTGCATGATCCCTTCTGACGGGGATTTAGTTGAGCCTAGGCCCGTAGAGTTTGATGGTTTTTACGGCACTCTGACTGTGGGGGATGAGAGAGGGGTATCAGGTGTCACCGCCACTAGCTTGCATTTTCCTGATGTGCATTATTTTGCTTTATTCATCGCGAAGTGCTTGCTTGCTAGAGAGAAGGTAGGTGCGCTCAGTGCTCCAGACTTTCCTATTTTACATCACGCACTTTACGGCGACAACACTTATAGCTTGGGAGCTATTGTGGCACATCGCCTCCACATTAACAGATCCAAGGGCAAAAAACATGGTGGTATTTATGCTACTCGCTTGGCGACTCACTTTAACATTCAGGTACGCCAGCATGATTATCCTTTACCTAAAGTTTATTTAGATCGTAAGGCTATGGAACACCACCATTTTATTGATGGAGATTATACTAACATTCCTGTCTCTTATAACCTGGTTTTTAGTGTGAACACTCATGATGTTATTTTGTTGCCTGCACCTGCTTTGTTTGATCCCATTGCCAAGGGTGGATACAGGATTATGCCTGAGAACATCGTCGCCTACTGGAACAACCTAGCTGCAGCACAGACGGAGCCACAGCAGTGGGATCCTCAGGTGCCCGCTCCTCAGCACTTCAACATAGGACCCCATGGCTTCTTCGAGTGGTGATTACCAAGTTAGGCCAAAAGCCTAAGCTTGGCGGAGAAAGTATTTCCATAGACATTACATTCATGTTCACACATTTCATTCCAATTGTCAGTGTCCACACTTTTTCATTGTATTATCCATGCTAAATTTATTTTCTCGCTTTCTTCTTGTGTGTTTGAAAAACTTTGAGAAAATCCAAAAATATTTCCTGCTTCTTTTTGTTTTTTATTTCTATGGTAGTTAGTTGTAGTATCTAAAAGAAAATCCAAAAAGATTTCCTTGTTCTTCTTTTGTTTGTTGGGAGCTTTCCCGTGTAAACAGTTTTCTCGTTTTTTTGTTTTCCTCTCTTTAAGTTGCTTTCTTTCAGAAAAACCAAAAACTCCAAAAATATTTCAGTGTGTTTCTCTGATTTTCTTTTCTTTTTATCGAGTCGTGCCGAGGAGAAGACCACGATGAAAATGTTGAGTGGATCTCATATGCATTATTGTTGATCTAACAAAGATCCCATATTACCTTGTCTTCTCCTCTTGAATAAAATATTTGCAGATTCCAGCTTAGTCCACGGCACTCTTGCACTATTATTATTCTTATATCGTTCGGTCATGCAAGTGAAAGGCAATAATGACAATATTTGATGAACTGGCCGTAGCAGAGAGAAACGGGTATGAAATCGACTTGTTCTGTTTTTGTAAATATGTTTAACCTAGTATCCATGATTCAGCCTATTATGATCAAACATGTTTGCAATGACAATTAGAGATTATAGTTTTTCATGCCATGCATAAGTAGCTAGGAGTGGATAATGATTTATCTTGGATGTCAACATTGCATTAAAATGATTGTGGTGTAGTATGATGATATGGTATCCTCCTCTGAATGTTCGAGTGGCTTGACTTGGCACATGTTCATGCATGTAGTTGAATCAAAACCAACATAGCCTCTATGATATTTATGTTCATGGTGTTCATATCCTACTCATGCTGGTATCCAATGTTACTTATGCATAATGCATGTTCATGACCGTTGTTGCTCTCTACCTGGCCGCTTCTCAACCTATTTGCTAGCCTTCGCCTGTACTAAGTGGGAATTCTGCTTGTGCATCAAAAACCTTAAACCCAAGTTATTCTAGATGAGTCCACCATATCAACCTATATGCGGTATTACCCTCTCGTCCTAAGTAAATTTGCATGTGCCACCTCTAAAAACTTCAAATAAATATCCTCTTTGTGTGCCTGGATTGTTCATAGAGCGACATGAGGTAGTCGGTATCTTCCATGCTAAGCGGGTTATTCCCATGATGAGTATTTATTCACTCGTCATTGCACGAGAGGGGCAGTAATAGGGATTCCCAGTCCCAAACTGCAAAAAGAATAGAGCTTGCAAATAATCAAACAAAAACTCCTACGGAGTATTAACCTTTACTTTATCACTTGGGAACCGCCGCTAATGTGTTTAGCATGGAAGATATTGATAACTAATGGTTGTGAAGTAAACAAAAGGGTGCATCTCTCAAAATTTCATTTACCTCTGTTTTAAAAAAACTGAGCTCTGGCACTGCCGCAAATCACTGCTTCCCTCTGCAAAGAGACTATCTATTTACTTTTATGTTGTGTCATCACCTTCTAAAATAAGCACCAGAACCTGAGAGCACTATTATGATGTCGCTTGAAGCTACGTCGGTATTTACCCAAAGAGGAAGGGATGATGCAGGACAGCGGTGGTAGGTATTTCCCTCGGATATGAAACCAAGGTTATCGAACCAGTAGGAGAACCAAGCAACACAATGTAAATAGCTCCTGCACACAGATAACAAATCCTCGCAACCCGACGTGTTAAAGGGGTTGTCAATCCCTTCTGGGTACGGCGCCTCAAGATAGGCAAACGGACGTGAGATAAAATTTGTAGTAGATTGATAGATCAAACACCAAATAAAATAAATAAGAATAAATTGCAGCAAGATATTTTTGTATTTTTGGTTTAATAGATCTGAAAATAAAGGCAAAGGAAAAGTAGATCGCAAAGGCAAATATATGAGAAAGAGACCCCGGGGCCGTAGGTTTCACTAGTGGCTTCTCTCGAGAAAAATAGCAAACGGTGGGTGAAAAAATTACTATTGGGCAATTGATAGAACTTCAAATAATCACAACGATATCCAGGCAATGATCATTGATACGTCTCCAACGTATCTATAATTTTTGATTGTTCCATGCTATTATATTATCTGTTTTGGATGTTTATGGGCTTTATTAAACACTTTTATATTATCTTTGGGACTAACCTATTAACCCAGAGCCCAGTGCCAGATTATGTGTTTCCCTTGTTTCAGTGTTTCGCAGAAAAGGAATATCAAACTGAGTCCAAACGGAATGAAACCTTTGGAAAAGTTATTTTTGGAAAGAAAGCAATACGGGAGACTTGGAGTGCACGTCAGGGGATCAACGAGGAGGGCACGAGGCAGGGGGCGCGCCCACCCCCCTGGGCGCGCCCTCCACCCTCGTGGGCCCTTCGTGGCTCCCCTTACTGACTTCTTTCACCTATATATTCCCATATACCCTAAAACCTTCGGGGAACAGAATAGATCGGGAGTTCCGCCGCCGCAAGCCTCTGTAGCCACCAAAAACCAATCGGGACCCTGTTCCGGCACCCTGCCGGAGGGGGATTAAAGGAAATATGCCCTAGAGGCAATAATAAAGTTATTATTTATTTCCTTATATCATGATAAAAGTTTATTATTCATGCTAGAATTGTATTAACCGGAAACATAATACATGTGTGAATACATAGACAAACAGAGTGTCACTAGTATGCCTCTACTTGACTAGCTCGTTAATCAAAGATGGTTATGTTTCCTAGCCATAGACATGAGTTGTCATTTGATTAACGGGATCACATCATTAGGAGAATGATGTGATTGACTTGACCCATTCCGTTAGCTTAGCACTCGATCGTTTAGTATGTTGCTATTGCTTTCTTCATGACTTATACATGTTCCTATGACTATGAGATTATGCAACTCCCGTTTACCGGAGGAACACTTTGTGTGCTACCAAACGTCACAACGTAACTGGGTGATTATAAAGGTGCTCTACAGGTGTCTCCAAAGGTTCTTGTTGGGTTGGCGTATTTCGAGATTAGGATTTGTCACTCCGATTGTCGGAGAGGTATCTCTGGGCCCACTCAGTAATACACATCACTATAAGCCTTGCAAGCATTGTGACTAATGAGTTAGTTGTGGGATGATGTTTACGGAATGAGTAAAGAGAATTGCCAGTAACGAGATTGAACTAGGTATCGAGATACCGACGATCGAATCTCGGGCAAGTAACATACCGATGACAAAGGGAACAACGTATGTTGTTATGCGGTCTGACCGATAAAGATCTTCATAGAATATGTGGGAACCAATATGAGCATCCAGGTTCCGCTATTGGTTATTGACCGGAGAGGTGTCTCGGTCATGTCTACATAGTTCTCGAACCCGTAGGGTCCGCACGCTTAACGTTACGATGACAGTTATATTATGAGTTTATATGTTTTGATGTACCGAAGGTTGTTCGGAGTCCCGGATGTGATCACGGACATGACGAGGAGTCTCGAAATGGTCGAGACATAAAGATTGATATATTGGAAGCCTATGTTTGGACATCGGAAGTGTTCCGGGTGAAATCGAGATTTTTCCGGAGTACCGGGAGGTTACCGAAACCCCCGGGTAACTTGATGGGCCTTAGTGGGCCTAGGTGGAAGAGAGGAGATGAGGCCAAGGCAGGGCCACACGCCCCTCCCACCCCCAGTCCGAATAGGACAAGGAGAGGGGGGCGGCGCCCCCTTTCCTTCCTCCCCTCCACCTCTTCCCCCCCTCTCTCCTAGTCCAACATGGAAAAGGGGGGAGTCCTACTCCCGGTAGGAGTAGGACTCCTCCTGGTGCGCCTCTCCCCTTGGCCGGCCGAACCCCCCCCCCCCTTGCTCCTTTATATACGGGGGCAGGGGGGCACCTCTAGACACACAATTGATCATTGATCTCTTAGCCGTGTGCGGTGCCCCCCTCCACCATATTACACCTCGATAATATCGTAGCGGTGCTTAGGCGAAGCCCTGCGTCGGTAGAACATCATCATTGTCACCACGCCGTCGTGCTGACGAAACTCTCCCTCAACACTCGGCTGGATCGGAGTTCGAGGGACGTCATCGAGCTGAACGTGTGCTGAACTCGGAGGTGCCGTACGTTCGGTACTTGATCGGTCGGATCGTGAAGACGTACGACTACATCAACCGCGTTGTGTTAACGCTTCCGCTTTCGGTCTACGAGGGTACGTGGACAACACTCTCCCATCTCGTTGCTATGCATCACCATGATCTTGCGTGTGCGTAGAATTTTTTTGAAATTACTACGTTCCCCAACAGGTTTTATGCGTTGATGTTATATGCACGAGTAGAACACAAGTGAGTTGTGGGCGATATAAGTCATACTGCTTACCAGCATGTCATATTTTGGTTCAGCGGTATTGTGAGATGAAGCGGCCCGGACCGACATTACGCGTACGCTTACGCGAGACTGGTTTCACCGTTGCGAGCACTCATTGCTTAAAGGTGACTGGCGGCTGTCTGTCTCTCTCACTTTAGTTGAACCGAGTGTGGCTACGCCCGGTCCTTGCGAAGGTTAAAACAGCACCAACCTGACAAACTATCATTGTGGTTTTGATGCGTAGGTAAGAACGGTTCTTGCTAAGCCCGTAGCAGCCACGTAAAACTTGCAACAACAAAGTAGAGGACGTCTAACTTGTTTTTGCAGGGCATGTTGTGATGTGATATGGTCAAGACATGATGCTATATTTTATTGTATGAGATGATCATGTTTTGTAACCGAGTTATCGGCAACTGGCAGGAGCCATATGGTTGTCGCTTTATTGTATGCAATGCAATCGCCATGTAATTGTTTTACTTTATCACTAAGCGGTAGCGATAGTCGTAAAAGCAATAGTTGGCGAGACGACAACGATGCTACGATGGAGATCAAGGTGTCGCGCCGGTGACGATGGTGATCATGACGGTGCTTCGGAGATGGAGATCACAAGCACAAGATGATGATGGCCATATCATATCACTTATATTGATTGCATGTGATGTTTATCTTTTATGCATCTTATCTTGCTTTGATTGACGGTAGCATTATAAGATGATCTCTCACTAAAATTTCAAGATAAAAGTGTTCTCCCTGAGTATGCACCGTTGCCAAAGTTCGTCGTGCCCAGACACCACGTGATGATCGGGTGTGATAAGCTCTACGTCCATCTACAACGGGTGCAAGCCAGTTTTGCACACGCAGAATACTCAGGTTAAACTTGACGAGCCTAGCATATGCAGATATGGCCTCGGAACACTGAGACCGAAAGGTCGAGCGTGAATCATATAGTAGATATGATCAACATAGTGATGTTCACCATTGAAAACTACTCCATTTCACGTGATGATCGGTTATGGTTTAGTTGATTTGGATCACGTAATCACTTAGATGATTAGAGGGATGTCTATCTAAGTGGGAGTTCTTAAGTAATATGATTAATAGAACTTAAATTTATCATGAACTTAGTACCTGATAGTATCTTGCTTGTCTATGTTAATTGTAGATAGATGGCCCGTGCTGTTGTTCCGTTGAATTTTAATGCGTTCCTTGAGAAAGCAAAGTTGAAAGATGATGGTAGCAATTACACGGACTGGGTCCGTAACTTGAGGATTATCCTCATTGCTGCACAGAAGAATTACGTCCTGGAAGCACCGCTGGGTGCCAGGCCTGCTGCAAGAGCAACACCAGAAGTTATGAACGTCTGGCAGAGCAAAGCTGATGACTACTCGATAGTTCAGTGTGCCATGCTTTACGGCTTAGAACCGGGTCTTCAACGACGTTTTGAACGTCATGGAGCATATGAGATGTTCCAGGAGTTGAAGTTAATATTTCAAGCAAATGCCCGGATTGAGAGATATGAAGTCTCCAATAAGTTCTACAGCTGCAAGATGGAAGAGAATAGTTCTGTCAGTGAGCATATACTCAAAATGTCTGGGTATAATAATCACTTGATTCAACTGGGAGTTAATCTTCCGGATGATAGCGTCATTGACAGAATTCTTCAATCACTGCCACCAAGCTACAAGAGCTTCGTGATGAACTATAACATGCAAGGGATGAATAAGACAATTCCCGAGCTCTTCGCAATGCTAAAGGCAGCGGAGGTAGAAATCAAAAAGGAGCATCAAGTGTTGATGGTCAATAAGACCACTAGTTTCAAGAAAAAGGGCAAAGGGAAGAAGAAGGGGAACTTCAAGAAGAACAGCAAGCAAGTTGCTGTTCAGGAGAAGAAACCCAAATCTGGACCTAAGCCTGAGACTGAGTGCTTCTACTGCAAGCAGACTGGTCACTGGAAGCGGAACTGCCCCAAGTATTTGGCGGATAAGAAGGATGGCAAGGTGAACAAAGGTATATGTGATATACATGTTATTGATGTGTACCTTACCAGAGCTCGCAGTAGCACCTGGGTATTTGATACTGGTTCTGTTGCTAATATTTGCAACTCGAAACAGGGACTACGGATTAAGCGAACACTGGCCAAGGACGAGGTGACGATGCGCGTGGGAAACGGTTCCAAAGTCGATGTGATCGCCGTCGGCACGCTACCTCTACATCTACCTTCGGGATTAGTATTAGACCTAAATAATTGTTATTTGGTGCCAGCGTTGAGCATGAACATTATATCTGGATCTTGTTTGATGCGAGACGGTTATTCATTTAAATCAGAGAATAATGGTTGTTCTATTTATATGAGTAATATCTTTTATGGTCATGCACCCTTGAAGAATGGTCTATTTTTAATGAATCTCGGTAGTAGTGACACACATATTCATAATGTCGAAGCCAAAAGATGCAGAGTTGATAATGATAGTGCAACTTATTTGTGGCACTGCCGTTTAGGTCATATCGGTGTAAAGCGCATGAAGAAACTCCATAATGATGGACTTTTGGAATCACTTGATTATGAATCACTTGGTACTTGCGAACCGTGTCTCATGGGCAAGATGACTAAAACACCGTTCTCCGGAACTATGGAGAGAGCAACTGATTTGTTGGAAATCATACATTAGATGTATGTGGTCCGATGAATATTGAGGCTCGTGGCGGATATCGTTATTTTCTCACCTTCACAGATGATTTGAGCAGATATGGGTATATCTACTTAATGAAACATAAGTCTGAAACATTTGAAAAGTTCAAAGAATTTCAGAGCGAAGTTGAAAATCATCGTAACAAGAAAATAAAGTTTCTACGATCAGATCGTGGAGGAGAATATTTGAGTTACGAGTTTGGCCTACATTTGAAACAATGCGGAATAGTTTCGCAACTCACGCCACCCGGAACACCACAGCGTAATGGTGTGTCCGAACATCATAATCGTACTTTACTAGATATGGTGCGATCTATGATGTCTCTTACTGATTTACCGCTATCGTTTTGGGGTTATGCTTTAGAGACGGCTGCATTCACTCTAAATAGGGCACCATCGAAATCCGTTGAGACGACGCCTTATGAACTATGGTTTGGCAAGAAACCAAAGTTGTCGTTTCTTAAAGTTTGGGGTTGCGATGCTTATGTGAAGAAACTTCAACCTGATAAGCTCGAACCTAAATCGGAAAAATGTGTCTTCATAGGATACCCAAAGGAGACTGTTGGGTACACCTTCTATCACAGATCCGAAGGCAAGACATTCGTTGCTAAGAATGGATCCTTTCTAGAGAAGGAGTTTCTCTCGAAAGAAGTGAGTGGGAGGAAAGTAGAACTTGATGAGGTAACTGTACCTGCTCCCTTATTGGAAAGTAGTTCATCACAGAAACCAGTTTCTGCGACACCTACACCAATTAGTGAGGAAGTTAATGATAATGATCATGAAACTTCAGATCAAGTTATTACTGAACCTCGCAGGTCAACCAGATTAAGATCCGCACCAGAGTGGTACGGTAATCCTGTTCTGGAGGTTATGTTACTAGACCATGATGAACCTACAAACTATGAAGAAGCGATGGTGAGCCCAGATTCCGCAAAATGGCTTGAGGCCATGAAATCCGAGATGGGATCCATGTATGAGAACAAAGTATGGACTTTGGTTGACTTGCCCGATGATCGGCAAGCCATTGAAAATAAATGGATCTTCAAGAAGAAGACTGACGCTGACGGTAATGTTACTGTCTATAAAGCTTGACTTGTTGCGAAAGGTTTTCGACAAGTTCAAGGGATTGACTACGATGAGACCTTCTCACCCGTAGCGATGCTTAAGTCTGTCCGAATCATGTTAGCAATTGCTGCATTTTATGATTATGAAATTTGGCAAATGGATGTCAAAACTGCATTCCTGAATGGATTTCTGGAAGAAGAGTTGTATATGATGCAACCGGAAGGTTTTGTCGATCCAAAGGGAGCTAACAAAGTGTGCAAGCTCCAGCGATCCATTTATGGACTGGTGCAAGCCTCTCGGAGTTGGAATAAACGCTTTGATAGTGTGATCAAAGCATTTGGTTTTATACAGACTTTTGGAGAAGCCTGTATTTACAAGAAAGTGAGTGGGAGCTCAGTAGCATTTCTGATATTATATGTGGATGACATATTGCTAATTGGAAATGATATAGAATTTCTGGATAGCATAAAGGGATACTTGAATAAGAGTTTTTCAATGAAAGACCTCGGTGAAGCTGCATATATATTAGGCATCAAGATCTATAGAGATAGATCAAGACGCTTAATTGGACTTTCACAAAGCACATACCTTGACAAAGTTTTGAAGAAGTTCAAAATGGATCAAGCAAAGAAAGGGTTCTTGCCTGTACTACAAGGTGTGAGATTGAGTAAGACTCAATGCCCGACCACTGCAGAAGATAGAGAGAAGATGAAAGATGTTCCCTATGCTTCAGCCATAGGCTCTATCATGTATGCAATGATGTGTACCAGACCTGATGTGTGCCTTGCTATAAGTTTAGCAGGGAGGTACCAAAGTAATCCAGGAGTGGATCACTTGACAGCGGTCAAGAACATCCTGAAATACCTGAAAAGGACTAAGGATATGTTTCTCGTTTATGGAGGTGACAAAGAGCTCATCGTAAATGGTTACGTTGATGCAAGCTTTGACACTGATCCGGACGATTCTAAATCGCAAAACCGTATACGTGTTTACATTGAACGGTGGAGCTGTCAGTTGGTGCAGTTCTAAGCAATGTGTCGTGGCGGGATCTACGTGTGAAGCGGAGTACATAGCTGCTTCGGAAGCAGCAAATGAAGGAGTCTGAATGAAGGAGTTCATATCCGATCTAGGTTTCATACCTAGTGCATCGGGACCAATGAAAATCTTTTGTGACAATACTGGTGCAATTGCCTTAGCAAAGGAATCCAGATTTCACAAGAGAACCAAGCACATCAAAAGACGCTTCAATTCCATCCGGGATTTAGTCCAGGTGGGAGACATAGAAATTTGCAAGATACATACGGATCTGAATGTTGCAGACCCGTTGACTAAGCCTCTTGCACGAGCAAAACATGATCAGCACCAAGACTCCATGGGTGTAAGAATCATTACTGTGTAATCTAGATTATTGACTCTAGTGCAAGTGGGAGACTGAAGGAAATATGCCCTAGAGGCAATAATAAAGTTATTATTTATTTCCTTATATCATGATAAATGTTTATTATTCATGCTAGAATTGTATTAACCGGAAACATAATACATGTGTGAATACATAGACAAACAGAGTGTCACTAGTATGCCTCTACTTGACTAGCTCGTTGATCAAAGATGGTTATGTTTCCTAGCCATAGACATGAGTTGTCATTTGATTAACGGGATCACATCATTAGGAGAATGATGTGATTGACTTGACCCATTCCGTTAGCTTAGCACTCGATCGTTTAGTATGTTGCTATTGCTTTCTTCATGACTTATACATGTTCCTATGACTATGAGATTATGCAACTCCCGTTTACCGGAGGAACACTTTGTGTGCTACCAAACGTCACAACGTAACTGGGTGATTATAAAGGTGCTCTACAGGTGTCTCCAAAGGTACTTGTTGGGTTGGCGTATTTCGAGATTAGGATTTGTCACTCCGATTGTCGGAGAGGTATCTCTGGGCCCACTCAGTAATACACATCACTATAAGCCTTGCAAGCATTGTGACTAATGAGTTAGTTGCGTGATGATGTATTACGGAACGAGTAAAGAGACTTGCCGGTAACGAGATTGAACTAGGTATCGAGATACCGACGATCGAATCTCGGGCAAGTAACATACCGATGACAAAGGGAACAACGTATGTTGTTATGCGGTCTGACCGATAAAGATCTTCGTAGAATATGTGGGAACCAATATGAGCATCCAGGTTCCGCTATTGGTTATTGACCGGAGAGGTGTCTCGGTCACGTCTACATAGTTCTCGAACCCGTAGGGTCAGCACGCTTAACGTTACGATGATAGTTATATTATGAGTTTATATGTTTTGATGTACCGAAGGTTGTTCGGAGTCCCGGATGTGATCACGGACATGACGAGGAGTCTCGAAATGGTCGAGACATAAAGATTGATATATTGGAAGCCTATGTTTGGACATCGGAAGTGTTCCGGGTGAAATCGGGATTTTTCCGGAGTACCGGGAGGTTACCGGAACCCCCCGGTAACTAGATGGGCCTTAGTGGGCCTAGGTGGAAGAGAGGAGAGGAGGCCAGGGCAGGGCCGCACGCCCCTCCCCCCCAGTCCGAATAGGACAAGGAGAGGGGGGCGGCGCCCCCCCTTTCCTTCCTCCCCTCCACCTCTTCCCCCTCTCTCTCCTAGTCCAACATGGAAAAGGGGGGAGTCCTACTCCCGGTAGGAGTAGGACTCCTCCTGGCGCGCCTCTCTCCTTGGCCGGCCGAACCCCCCCTTGCTCCTTTATATACGGGGGCAGGGGGGCACCTCTAGACACACAATTGATCATTGATCTCTTAGCCGTGTGCGGTGCCCCCCTCCACCATATTACACCTCGATAATATCGTAGCGGTGCTTAGGCGAAGCCCTGCGTCGGTAGAACATCATCATTGTCACCACGCCGTCGTGCTGATGAAACTCTCCCTCAACACTCGGCCGGATCGGAGTTCGAGGGACGTCATCGAGCTGAACGTGTGCTGAACTCGGAGGTGCCGTACGTTCGGTACTTGATCGGTCGGATCGTGAAGACGTACGACTACATCAACCGCGTTGTGTTAACGCTTCCGCTTTCGGTCTATGAGGGTACGTGGACAACACTCTCCCCTCTCGTTGCTATGCATCACCATGATCTTGCGTGTGCGTAGAAATTTTTTGAAATTACTACATTCCCCAACAGGGATCCCTCACCGGTGGCCATCTTCATCATCTCGGCGCTCTCCATGACGAGGAGGGAGTAGTTCACCCTCGGGGCTGAGGGTATGTACCAGTAGCTATGTGTTTGATCTCTCTCTCTCTCTCTCTCTCTCTCTCTCTCGTATTCTTGAGGTGGTACGATCTTGATGTATCGCGAGCTTTGCTATTATAGTTGGATCTTATGATGTTTCTCCCCCTCTACTCTCTTGTAATGGATTGAGTTTTCCCTTTGAAGTTATCTTATCGGATTGAGTCTTTAATGGTTTGAGAACACTTGATGTATGTCTTGCGTGGGATAGCCGTGGTGACAATGGGTTATTCTATTGATTCACTTGATGTATGTTTTGGTGATCAACTTGCGGGTTCCGCCCATGAACCTATGCATAGGGGTTGGCACACGTTTTCGTCTTGACTCTCCGGTAGAAGCTTTGGGGCACTCTTTGAAGTACTTTGTGTTGGTTGAATAGATGAATCTGAGATTGTGTGATGCATATCATATAATCATACCCACGGATACTTGAGGTGACATTGGAGTATCTAGGTGACATTAGGGTTTTGGTTGATTTGTGTCTTAAGGTGTTATTCTAGTATGAACTCTATGATAGATTGAACAGAAAGAATAGCTACGTGTTATTTTACTACGGACTCTTGAATAGATCGAGCAAAAAGAATAACTTTGAGGTGGTTTCGTACCCTACCATAAAATCTCTTCGTTCGTTCTCCGCTATTAGTGTCTTTGGAGTGACTCTTTGTTGCATGTTGAGGGATATTTTTATGATCCAATTATGTTATTATTGTTGAGAGAACTTGCACTAGTGAAAGTATGAACCCTAGGCCTTGTTTCAACGCACTACAATACCGTTTACGCTCACTTTTATCATTAGTTACCTTGCTGTTTTTATATTTTCAGATTACAAAAACCTATATCTACCATCCATATTGCACTTGTATCACCATCTCTTCGCCGAACTAGTGCACCTATACAATTTACCATTGTATTGGGTGTGTTGGGGACACAAGAGACTCTTTGTTATTTGGTTGCAGGGTTGTTTGAGAGAGACCATCTTCAACCTACGCCTCCCACGGATTGATAAACCTTAGGTTATCCACTTGAGGGGAATTTTCTACTGTCCTACAAACCTCTACAATTGGAGGCCCAACAACGTCTACAAGAAGAAGGTTGCGTAGTAGACATCAAGCTCTTTTCTGGCGCCGTTGCCGGGGAGGTGAGTGCTTGAAGGTATATCTTTAGATCTTGCAATCGAATCTTTTTGTTTCTTGTTTTATCACTAGTTTAGTCTATAAAAGAAAACTACAAAAAAAAATGGAATTGAGTTTTTCTCATACGCTTCATCTTTTTAATATGTTTCGAGAGAATGATGGAAAGGAAAATTGTGCTCAAGTGCTAGGAGAAGAAATCTATAAAATGTTTGGCACTAGATCTTTGAATGATGAGCATGATTGTAATGTTGTTAGTATGAATTCTTTGAATATCCATGATGCTAATGATATGCAAAGCCACAATCTTGGGGATGATATGTTTAGTCCCCCAAGTTTTGATGAGAAAATTTGTTATGATGTTAGCATGCCTCCTACTTATGATGACTATATTGATGAAAGTGGGTTTGGAAGAGTGTCAACTTTAGGAAGTAATGATCCCACTATTTTGGAGGATGTTGAATCTTATAATATTTATGAAAGTGGATTTGGAGAGGTCATGACTTTATTTAGTGATGTATCCACTATTTCGGAAGAGGTTTCAATTGATTATGATGAGAACAAAGTTGCTACATATGATGATTATTGTGATGAAACTTATGCTATAAAAGGTAGTTATGATTATATTTATAAAACTTGTCATGATTATGATTATCCGTTTTCTGAACACTACTCTTTTAATGTGGAAACAATTTATAGTATTCAAGTCTCTTATGATACTCCCACTATCCCGATTGAGAAGAATTTTGCTTATGTGGAGAGTAGTAAATTTTCTATGCTTGTAGATCATGAAAAGAATGCTTTAGGTGCTGGTTATATTGTTGAATTTATTCATGATGCTACTGAAAATTATTATGAGGGAGGAACATATGCTTGTAGAAATTGCAATAATATCAAGTTTCCTCTCTATGTGCTTAAAGTTTTGAAGTTATGCTTGTTTTGCCTTCCTATGCTAGTTGATTATTATTCCCATAAGTTGTTTGCTCACAAAATCCCTATGCATAGGAAGTGGGTTAGACTTAAATGTGCTAGTCATATTCTTCATGATGCTCTCTTTATGTTTCAATTCTTATCTTTTATGTGAGCATCATTGAAATCATCATGCCTAGCTAGGGGCGTTAAACGATACCGCTTGTTGGGAGGCAACCCAATTTTATTTTAGTTTTTTGCTTTTTGGTTCTGTTTAGGAATAAATAATTAATATATCCTCTGGTTATATGTGGTTTTATGTTTTAATTAGTGTTTGTGCCAAGTAAGACCTATAGGATCTTCTAGGATGATAGTTATTTGATCTTGCTGAAAATTCCAGAAACTTTCTGTTCACGAAAACAATTGTTTAAAATCACCAGAACGTGATAAAATACTGATTCCAATTTCAGCAGATCAATAATCAAATTATCTAGGTCTTCCTATTTTGGTAGAATTTTTTGAGTTCCAGAAGTTTGCATTAGTTACAGATTACTACAGACTGTTCTGTTTTTGACAGATTCTGTTTTTCGTGTGTTGTTTGCTTATTTTGATGAATCTATGGCTAGTAAAATAGTTTATAAACCATAGAGAAGTTGGAATACAGTAGATTTAACACCAATACAAATAAAGAATGAGTTAATTACAGTACCTTGAAGTGGTGTTTTCTTTTCTTTCGCTAACGGAGCTCACGAGTTTTCTGTTAAGTTTTGTGTTGTGAAGTTTTCAAGTTTTGGGTAAAGATTCGATGGACTATGGAATAAGGAGTGGCAAGAGCCTAAGCTTGGGGATTCCCAAGGCACCCCAAGGTAATATTCAAGGATAACCAAGAGCCTAAGCTTGGGTATGCCCCGGAAGGCATCCCCTCTTTTGTCTTCGTTCATCGGTAACTTTACTTGGAGCTATATTTTTATTCACCACATGATATGTGTTTTGCTTGGAGCATCATTTTATTTTATTTTGTTTTGCTTGCTGTTTGAATAAAGTATCAAGATCTGAAATTCTTAAATGTTAGAGAGTCTTCACATAGTTGTATAATTATTTGACTACTCATTGATCTTCACTTATATCTTTCGGAGTAGTTTGTCATTTGCTCTAGTGCTTCACTTATATCCTTTTAGAGCACGGCGGTGGTTTTATTTTGAATAAATAGATGAACTCTCATGCTTCACTTATATTATTTTGAGAGTCTTTAGAACAGCATGGTAGTTTGCTTTGGTTATGAAACTAGTCCTAATATGATGGGCATCCAAGATGGGTATAATAAAAACTTTCATATAAGTGCATTGAATACTAAGAGAAGTTTGATACTTGATGATTGTTTTGAGATATGGAGATAGTGATATTAAAGTTGTGCTAGTTGAGTAGTTGTGAATTTCAGAAATACTTGTGTTGAAGATTGCAAGTCCCGTAGCATGCATGTATGGTAAACGTTGTGTAACAAATTTGAAACATGAGGTGTTATTTGATTGTCTTCCTTATGAGTGGCGGTCGGGGATGAGCGATGGTCTTTTCCTACCAATCTATCCCCCTAGGAGCATGCGCATAATGCTTGGTTTTTGATGACGTGTAGACTTTTGCAATAAGTATGTGAGTTCTTTATGACTAATGTTGAGTCCATGGATTATACGCACTCTCACCCTTCCATCATTGCTAACCTCTTCGGTACCGTGCATTGCCCTTTCTCACCTTGAGAGTTGGTGCAAACTTCGCCGGTGCATCCAAACCCCGTGATATGATACGCTCTATCACACATAAACCTCCTTATATCTTCCTCAAAACAGCCACCATACCTACCTATTATGGCATTTCCATAGCCATTTCGAGATATATTGCCATGCAACTTTCCACCGTTCCGTTTATTATGACACACTTCATCATTGTGATATTGCCTTGCATGATCATGTAGTTGACATCGTATTTGTGGCAAAGCCACCATGCATAATTATCATACATGTCACTCTTGATTTATTGCCCATCCCGGTACACCGCCGGAGGCATTCATATAGAGTCATATCTTGTTCTAGTATCGAGTTGTAAATAAATAGAAGTGTGATGATCATCATTAATAGAGCATTGTCCCAAAAAAAGAAGAGAAAGGCCAAATAAAAAAAGGAAGGCCCAAAAAAAGAAAAAAAGAAAAGAAAGGGGCAATGCTACTATCCTTTTTCCACACTTGTGCTTCAAAGTAGCACCATGATCTTTATGATAGAGGGTCTCTTGTTTTGTCACTTTCATATACTAGTGGGAATTTTTCATTATAGAACTTAGCTTGTATATTCCAACAATGGGCCTCCTCAAGTGCCCTAGGTCTTCGTGAGCAAGCAAGTTGGATGTACACCCACTTAGTTTCTTTTGTTGAGCTTTCATACATTTATAGCTCTAGTGCATCCGTTGCATGGCAATCCCTACTCCTTGCATTAACATCAATTGATGGGCATCTCCCGAGCCCATTGATTAGCCGCGTCGATGTGAGACTTTCTCCTTTTTGTCTTCTCCACATAACCCCCTCATCATATTCTATTCCACCCATAGTGCTATATCTATGGCTCACGCTCATGTATTGCGTGAAAGTTGAAAAAAGTTTGAGATTACTAAAGTATGAAACAATTGCTTGGCCTGTCATCGGGGTTGTGCATGATGAGAGCATTCTTGTGTGACGAAAATGGAGCATGACCAAACTATATGATTTTGTAGGGATAAACTTTCTTTGGCCATGTTATTTTGAGAAGACATGATTGCTTAGTTAGTATGCTTGAAGTATTATTATTTTTATGTCAATATTAAACTTTTGTCTTGAACCTTATGGATCTCAATATTCTTGCCACAATAAATAGAATTACGTGGATAATTATGTTAGGTAGCATTCACATCAAAAATTCTGTTTTTATCATTTACCTACTCGAGGACGAGCGGGAATTAAGCTTGGGGATGCTTGGTACGTCTCCAATGTATCTATAATTTTTGATTGTTCCATGCTATTATATTATCTGTTTTGGATGTTTATGGGCTTTATTAAACACTTTTATATTATTTTTAGGACTAACCTATTAACCCAGAGCCCAGTGCCAGTTTCTGTTTTTCCCTTGTTTCAGCGTTCCGCAGAAAAGGAATATCAAACGGAGTCCAAACGGAATGAAACCTTCGGAAAAGTTATTTTTGGAAAGAAAGCAATATGGGAGACTTGGAGTGCACGTCAGGGGATCAACGAGGAGGGCACGAGGCAGGGGGCGCGCCCTCCACCCTCGTGGCTCCCCTTACCGACTTCTTTCGCCTATATATTCCCATATACCCTAAAACCTTCGGGGAACAGAATAGATTGGGAGTTCCGCCGCCGCAAGCCTTTGTAGCCACCAAAAACCAATCGGGACCCTGTTCCGGCACCCTGCCGGAGGGGGGATCCCTCACCGTTGTCCATCTTCATCATCCCGGCGCTCTCCATGACGAGGAGGGAGTAGTTCACCCTCGGGGCTAAGGGTATGTACTAGTAGCTATGTGTTTGATCTCTCTCTCTCTCTCGTGTTCTTGAGGTGGTACGATCTTGATGTATCGCGAGCTTTGCTATTATAGTTGGATCTTATGATGTTTCTCCCCCTCTACTCTCTTGTAATGGATTGAGTTTTCCCTTTGAAGTTATCTTATCGGATTGAGTCTTTAATGATTTGAGAACACTTGATGTATGTCTTGCGTGGGATAACCGTGGTGACAATGGGTTATTCTATTGATTCACTTGATGTATGTTTTGGTGATCAACTTGTGGGTTCCGCCCATGAACCTATGCATAGGGGTTGGCACACGTTTTCGCCTTGACTCTCCGATAGAAACTTTGGGGCACTCTTTGAAGTACTTTGTGTTGGTTGAATAGATGAATCTGAGATTGTGTGATGCATATCGTATAATCATGCCCACGGATACTTGAGGTGACATTGGAGTATCTAGGTGACATTAGGGTTTTGGTTGATTTGTGTCTTAAGGTGTTATTCTAGTATGAACTCTATGATAGATTGAACGGAAAGAATAGCTGCGTGTTATTTTACTACGGACGCTTGAATAGATCGAGCAAAAAGAATAACTTTGAGGTGGTTTCATACCCTACCATAATCTCTTTGTTTGTTCTCCGCTATTAGTGTCTTTGGAGTGACTCTTTGTTGCATGTTGAGGGATATTTATATGATCCAATTATGTTATTATTGTTGAGAGAACTTGCACTAGTGAAAGTATGAATCCTAGGCCTTGTTTCAATGCATTGCAATACCGTTTACGCTCACTTTTATCATTAGTTGCCTTGCTGTTTTTATATTTTCAGATTACAAAAACCTATATCTACCATCCATATTGCACTTGTATCACCATCTCTTCGCCGAACTAGTGCACCTATACAATTTACCATTGTATTGGGTGTGTTGGGGACACAAGAGACTCTTTGTTATTTGGTTGCAGGGTTGTTTGAGAGAGACCATCTTCAACCTACGCCTCCCACGGATTGATAAACCTTAGGTCATCCACTTGAGGGAAATTTGCTACTGTCCTACAAACCTCTGCACTTGGAGGCCCAACAACGTCTACAAGAAGAAGGTTGCGTAGTAGACATCAATTATTACATAGGCATCACGTCCAAGATTAGTAGACCGACTCCTGCCTGCATCTACTACTATTACTCCACACATCGACCGCTATCCAGCATGCATCTAGTGTATTAAGTTCATGGAGAAATAGAGTAATGCAATAAGAATGATGACATGATGTAGACAAGATCCATCTACGTAGAGATAGACCCCATTGTTTTATCCTTAGTAGCAATGATACATACGTGTCGGTTCCCCTTCTGTCACTGGGATCAAGCATCGTAAGATCAAACCCACTACAAAGCACCTCTTCCCATTGCAAGATAAATAGATCAAGTTGGCCAAACAAAACCCAAATATCGGAGAAGAAATACGAGGCTATAAGAAATCATGCATATAAGAGATCAAAGAAACTCAAATAACTTTCATGGATATAAAAAGATAGATCTGATCATAAACTCAAAGTTCATCGATCCCAACAAACACACCTCCAAAAGAGTTACACCATATGATCTCCAAGAGACCATTGTATTGAGAATTCAGCGAGAGAGAGGAAGCCATCTAGCTACTAACTACGGACCCGAAGGTCTACAAATAACTACTCACACATCATCGGAGAGGCACCAATGGAGGTGGAGAACCCCATCCGAGATGGTGTCTAGATTGGATCTGGTGGTTCTGGGCTCTGCTACGGATGGATCAATATTTCTTCGACTCCCCTAGGGTTTTGGGAATATTGGGGTATTTATAGAGCAAAGAGGCGGTCCGGGGGGCACCCGAGGTGGGCACAACCCACCAGGGCGCACCTGGGCCTCCTGGCGCGCCCTGGTTGGTTGTGCTCTCCTCGGAGCACCCCCCAGGCGCAGCCAGGGCCCATTATGTTCCTTTTGGTCCAAAAAAATCTCCGTAAAGTTTTGTTGCGTTTGGACTCCGTTTGATATTGATTTCCTGCGATGTAAAAAACATGCAGAAAACAACAACTGGCACTTGGCACTATGTCAATAGGTTAGTACCAAAAAATGATATAAAATGACTATAAAATGATTATAAAACATCCAAGATTGATAATATAACAGGATGGAACAATCAAAAATTATAGATACGTTGGAGACGTATCATGCTGTCATGCTTATGCATTGTGTATAGCTAATGTTGGGTGCATAATGATTGGATCTCTTCTACCATGAATTACAATGTTTAGTCGCTGCTTGAACTTTGGAGGTGCTCTGCATTTATGTTTTGCGATCTCAGAAAGGGCTAGCGAGATACCACTATTGTCATATTATATCATGGTTGTTTTCACAACGTGTTGTTGTTTGAGATATCTTATTATTGCTCGCTAGCTGATTATGTCATTGATATGAGTTAATATAATTTTTAAGAGTTATTGTCGACATGGTTAGTTTAATCTTGGCTGAAGACCTGGGTACTATTTAAGCTTATTTATGCAAACAAGAGCAAAAGAGTTCGTAAAAGTTTTTCTTTTTCACTTTCAGTTTATCAACTGAATTGCTTGAGGACAAGCAACGGTTTAAGCTTGGGGGAGTTGATACATCTCCGTCGTATCTACTTTTCCTAAAGTTTTTCCTCTTGTTTTGGACTCTAATTTGCATGATTTGAATGAAACTAACCCGGACTGACGCTATTTTCAGCAGAACTACCATGATGTTGTTTTTGTGCAGAAATAAAAGTTCTCGGATTGGAATGAAACTTTGCGAGGATTTTTTATACAATAAAAGAGAATTACTGGAGCCAAGAACCACTGGAGGGGGGCACCTGGGTGGGCACAATCCACCAGGGTGCGCCACCCCCTCCACGCGCGCCCAGGTGGGTTGTCCCCACCTGGTGGCCCCGCAAACCCTAAAACCGACGCTATAAAATCACATATTTCCATAAAAAATCAAGGAGAAAGAATTATAGCGTTTCACGAGACGAAGCCGCCGCCTCCTCCTGTTCTTCCTTAGGAGGCCAGATCTGGAGTCCGTTTGGGGCTCCGGAGAGGGGGATCTTCGATCTTCGTCATCACCAACCCTTCTCCATTGCCAATTCCATGATGCTCCCCACCGGGAGTGAGTAATTCCTTCGTAGGATCGCTGGTCGGTGAGGAGTTGGATGAGATTCATCATGTAATCGAGTTAGTTTTGTTAGGGCTTGATCCCTAGTATCCATTATGTTTTGAGATTGATCTTGCTATGCCTTTGCCATGCTTAATGCTTGTCACTTTGGGCCCGGGTGCCATGATTTCAGATCTGAACCGTTTATGTTATCACCATTATATCTATGTTCTATATCCGATCTTGCAAGTTATAGTCACCTACTACGTGTTATGATCCGGCAACCCCGGAGTGAAAATAGTCGGGACACTTCCCAGTGATGACCGTAGTTTGAGAAGTTCATGTATTCACCGTGTGTTAATGCGTTGTTCCGGTTCTATATTAAAAGGATGCCTTAATATCCCTTAGTTTCCAATAGGACCCCATTGCCACAGGAGGGTAGGACAAAAGATGTCATGCAAGTTCTTTCCATAAGCATGCATGACTATTTACGGAATACATGCTTACATTATATTTATGAACTGGAGCTAGTGTCGTATCGCCCTAGGTTATAACTGTCACATGATGAATATCATCCAACAAATCACCGATCCAATGCCTACGATTTTCCTACATACTGTTCCTGCTAAGTTACTACCGCTGCTGTTACTGTTGCACTTTCTACAAAACTATTGCTATCACTGTTACCGTTACTATTGCTGTTGCTACTACTATCAAAACTATCATACTACTTTGCTACTGATCACATTGCTGCAGATAATTAATCTCCAGGTGTGTTTGAATTGACAACTCAGCTGCTAATACTTTAAAATATTCTTTGGCTCCCCTTGTGTCGAATCTATAAATTTGGGTTGAATACTCTACCCTCAAAAACTATTGCGATCCCCTATACTTGTGGGTTATCAATTTTGTAGGGATAACTTTCTTTTGCCATGTTATTTTGAGAAGACACAATTGCGTTATTAGTATGCTTGAAGTATTATTGTTTTTAGGTCAATATTAAACTTTTGTTTTGAATCTTATGAATCTGAATATTCATGCCAAAAAAAAGAAAATTACATGGATAAATATGTTAGGTAGCATTCCACATCAAAAATTCTATTTTTATCATTTACCTACTTGGGGACGAGTAGGAATTAAGCTTGGGGATGCTTGATATCTATTATTTTTTATTGTCCCATGTTGATGCTCTAATGTAGCTTTTTCATGTCAGAACTCCAACTGCCGGTAATCCTCGTCTCTTGATAGATCTTGCATTTTAAGAGAGAAAAGGCATTAGAATTACATCATAATATGAAATAACATTGAAATAAGGAAAATTATAGTAAGAAATGATGATGCAAAATGGACGTATCAAGCATCGACCAACATCCTCCACTGGATTTACTTCATGACATTTTTCAGATAACGGGTTGTCGGTGCAGCGACCAACATCCTCAGTTGGATTTACTTGAAGACATTTTTAAGATAGCGGGGTGTCGGTGCAGCGACCAACAGCCGTCTATTCATTACCATCTACATTGGCATAACCAACCAAGTTAGATGTCAGGGTGGGTTCACCTGGTGCTTTAGTATGTAAAGCTGGTTCAATGTCCGGAACCACCTACTTTAATGCTGAATGGTCACAACACGCATAACAATCCATAATAACAAACAAATTAACCGAGCACGGCGGCGTCAACACGCAGAGCATGTTAGCATTTCCTACAACAAGGCAGTACCTGGCGAGGCTGGATGGATTTAGACTAATGATAGTTAGTTGAGGCCATGGTAGACTCCCAATGTACCTGGCTTGGCAGTGATCACATGGAAGTTGTGCTTGACACATTTTGAGCTTCAGGCACACCATATGCACTATCATCAAAAAATGAAAGTTCGTTACCAAAATCACCAAACAGTGATGAACCAGGTGTTGACACAAGCAAGCTGTCTACAAAGGATGTATGGGGTTACCATCTTCCTCCAAAAAGGATGTTGTTGTTTTCAACATAGGAACGAGAATCCGCAAGTTGGCTACCACATGCGAACAGATTCAGGTACATATTCTACGTAGGAACACGATGAACTACTGTTACTGTTCAATACAGTTGGCATAGAACAGATACCTTGTCGGTCTAATCTACTTGAGATGGGAACAAGATCTAAAAGAACTTGTTACCTAATTAAACATGTCACAAGTTGAAATAAAACAAGGTTCCACTGACCCAACTCCATAAGACCTAATGCATGAGCAAACTAATTCCACACTAAGACACATTCAAAAGCTTTGGCGATTATGGTCACTTACATCCTCCCACGATTGAATGTGCCTAGAAAGCACATCCTCCATACACATTTCATGCCACCTGGATTGCTTACGATGTTGGTGACAGGTTGATACATCTCCAACGTATCTATAATTTTTTATTGTTCCATGCTATTATATTATTTGTTTTGGATGTTTTATATGCATTAATATGCTATTTTATACTCCCTCCGTTCCTAAATATAGGGTGTATAGTTTTTGGCACGAAAATTAAAGCACACACATGGAGGGAAAATTTCACAAGTTTTCGGCGAGATTACACATGAAAAATTGACATGAGAAAATAGAGGAGCTTGCCTGATATAAGGAAATGTAATCAAATCCCTAAAAAGATATCCAAACGAGTGGTGCAACGCAATACACCTTATATTTCAGACTTTTTTCTCAAAAATCTATACACCTTATATCAAGGAATGGAGGGAGTATTATTTTGGGACTAACTTATTAACCTAGAGTCCAGTGCTAGTTTCTGTTTTTTCCTTGTTTTTGAGTTTCACAGAAAAGGACTATCAAACGGAGTCCACACGGAATAAAACTTTCGCGATGATTTTTCTTGGACCAGAAGACACCCACGTAACTTGGAGAGAGGGCCAGAAGAGTCCGGAGGGCTCCACAAGCCCTCACGGCGTGCCCTAGGAGGCGCCCCTGGCTTGTGGGCCCCTCGGGAGTCCACCGACCTCCTTCTCAACTCTATAAATTCCCAAATATTCCCAAACCACCAGAAGCGTCCACCAAAATACTTTTCCGCCACCATAACCTTTTGTTCCCGTGAGATCCCATCTTGGGGCCTTTTCCGGCACCCTGCCGGAGGGTGATTCAATCACAGAGGGCTTCTACATCAACCCTATTACCCTTACGATGAAGCGTGAGTAGTTTACCATAGACCTACGGGTCCATAGCTAGTAGCTAGATGGCTTCTTCTCTCTCTTTGATCTGCAATACAATGTTCTCCTAGATGTTCTTGGAGATCTATCTGATGTAATATCCTTTTGCGGTGTGTTTGTCGAGATCCGATGAATTGTGGATTTACGGTTAAATTATCTATGAATATTATTTGAATCTTCTCTGAACTCTTTTATGTATGATTAAGATATCTTTGTATTTACCTTCGAACTATCGGTTTGGTTTGGCCAACTAGATTGGTTTTTCTTGCAATGGGAGAGGTGCTTAGTATTGGGTTCAATCTTGCGGTGTACTCACCTAGTGACATAGTAGGGGTAGCGAGGCACGTATTGTATTGTTGTCTTGAAAAAAAAAGGTCAGTGCTACGGTCCCCTATTGTTTGATCCAATATTGACCGGTGCGGATCACGTTCTACTACCTCCGGTCCGTGGTTCGACCTCCCGTAGTGGTCCTTGCTTTTCTTTTTGAAAGCTCCGCAGGGCCAATTTTGCGTACTTGCTCAGCGTGCCCCCCTTTCGTCGAGTGACCCGCCCGGTTCACAGGGTTGTTGGCTACCAAGCAAGCACTTGCCCGCTGCTCCTGCCGCCTGCCAAGTGGGCTCCGCGCTCGTTATCCTGACTGTTCTCTCTGCTGGGCCCTTTCCTATTGCTCTAACCATAAGCTATGGCAATTCCAGCTCGCACCCACTCTGGCCCGCCCCATCAAGGATAAAAATATGGGGTTTTCATCATATTGCTTGAGCTTATCCCTCTACATCATGTCATCTTACTTAAGGCGTTACTCCTTTCTTATGAACTTAATACTCTAGATGCATGCTGGATAGCAATCGATGTGTGGAGTAATAGTAGTAGATGCAGGCAGGAGTCGGTCTAGTTGACACGGACGTTGATACGTCTCCGACGTATCTATAATTTATGAAGTATTCATGCCATGTTTACAACAATTCCATATGATTTGATTAGAACTAACCCGGACTGACGCTGTTTTCAGCAGAACTACCGTGGTGTTGTTTTTGTACAGAAATAGAAGTTCTTGGAACGAGCTGAAAATTAATGGAGAGGCTTTCTGGAAAATATAAAAAATACTAGAAGGAAAAGATACTGAAGAGGAGTCCCGGGGCCACCACACAGGTGGGGGCGCACCCTCCGTCCTTGTCATTGCCTCATGGGGCCCCCTAACGTGAAACCGACGCGAACCCCTCCTATAAATCCTAAAAAACCCAGAACAGAAGGGAGATCGGGAGTTCCGCTGCCGTAGGCCTCTGTAGCCACGAAAAACCAATCTAGGCCCTCTCTGGCACCCTACCGAAGCGGGCCAACATCACCGGAGGCCATGGAGGAGGAAGCCAGAGGGGTCACCATCGCCATGGAGACCAATGACCAGAGGGAGAACCTTCCCCCATCTAAGGGGGAGGCCATGGACGAGGAAGCACAAAGGGGAGAACCGCTCCCCCTCTCTCTTGGTGGTGCCGGAGTGCCATTGGGGGAACCATCATCGCGGTGATCGTCTTCATCAACATCACCATCATCATCACCATCATCATCTCTTTTGCGCGGTCCACTCTCCCGCACCCTGCTGTAATCCCCTACTTGAACATGGTGCTTTATGCCACATATTATGATCCAATGATGTGTTGCCATCCTATGATGTTTTGAGTGGATTTCCTTTGTCTTTCGGGTTGATTGATGATCTGCATTGGTTTGAGTTGTATGTTTTATTTTGGTGCTGTCCAATGGTGCCTTCCGTGCCGCGGACACGTGAAGGATTCCCGCTGTAGGGTGTTGCAATACGTTCATGATTCGCTTATAGTGGGTTGCTAGAGTGACGGAAGCTTAAACCCGAGTAAGGGCGTTGTTGCGTATGGGATAAAGGGGACTTTATGCTTTAATGCTATGGTTGGGTTTTACCTTAATGATCTTTAGTAGTTGCGGTTGCTTGCTAGAGTTCCAATCATAAGTGCATATGATCCAAGAAGAGAAAGTATGTTAGCTTATGCCTCTCCCTCATATGAAATTACAATAGTGATTACCGATCTTGTTAACAATTGCCTAGGACAATTCCGCACACCGATCCATCATTATTCCACACTCGCTATTTATAATATATAGTAATATATTTTAACTTTATGATAACAACACCTATTTTTATATTTTAGTTCTCCGGTATCATGTAAAGTTATAATCTTCATACCCACAACGTAGTTTTATTTCTTGCTTCTAGATGGAAGCAAATGTTCAGTGTACGTAGAGTCTTATCAGTGGCAGATAGGACTTGAGAGAATATTGATCTTACCTTTAGCTCCTTGTGGGTTCGACACTCCATACTTATCACTTCCAGCTTTGGAAATTGCTACGATGATTCCTTGCACTTGGGGATTATCAAGCTCTTTTTTGGCGCCGTTGTCGGGGAGCAATAGCGTGGAGTTGATATTCTCGTGTATGCTTGTTTGCTTTCTTCACTAAGTAGATTTTGTTTCACCTTTTTGCTTTCTTTAGTTGTGGGTGAAACAAACAAAAAATTGCAAATTGCAAAATACAAAAAAAAATTTACTTGCCTCTTATGCCTAAAAACTTTTTCAAAAAGAGAAGTGATTGGAAGGTTATGCATTGGAGAAGTGAGGGTCGACCTTGAACACTTGTGTTGATGCTCATGGAAACAATGTAGAATTTTTCATGGAAGTTTCTCAAAAACAAGTATCCCCTTGTATATATTCATTGTATTATAAAAATAATGTGTCAAGGTTTGGTTCTAGAATGTTTAAATTGCTTGTTTGGTATGTGCAGCAGAAAAATAGAAACTTTGGCTGTAGTGTTTGAATTCTTATTTTTTTACTGGAGCATGATAAATCTTGAAGTTTTTGCACATTACTGATCTGCAAATTGTCTATATTGTCCTGTTTTTTTAGAATTTTTGAAGTTACAGAAGTATACGAAAGATCCAGATCGCTACAGACTGTCCTGTTCTTAACAGATTCTGTTTTCTAGGTGTTGTTCGCTTATTTTGATGAATCTATGGGTTGTATCGGGGGGTATGAACCATGGTGAAGTTGGAATACAGTAGATATAATGCTAACATGAAATTGGAATGAGTTTACAACAGTACCTAGAGGTAGTGATTTGCTTTATTATACTAACGGATCTCACAAAGTTTTTTGTTGAGTTTTGTGTGGATGAAGTGTTCGAAGAACGAGGAGTTACCGATATGAGAAGAATAAGGGGGGCAAGAGTTCAAGCTTGGGGTGCCCAAGGCACCCCAAGTAAATATTTCAAGGATACTCAAGCATCTAAGCTTGGGGATGCCCCAATTGGCATCCCATCTTTCTTCTTCAACAATTATCGGTATACCTTGGTTTTTGTTTTATTCACATGATATGTGTCTTTTGAGTTTATTTCTCCTTTCGCTTCCTTTATGCACCATGCTAGTATGATATAGTCCTCCGTTGATTTATAGAATGCTTCATGTGCTTCACTTAAATCTTTTGAGTATGCCTTTATAGAATGCTCTTTATGCTTCACTTAAATCTTTTGAGCATGACTTTATAGAATGCTCTTTGTATTTCACTTAAATCCTTTGAGCATGGCTTTATAGAATGCTTCATGTGCTTCACTTATATATTTTGAGCCTGGATATTGGTTGATCTATATTAATTGTAGAATGCTCCATGAACTTCACTTATATCTTTTGGAGTATTAATAAGACTATCATTGAAAGTGGGTTTGGAAGAGTTTCAACTTTATATAATCATTACCCCACTATTTTGGAGGATGTTGAATCTTATTATAATGATAAAAGTGGATTTGGATAGGTCATGACTTTATTTAGTAATGATTCACTATCTTGGAAGAGGTTTCAATTGATTTTGATGAGAACAAAGTTGCTACTTATGATGATTATTAAGATGACACTTATGTTATAAAAAGTAGTGATGATTATATTTATAAAACTTGTCATGGTTAGGATTACCCTTTTTCTGAACATTACTACTTTAATGTGGAAACAATTCATAGTATTCGAGTCTCTTATGATACTCCCACTATGTCGAATAAGAAGAATTTTGCTTATGTGGTGAGTAGTAAATTTCCATGCTTGTAGATCAGGAAAAGAATGATTTATGTGATGGTTATATTGTTGAATTCATTCATGATGCTACTTAAAATTATTATGAGGGAGGAATATATGCTTGTAGGAGTTGCAATAATATCAAGTTTCCTCTCTATGTGTTGAAAATCTTGAAGTTATGCTTGTTTTGCTTTCCTATGCTAGTTGATTCTTGTCCCCATAAGTGGTTTGCTCACAAAATCCCTATGCATAGAAAGTGGGTTAGACTTAAATGTGCTTGCCACATATGTTTCATGATGCTCTCTTTGCATTTCAATTCTTTATTTTTATGCGAGCATCATTGAAATCTTCATGCCTAGCTAGAAAGGCATTAAAGAAAAGCGCTTGTTGGGAGACAACCCAATACTTATACCTACTGTTTTTATGTGTCCACATGATTAAGCTACTATAGTAATCATGTTTTATAGCTTTTGTTGCAATAAAGTGCCAAGTAAAGCCTTTGGGGTAGTGTGGATGATAGTTGACTTGATTCTGTGCAAAACAGAAACTTTTGCGCCTAGTCACCGAATTCTTTAAAATTACTGGAGTGTTGAAAACTTCTGAATTTTTTACAGATGATTGATATACAAATTTTCTATGTTTTCCTAATGTTTCAGAATTTTTGGAGTAACATAAGTATGGTTGTTATTCAGATCATTACAGACTGTTCTGTTTTTGACAGATTCTGTTTTCAATGCATAGTTTGCTTGTTTTCTAGTTTCTAAGGCTTATATTGCTCAATATAAATGGTACAAATGATATGGTGCAGTAGGCATTGTGTGAGAAAAATTATGGATCTTGTCTTGACAGCACCAAAGTGAAAGATTTGTCTTTCTCATACTAACCCATCTCACAAAGTTCCGTTTAGTTTTGTGTGATTGAAATTTTCAAGTTTTGGGTGAGATATCGATACGAGGAGAAGAAGGAGTGGAAAGACCCTAAGCTTGGGGATTCCCAAGGCATCCCAAGGTAATATTCAAGGAATACTCAAGCGCCTAAGCTTGGGGATGCCCCGGAAGGCATCCCCTCTTTCATCATCAAAACCATCGGTATACCTTACTCGGAGCTATATTTTTATCGTCACATGATATGTGTTTTGCTTGGAGCATATTTTCATTTTACTTTCTGTTTGAATAAAATCATTGGATCTGAAATCTTGAATGAGAGAGAGTCCTCCCATGGCTAGTTAATTATTTGACTACTCATTGTCCTTCACTTATATCTTTTTGGAGTAGTTTGTCATTTACTCACCTTCTTCACTTATATCCTATGAGTAAATGGTTGAATGAATTGAATATCATAGATCTGAAATTTTATATGCTTCATATGCTTGTCCCATGGGGAGTAATGACTTCAATTATAAGAAGTGTAGGTGGTAAAATTTATTTAAAGTTAGCAAACTCAAAATTGGTCACTTGAACAATTCATGAAAGAATATTGAAGGAAGAGAGATTTCACATATAACATACTATCTTGGACATCTTTTGTAATTGTGAGCACTCATTAAAATATGACATGCTAAAAAGTTGGTGTTGTACAAGGAAGACAACATAATGGGTTATGTTTTCTTATATCCGAATAGAAGTTATATTGTCATGGATCCTCTAATATGTTGAGCTTGTCTTCCCCTCTCATGCTAGTCAAATTCTTTGCACCAAGTAGAGATACTACTTGTGCTTCCAAACATCCCTTAAACCAGTTTTGCCATGAGAGTCCACCATACCTACCTATGGATTGAGTAAGATCCTTCAAGTAAGTTGTCATCAGTGCAAGCAATAAAAATTGCTCTCTAAATATGTATGATCTATTAGTGTGAAGAAAATAAGCTTTATACGAACATATGATATGGAAGAAATAAAAGCGACGGACTGCATAATAAAGGTCTTTATCACAAGCGGCAATATAAAGTGACGTTCTTTTGCATTAAGATTTTGTGCATCCAACCATAAAATCGCATGACAATCTCTGCTTCCCTCTGCGAAGGGCCTATCTTTTACTTTTATCTTCTACCCTTATACAAGAGTCATGGCTATCATCACCTTTCCTTTTTACACTTTTTCCTTTGGCAAGCACTATGTGTTGGAGAAATCCTGATATATATATATATATATATATATATATATATATATATATATATATATATATATATATATATCCACTCGGATGTAGGTTTTCATAAAGTATTATTGTTGACATTACCCTTCAGGTAAAAGGTTGGGAGGCGAAACTATAAGCCCCTATCTTTCTCTGTGTCCCATTAAAACTTTGAACCCATAAATATCACGTGAGTGTTAGCAATTGTGAAAGATTAAATGATAGTTGAGTATGTGGAATTTTCTAAATCAAAGCTCTTACATAGACCCTTCCTAAAAATAAGATGAATTGCAATTGTTTGATGACTGAGAACATAGTTTGTTAGTTTTCAAGAAATTTTATGGTCTATACTTTAACATGTGAATAGCTCGTTACTTGATCATGAGAAGTTTTATGAAGATGAGCTACTGTTTATGATAAAGAATAATGCTAGAAAAAGTGCTTGGAACTTTCATTGATCAAACTTGTGCACTTGATAGCATTCACACTTCATAAATTATTTCTTTTATCATTTACCTACTCAGGACGAGCAGGAATTAAGCTTGGGGATGCTCATCGTCTTCGATGTATCTATAATTTATGAAGTATTCATGCCATGTTTACAACAATTTCATATGATTTTGGTATGATTTGATTATAAATAACCCGGACTGATGCTGTTTTCAGCACAACTACCGTGGTGTTGTTTTTGTGCAGAAACAAAAGTTCTCGGAACGAGCTGAAAATTAACGGAGAATTTTTCTGGAAAATATAAAAAATATTGGAAGGAAAAGATACCGAAGAGGAGTCCCGGGGCCACCACAAGGGTGGGGGCGACTCCCCCCCCCCCCAGGGCGCGCCCTCCGTCCTTATCATCGCCTCGTGGGGCCCCCTGACGTGAAACCGACACCAACCCCTCCTATAGATCCTAAAAACCCCAGAACAGAAGGGAGATCGGGAGTTCCGCTGCCGTAAGCCTCTGTAGCCACGAAAAACCAATCTAGACCCTCTCTGGCACCCTGCCGGAGGGGGCCAACATCACCGGAGGCCATGGAGGAGGGAGACGGAGGGGTCACCATCGCCGTGGAGACCAAGGACCAGAGGGAGAATCTTTCCCCATCTAAGGGGGAGGCCATGGAGGAGGAAGCACAAAGGGGAGAATCGCTCCCCCTCTCTCTTGGTGGCGCAGGAGTGCCATCGGGGGAACCATCGCCGTGGTGATCGTCTTCATCAACATCACCATCGTCATCACCATCCTCATCTCTTTTATGTGGTCCACTCTCTCGCACCCCGCTGTAATCCCCTACTTGAACATGGTGCTTTATGCCACATATTATGATCCAATGATGTGTTGCCATCCTATGATGTTTTGAGTAGATTTCTTTTGTCTTTTGGGTTGATTGATGATCTAGATTGGTTTGAGTTGTATGTTTTATTTTGGTGCTGTCCTATGGTGCCTTTCGTGCCGCGCACACATGAAGGATTCCCGCTGTAGGGTGTTGCAATATGTTCATGATTCGCTTATAGTGGGTTGCTAGAGTGACAGAAGCTTAAACCCGAGTAAGGGGGTTGTTGCATATGGGATAAAGGGGACTTTATGCTTTAATGCTATGGTTGGGTTTTACCTTAATCATCTTTAGTAGTTGCGGATGCTTGCTAGAGTTCCAATCATAAGTGCATATGATCCAAGAAGAGAAAGTATGTTAGCTTATGCCTCTCCCTCATATGAAATTACAATAGTGATTACCGATCTTGTTAACAATTGCCTAGGACAATTCCGCACACCGATCCATCATTATTCCACACTCGCTATTTATAATATATAGTAATATATTTTAACTTTATGATAACAACACCTATTTTTATATTTTAGTTGTCCGATATCATGTTAAGGTTATACTCTTCATACCCACAACGTAGTTTTATTTCTTGCTTCTAGATGAAAGCAAACGTTATCTGTACGTAGAGTCGTATCAGTGGCAGGTAGGACTTGAGAGAATATTGATCTTACCTTTAGCTCCTTGTGGGTTCAACACTCCATACTTATCACTTCCACCTTTGGAAATTGCTATGATGGTTCCTTGCACTTGGGGATTATCAGACGTGATGCCTATATTCATATCATTGCCTTAGATATCATCATAACTTTGCGCTTTTCTATCAATTGCTCGACAGTAATTTGTTCACCCATCGTATGTTTTCTTTCAAGAGAGAAGCCTCTAGTGAAACCTATGGCCCCTGGGTCTATTTTCCATCATATATTCTCAGTTCTGTAAACCAAAAAACCCAAAAATAACTTGCTGCAATTTATTTGTTTTTTACTTTGTTTTATGTTTTATTAATTTTTTATATCTATATCTATCAGATCTCATCCTTGCAAGTGACTATGAAGGGATTGACAACCCCTTTATCGCGTTGGGTGCAAGTGTTTGATTATTTGTGCAGGTGCATAGATTGGAGACTTGCTTGTACCTCCTACTGGATTGATACCTTGGTTCTCAAACTGAGGGAAATACTTATCTCTACTTTGTTGTATCACCCTTTCCTCTTCAAGGGAAAAACCAACGCAAGCTCAAGAAGTAGCACGTGTCGAGGCTAGCTTAGGGTGGTGGACACAACAGAAGTTACACTGATGCTAGTCGCTGCCCGATAGGGTTTTAGCGTGATAGATTTGGGGAAAGAAGGACATGGAGCCTGCCTGCCCCCCCCCCCCGAGGGATAGAACACAAGGAAAAACAAGGACTGACACCAGCCCACCAAAGCCATGTACGCCCGACCACCGGCCTGTCACACAGCCCGGTAAGTTTGAGCGTCCAACTAGAATATGACCTACTACCTCGGTTGAACACTCCATCCAACGGCTATACACCTACGGACCCTTTATTAATTTACACACAACAACATTGTTTCAGTATAGCCATAACAGAACCATGGCATCCTCTTCGCACAAATAAAAAGAGGGTTTGGATGAACTAGTAGGACCTCGCAGCGGCACCTTCCTACCACCAGATATGCCATTCGCCGTTGAGCTGGATTCCTATGGGTCATGCACTGCCGTTGCGGTGTACCAGCTGTCGTGGGAACGATTCGAACAGTAAGAGAGCGGTAGGAAAAGGAGCGTGGTCTATCGAAATGCAAACGGGTGACACAAGTATTTTTTACGAGTTTGGGCCTCTCACGGTGGAGATAACAACCCTATGTCTCGTGCTCCAGAGAACTCCAAAGAGGCTTTCTTTCTCTATGTATGAACATGGTATTACAGTGAGTATGAGAGTGTTTGAGAGAGAGATGGAAGAATGAGTGAGAGAATGCCCTCATCTTGGTAGCGGGGGGTGGCTTATATAGAGCTAAGCATCAGAAGCAATTCGAAGAGTGGTGCGCTATGAAAAAGGCCAGCAAAGACCTAGCGAAATAGACTAGCTTCAGACTTCTTTCACATTGTATTGTACTGAGTTGGACGAAGAAGACTGAATAAAGTGGGTTTCTCTACTGTTAGCCTACTGTCTACTGTGATGTCCAGGGTCGCCTACATGAAACCTACAAAACATAATTACATAGACTTGAAAGTAACATTAGCTTGCAAAGCACAGATCATAAACATCATGGGTTCGGCATGCCCTCGCACTAACAATTCCAGGGTTTTCGGACAACATGCGGTGCTACTTAACAAATTCGAAATTCTTGACATCATGAAATCACTTCTAACATGCAATTCAGAGTTGTTGACATCATCATATCGCTTCGTCTAGCCATGGGCACAGCAGCAGGGTGGCTACTTCACACTGTCAGCATCTGTAATTGTAGCAGGCTCTACAAACCCCTCAGGTCTCATGTAACAATGCAAGTCAACCATCTGAAATGATTTGCATTCTTCGTTCATCTTCCCAACTGTGGTATCATTGGTTAGTTTGGCCATCGTCATCCTGCCACCTGTGTTCAACCTCAACCACCCACTTGAGCTCAACCTTGTCTTGCACCAGGGATTCATCATCAACAACTTGTTACTTGACTTTAACATTCTTCTGTAACTTGAGCTGAACTTATTCTTCCCACGTAAGTTCCACCTGATCGTGTCACTTGACTTCACCCTCCTTCTACAGTAAATAAAATCATTTCTACCAAACACATGATGCAGCAATTGTTCCTTCAAATCATCAATAGTGATTGATTCTGCAAGCCATGTCTCAGAAGCAGGTTAACAAAAAAGATTCTTTATGCAAAATGAACCTAACCATCCACACCTTATCCATCAGCAAAGGACAATATAAACATTTAACAAAGTTTTACAAGTTTCTTCCCTAACAAATATTCTAAAGCATTCAGAGCATGGCCTCACACCTACAGACATAGTTCATCTTTATTTGTTTTTGCTAGAAAACTTCCAATCTATTGACCAAGTGTCAAGGTAGTACAAACAACACCAGAAGTAAAATTTACATCTAGGTCCGTAGACCACCTAGCGACGACTACAAGCACTAGATCGAGCCGAAGGCACGCCACCGTCATCGCCCCTCCCTCGTCGGAGTCAGGCAAACATTGTTGTAGTAGACAGTCGGGAAGTCATCGTGCTAAGGCCTCGTAAGACCATGCAACAAAACAACAACCGCCGCCGATGAAGAGAAACGTAGATCAGAAGGATCCAACATGCAGACACACATACAAAGATGAACGAAGACTGGGTTCAAACGGATCCACCGAAGACAAACTTCGACCGGATCCCATGAAATCTGCCGGAAACACACCTCCACACGCTATCCGACGATGCTAGAAGCATCGCCGGGGCGGGGGCCGGGCTGGGAGGAACTTATTCCTTCTTCAAGAAATCGCCGCCGCCTCTTCTTCTTAAGCATGTCACAAACCCTAACAAAACTCGAGAAAACACCAAAAAACGGAGCCCTTGCGCCGGCAAGGGTCGGGATCCACTGCGCCTCCATGATCCAAGGACCATAGGAGACGAGGCGGACCGGCGATGGTGCCGGCGAGAGGCAGGGAAACCCTAGACGAGAGTTTTCACGAGGGGAGTGAAGGGATATTTCCTCTTTTGAGTTCATGATTCATCTCAACACACAAGAAACACTTGCCCTTGAGGCAGATCGAAAGGGGGCCCTAACAGGTAAGTAACTGAATTTTTTTCAAGTTTCTTCCCTAACAGATAAAACATTCAGAGCATGGCCTCACACCTACAACAAAGGTCATGATTCATCTCAACAAACAAGAAACACTTGCCCTTAAGGCAGGTCAAAAGGGGGCCCTAACAGACAAGTAACTAAATATTTTACAAGTTTATGCCCTATTAGATATTCTAAAACATCCAGAGCATGGCCTCACACCTACTCGCAGAGTTCATGATTAATCTCAACACACAAGAAACACTTGCCTTGCGGCAGATCGGAAGGGGGTCGTCACCGGTGATACTTGTAAGACAAGGAGTCGATGGCGACGGAGAAGACAAATACCTCCTCCGGGGATGGGGATGGGAACAAGCTCCGACGGCCACAGGGAATGGCGGCGTCCTTGATGCCAGGGAATGGCAGCATCCTTGATGGATAGGGAGGGAAAGAAGCTCTGGTGGCCACAAATGGGGGTTTTGCGCAAGAATGGGGATGTGTCGATGATTCCGATGCGGGGCAAACATATTTAAAGAGACTAAACACGCCTATCAATTTCGCGGTCGGAGAAATGGGTATGTTGGAGGATATGATAAGTTTCATATGACACGCCAAACAGCTAGACTAGTTTAGTAAACGAGGTTGGATGGCTTGACATAATCAATCCGAGGGTCTACCTGTGTAAAATAACTCAGACGCTCTAGCCAAAAAAAGACACGCCAGTCAGTCCAGCGGGTCTGTAGGACTATGAGGGCATGTAGATAAAACGACGAGCCTACTATGGAGGCATCCAGACAAAACAACAGACGCCTAGAAAAAAGGCGTGTCAGGATTTTAAGACACCTAACGGTATTTACTCAGGCGGCGCCACGCTGGCGGTGCGTCCAACGACCGTGACCGGTCAAAGGCGCCTCGACATACAACGTCTTCACGTGTATGTTAGGCGCCTATCTAGAAGGCCCAATGGGGGGATAGGTGACGAAATAATTTTTCGAGGAGGGGGTGAGGGGGGTCAGTGGGCGAAATAAGATCCTTCAAAGGTCATTTAATAAAAAATAACACCGGCTGGTGACTATGAGGACGGGTGGCAATGGCAAAGTGACCGGATTAGGGGTGGTGCATGACTAAAACTTCAGCCCACTATTTTTCTTCCTAAATGATAAGTACCACACGTGTGGCACGAAGCAACATGGCCCAAACGCCTCCACTATCATTTATTATCCACGTCAAAACAGATGAGATCAGCAAGAATCTTTTGGTTTTCAAACTTAAAAATGTTTTATCTCTTAAATAAAAATCTGATTAAAAATCCGTTTTCACCATTAAATCCGTCTCGACAAGATCTTCAAAACTAGATCCAATGTTGATATATTTCAGCGATATTTTTTTTGAGCCAAAAGTTGCCATGATGTTTACACTAACGTTGCCATAGTGTTTACACTAAAGTTGCCATGACATGTTCCATCTAGTTTTTTATTCTAGATTTAAAGCTACCATTGTATTTCAACTACTTTTTACGGTAATTTTTATTAATTGACCATGGAAATTTTTAGTAATTAACCATGGCAAATTTAATTCATGGATCATGACATTTTTTAGTAATTCAACATGGCAAATTTAGTTTATAGATCATGGCAATTTTAGTATTTTGACCATGAAAATTATTTTTTGTATGGACCATGGCAAATATTAGTGCATGGTTCGGGGCAAATTTAAGTCATTGATCTTGCATTTTTAAAGTAATTTGACGACATATTTCTTTTTAATTATGAACCATGTCAAAATTATTTCATGGATCATGGCAAATTTTAGTAATTCACCATGGAAAGTTTAGTTTCTTAAAAAAATATAATATGTCAAAATTTAATTTAAACATAGAAGAAAAGGTAATTGAAACATATCATGGCAACTTCAATGAAAACACCATGGAAATTTATGTGCAATAGACGGATAACTTTTAACCCAAAAAAAAAGTCAGCGAAACATATCGATATGAGATCTAGTTTCGAAGATCTCGCCGCGACAGATTTGAAAGCGGATTTTCAATCGGATTTTTATTTAAGAGATAAAATATTTTAAAAGCAGAAAATCCAAAAAGATTACGCCTCCTTCCCTACCACACGTGTGGCAGATATCAGTGTGTGTTTTCTTTTCATTTTTGTGATGGCGTTTGACACCCTACAAAGTCTCCGAGGGCATTTTATTTTTGTGCAGCTCAAAGGGCAAATTTTGGTGGCTTCCAATTTCTATTATTGCATCCGTAGTCTGCTGGCGCGCCAAAAGTAGATTGAAACTGGTTATTACTGAAAATTAAGCAACCTTTTATTAAGTTAAACCTGATACTAGCAACCATGAAATGGAAAAGGGAAAAATCCTTGTTTCAATCAGGCCATAGTTAAAACTTGGAAACTGAAGGCCGGCAGGCGAGACTCCTGCATCGACTGAGTCGCTCACAAGTCACATCCACGTTTTCAATATATCTGATGCCAATTCCAATCTAGCGTCCTCGACCAAAACAAGATTGACCATCACTTTCACATGAACACACATGTCACATCCTTCCACAGGAAAGAAGCACGAACCTGACAGGGTGTGAGATCTTCCACCAATTCATAACCTGAAAACATAGCACAAACAGAGTACCAGAGACAGCATGTACCACAAGGAAACAGTACGCCCACCCCGCAGCCGCAGGTAGACTGAGCTAGAAACACCGGCTAAGCACGGCGCAGACCTCAGAAATTACTTAAGAGTGGCCGAGTCTTGGTGCCGTGCAAGCGTAGAGTCCACCAATTCATAATCTGAAAACATGGCTCAGATAGAGACAACATGTACGAAACAACACGCCCACCCCGCAGGTAGACTGAACTAGAAACACCGGCAAGCACGGCGCAGAAAAGACCAAGCACTTGTAAATTACCTATAGTGACCGAGTCTTGGTGCCAGGCAAGTGGACTCACTTGCCCATCATGCTGGTCAAGGTCATGCATTCACATCACACAATAAAATAACCTTGGTCTGCACAGGGTGCCAATCAAAACCTGACACGGCGGGCATCCTTACGAGCAGAAGCTTCCTCGTCAACTCTCCGATGTGATGTGCGAGCGACGTTCAACTGCTCAACATAGATAAAACTGCCGGCCTGAACGGTTCAACACCAGTTTTTTTCTCCCGTGACACAGGGCCCTGACAAATGGATGCATGTGAGAATTGTCAAAAGGACGTGATAAGCACATAATAGAACCATTACCAGAAGCAACAGCTTGGCCAACAACAATGGCGCTGCCACTGCTCTTCCTCTTCTCCCTCTTGCTTCAAGCTCCCTTGCACGCACAGGCACTCCAAAACATCACACTAGGATCCACCCTGACCACTCAAGGCCCAAACGCCTCACGGATTTCGCCCTCCGGTGAGTTCGCGTTCGGGCTCCGCCCCAGCGACGCCGACGCCTCTGTCTACCTCCTCGCCGTCTCGTTCGACAAGATCACCTCCAAAACCGTTGTCTGGTACGCCAACACCAACACAACACTGCCAGTTGGCTCCCAACTGCAGCTCACGCCTGGTGGCGTGCTTTCGCTCCAGGACCCTGCCGGCACAGAGATATGGAACCCCCGGGTTACCAACGTTGACCATGCCGCCATGCTCGACACTGGCAATTTCGTGCTCTATGCCAAAGATGGCTCCATCAAATGGCAGAGCTTTGAACACCCAACTGACACCATCCTGCCCTCCCAGGAGCTGCCTAAAGGGTCCGTCCTGCAAAGCCGGCTCATGGACAACGACTACTCAGCTGGAAGGTTCCAACTCAGCGTAGAGGGTGGCAACTTAAGGTTTTACACCTTGGCTGTTCCCTACACCGTGGTTGTTCCCTCCCTTTTCCGCTATGATCCTCCATATTTGGATTCTTACACTGGTGGAAATGGTTCAAGCCTCGTGTTCAACACGACTGGCAGCATCTACTACACTACAAATTCTGGCAGACAAATCAATATTACATCAGAAACACTTGACTCACCGGCAGACTTCTACCGGCGCGCCACACTTGATGCAGATGGGGTGTTCAGGCAATACGTGTACCCCAAGAAGGCAGCTCAGACCAGTGGATTGAATACGGAGTGGAAAGTTATGGACTTACTCCCAAGAAACTTCTGTCGGGTTGCCGCGGTACAGACTGGAAGTGGTGCCTGTGGGTTCAACAGCTATTGCAGCTTCAACACAAACAAGAGTGTGGAATGTGAGTGCCCACCAAACTACTCATTCATCGACAACGAGAGGAAGTACAAAGGTTGCAAGCAAGACTTCGCTCCACATAGCTGTGACTTGGATGATACTGAATCTATTCAGCAATTCAAGCTACTTCCAATGAACAATATCAATTGGCCTTCTGGCGACTATGAGCGTTACAGCCCCATTGGTGAGGATTCTTGCCAAAGACTTTGCTTAACTGATTGCTTTTGTGTTGCTGCGGTATACTACAACAGTTCTTGCTGGAAAAAGAGGAGCCCCTTGTCCAACGGAATGTTCGGTGACATAGTGGGATCAGTTTTTATCAAGGTTCCCAGGACTAATGTTCCTGGGTCCCAGTTGGGCAGTAACTCCAATACATGGAGAAAAGAGAAGAGGTATTGGATAATAGGAAGTTCACTGCTCCTTGGAGGATCTGCTCTTGTTATTGTTTTCCTCATCTCCATTCTGTATTTTGGATCTTACCGTGTCATTAGGCGAAAGAAGCCAGCCCAGATACAAACAATGAGTCCCGAGGCATTGCCTCTTAGAGCATTCACGTACAAGGAGATTGAGAAGGTGACAGATGGATTTCGTGAAGAGCTGGGTAGCGGTGCATCTGGTATCGTATACAAGGGCCAGTTGGAAGATGAGTTTGGGACTGGCATTGCAGTCAAGAAGATTGACAAGATGCTCCAAGAGAGTGAAAAGGAGTTCGCCATTGAGGTTCAAACCATCGGAAGGACCTTCCACAGAAACTTGGTACGGTTGCTCGGTTTCTGCGCTGAAGGAAAAGAGAGGCTTCTGGTGTACGAGTTGATGACCAATGGCTCACTTAATGGATTCCTTTTTTGTGGTACAAGCCCAACCTGGAACCTTCGCGTTCAAGTCGCACTTGGGGTGGCAAGAGGCCTGCTCTACTTACATGAGGAATGCAACACTCAAATTATCCATTGTGACATAAAGCCCCAAAACATCCTTCTTGATGAGAATCTCGTGGCAAAGATCTCAGACTTTGGCCTAGCAAAGTTGCTCAGGACAAATCAGACACAGACGAACACTGGCATCAGGGGAACTCGAGGGTACGTCGCGCCCGAGTGGTTCAAAAACATAGGGATCACATCCAAGGTGGACATTTATAGTTTTGGGGTGATCTTGCTGGAGATTGTGTGTTGCAGACGGAATGTGGAGCTAGAGACGGCTGATGAGGAGCAAGCAATACTGACATATTGGGCAAATGACTGCTATAGAAGTGGGAGGCTTGACTTGTTAATCAAGGGTGATGAGGAGGCAATCTTCAATATAAAGAAGGTGGAACGCTTCGTGGCCGTGGCATTATGGTGTCTCCAGGAGGAGCCAACAATGCGGCCAACCATGCTGAAAGTGACACAGATGCTTGATGGATCCGTCACAATCCCCACACCTCCTGATCCATCTTCCTTCATCAGTTCACTCCAATAGTAGAGTGTGTTTTTAAATGTATAAGTTGCAGTGTGAAATAAGAGTATATTGGACTACCGCAAATGATAAATTTGAGTGATGATTCCTTTAAATGTAAGTAAATGGAAGCAGGAATGTAAGTACTTGATAAGAAAAAATGTATGCATATGTTACTAGGTTCCAAAAATAAATGTAGATTTCTGTAATGTTCGTATACTTTTTATGTTCAGTACCACAGTGAAGCCATGAATGTACTGCTTTGTGAATCAGTGTGCATATTTTGGTATATTGCTTAGCATTAAATCATCAAACTGGAAGATGCAAGGAAACAGTGAGGTGCGGTGCAGGCTGGTTAGGAACCATCGGGTAAGAACAATGATTTAAGGTCCCTTCGGGGACATCAGCTAAAATTGGAACGATATAGAGAACAATGATTTAAGCGTTCACGACTGAAATGCTAGTGATGTCGAAATATTTAAGAAATACTTCTATCCCATTTGTTACAACTAGCAGCAGGACTCCCATGTTGCTTTACGAGCGACCGACCTGGGAGTAACCCTAGCATATATCCCATTTAGATTTTCACATTAGCATTATCCAGTGTTTTATGTCACTGGAAATTTGGCAACTGCGTCTATACTTTTTAGTGTAACAGTGGGTATTAACAATGAGAATTGGACTCTACTGAATGCAAGCATTACAACAGAAAGAACACAAGACGTTCTCGATCTTTGTTGATCATGAGATCTAGTATGGAGAGTCCGGAGCTTTATGTGCTATTCCTTATTCAATACTACACTTTCCCTCTTGAACTGTGAAATCAAAGTCAGGTGCAACATGCTTACAAATATGTCCTGAATAAGGAATAAAAACAAATCAAAGACCCTGCATTAGAACGGATTCTAGCTAAAACAATTAAATAGTAGATTACGCATCAAATCCATTTTTTAATTAAAAATATACTATATTTAGCTTAGCATAATAATATGGCTCCTCGTGTATACCAAATATTAACATCCCAATTGAAATGAGACATCGTAAACCACATAAATTTGCAGATGCTAATGAGAATAAATGCAATAAGTAGTCCGTTTGTTAGGTGTGAGACAATGCATCTTCTTGTGTTTTCTGAAAGGTGACTCGAATGATGCTTCCATGGAATTTTACCTTCCACCAGTGACGTAATATTTTTTTTTGACGGGCGGTGATGTAAATTTGCCGTGTCTGTTGTTAGTTTAGATTATGGTGGTGCGATCTCAGCAACTGCAGTAATTGGGCCAACAACATCTATAAATTCACATATAAAAATACTAATTCAGTTCATGTTTCTACACGTTGCTATAGTGGTCTTATTATTCATGAATATGCGCAGCACTCTGTGTTTTGCTCACCTCACAACATAGTGTTTTGCTCCATTCCACTGCGAGCAGTGAGAAGGGGAATGCACTGTAGCAAACATGAAAAAGTTTTCTGGCTGGGGTGTTACCTCTATCGATGTACTCTGAAGCAGATCCTCTGTGAGAATGATCTACTGTAACACCCCGGATGTAACTTTCCATATTTGTAACTCCAACTCTTGCCATTTCCGGCTATGTGTTATGATATTCCCTTCGTGGTCGGGTTTTTGTCTTTTGTTTTGCATTTTGTTCATGTCATGCATTTTATATCATGTCATCATGTGCATTGCATTTGCATACGTGTTCGTCTCATGCATCCGAACATTTTCCCCGTTGTCCGTTTTGCAATCCGGCGCTCCCACCTCCTCCGGTGCACCCCTCTTGTTTTCTTTCGTGTGCGGGTGTCAAACGTTCTCGGAATGGACTGAGGCTTGTCAAGTGGCCTTGGTATACCACCGGTAGACCACCGGTCAAGTTTCGTTCCATTTGGAGGTCGTTTGGTACTCCAACGGTTAACCGGGTAACCGCAAAGTCCATTTGTGTGTTGCAGCAAAACCCCCCTCAAAAACAGCCCAAAACCCACCAAACTCTCTTCCATGCTCTAGGTCGTTCGATCACGATCGTGTGGGCGAAAACCGCACCTCATTTGGACTCTCCTAGCTCCCTCTAGCTATATATGCATCCCCTCCCGAAAACATCCGCAGTCCAAACCCTAAAAATCGCCTCCGGCGCCGCCGGATGAACCCGCCGCCGCGTCCGCACCAGTGAGGAGCCGCCACGTGTCCAGCGCCGCCGCTCCACCGCGCCGGCCCGCCAGGCCCGGCCGCCGCCGCGCGCCTCCCCGCTCCCGTGCGCCGCGCCGCCACCTCGCCTCTCCACCGCACCGCCGCCCTGTTCGCCGCCGCCGCCGCCGGCCATCGCCGCCGTGCTCCCGCCGCCGCCGTCCACCGCCGTGCCCCGCTCCCTCCGGCGCCGCGCCCTCCTTCCCCGACGCCGTCGCCCTCTCCTCCTCCCTCCGGTCGCCTCCTCTCCTCCGCCGCGCCTCCTCCCGCCGGCGGGCTCGAGAGCAACCGCGCCAGATCCGATCGAGGAAGCCCAGTGCGTTGACTTTCCCCTTCCCGTTTTTTTCTCCAAGTCCTGGAAGTTTACGTTATGTGCACCTGTTCATAGCATCGTAACTCTCTGCATATAGCTCCGTTTCGCGCGTGTAATATATTGAATTGTTCGTCTCGTGATGCTCTACATTTTGTTCAATTGCACCATGTTCATTAGAGGTCATCTTGATGCCCAAATCTCTGGTGCAAGAGTGCTAGTTGCTGTTATCTGCTGGTTCTTAGCAGAACTTGGAGATTTATTATTTTTGTTGCATTTAATCTGTGCATCTTATGGACATGAACTCTACATGTGTTTTGTTGTATGCCATGCCATCTTTACAGAGGTGTATGCCATGTATTTTTGTGATCCCTATAGTGACTAGAACAAGCATGCAAACTAGGCTCCGTAATGTTTCTGATTTCAGGGACTTAGAGAAATGTCTTTGTCTGCTGTTATTTTGTTGCCATGTAAACTTGATGCTACAGAGAGATCCATGCATATTTTGGAGATGTTCAGTAAGGATGTTTTGTAGATATTGTTGTAATTGATTCATTCCTGCCCTTGTTTGCAATTATGGAGTGCCATAGCATGACTCAATCTTGATCTACTTTTGCTATAAATTATTTCTGGCAGATTCTTAACATGATATCCATTTTTTCCAAGCTTGTTGTAGTTGTTCCATACATGCTATGCTTTTGTTCTTGCCATGTATAGCTTCATAAACATGCCATATTGCTGTAGGTATGCTTGTTTTGTCATGAATTGCTTTTTGGTGAGTGCATCAAGCTCACTAAGATGCCCTCATAATGTCTGTTTCTGCCATGCTCTGTTTTCTGCTAAGTCTGAAACCTGTTAACGAAACTTGCTATGTTTACATGGTTGCCATCATATCTTCTGGTCCTTTTTGGCTTATGGTCAGTAAGAGCATCTCTAGTGGATGGTGTAAATTTGGACGTGTATATCTCCATATACACGTCCATATACACCTTTCTAAAATATACACCTCTCAGTTTTTCAGTGGAACGTGTAAATTTGGACGTGTATATTCCAACGGCTATATTTTCAAACGGCTATATTTCCAACGGCTATATTTTCAAACGGCTATATTTCAACGGTCGTATTTCTAGTCTATATAAACCACCCCTACCATCTCTCTTCTAGCACTTCTATCTGTGACTTCTCTTCTCACCTAGATTTCTCTATCGTCTCTCACGCAACACAATGAACACATCCACTTTGGACATGAGTTCTTCGTCATCTTCATCTGGCGACGATGAACTCATACTTGCAGCATTCGCCGAGCGCGAGGAGGAAGAGAGGATGAACGCTCGATGCCATGGCGGTTCCAAGCATGGACGTCAAACAATCAATCGAGGAAGAGATGCCGGTTTTGTTCTTCTGTGGGACGACTACTTCAAAGAAGTTCCTCGCTATCCCGAACATTTGTTTCGACGAAGGTTCGTAATTACTACACTTCTCTGCTTTAGCCTTTTTTCATTTCCCTGTCTCATTTACTTTTTATGCACAGATTTAGGATGTCCCGTAATTTGTTCAAACGCATAGCCGATGGTATACTTGAGCATGATTATGATGGTTATTTTACTCAAAAAAGAAGTGCTTCTGGAGCTCTTGGGTTACATCCTCTGCAAAAGATGACCGCGGCAATGCGGATGCTAACATATGGAATAGCAGCTGATGGTGCTGATGAGTACATCCGGTCCGCTGAGGCTACTAATTTAGAGTCTTGCAAGAAATTTGTGATCAAAGTTTGTGAAGTTTTTGGGGAAAGGTACCTGAGATCTCCAAATGAAGAAGACATTGCTAGGTTACTTGCAATAGGGGAGGAAAGAGGATTTCCTGGTATGTTAGGGAGCATAGATTGCATGCACTGGGGTTGGAAAAATTGCCCCCAAAAATGGCATGGCATGTTTAAAGGCCATGTCAGCGAGCCCACTATGATCTTGGAAGCAGTTGCTTCACAAGATCTTTGGATTTGGCATGCTTATTTTGGTTTACCAGGGTCTCTGAATGATATAAATGTTCTTCAACGTTCTCCTGTTTTTACAAAGCTAGCTGAAGGCCAAACTCCTCCAGTGAATTATAGAATCAATGGCCATCAGTACACAATGGGGTATTATCTTGCAGATGGTATCTATCCACGGTGGGCAACATTTGTGAAGAGCATACCAGCTCCAGATACCCGAAAACATAAAACTTTTGCCAAGAGGCAAGAGGGGGCTAGGAAAGATGTGGAACGAGCCTTTGGAGTTCTTCAATCCCGTTTTGCCATTGTTCGTGGACCTGCTAAAGGATGGAAACGTAAAGAAATCGGTGATGTCATGAAAGCTTGTGTCATAATGCACAATATGATAGTTGAAGAGGAGCGACAAACTGGTCGGCAAAGCTGCACTTTTGAGGCAATGTGAGAAAGAGTCACGGTCTCTCGTACTCATGCGGAACAACTGAGCTCTTTTATTCAGATGACTCACCGGATTAGAAATCAAGGTGAACATGACCAGCTTAAACTTGATCTAATTGACCATGTGTGGCAAAAGTTTGGAAACGAGTGATGTCCTAGTTATAAGTCTGTAATCCATTTCTTTTCATCTAGTTTTAATTTATGCAATGAGTGATGTAATCCATGAATTTGTAGCTATCAATAAAATATTTATGCAATGAGTGATGTTATCAAATAGTTCATACAACAACTAGCGGAAAGCAGTAAATAGTTCATATAGCTCACATATCAAATAGCTCACATTACCCTACGCCTCGAGCAAGGATCTCATTCTGCTTAGCTTGGTAGAACTGCTTTTGCACATCAGTCATACCACTAGTGTCGATCAGCATGACCCTCTCATCTAATTCAAACTGTCTCCGTGCATCCTCCCTCTCGTTTCGTGCATCCTCCTTTCTGAGTGCAATCTCCTCTTTTCGCAATTCAAATTGTTGTGCATAGCGAGCATTTCTTGCCGCTTCTTTGATCTCATCCTTCTCTTGCTTTGCTGCTCACACAGTTTCTAATGACAGCTTGCAAGCATTCTCATCAGCTTTACCTCTCTTGTCCTTCTTAACACCATCAGGTCTTTTCTCATGTTCAAGAGCATCAGTGTGTATCGAGGTTGCATCAGTGCGTACCGAGGATACATCGGACGGATCATTGGTGGCTGTGCCTGGACTTCCATCAATGGTCTTCTTTTGTTTCTTAAGAGAAGTTTCAAGTTCTCTTGTCTGCCACTTTGGATACTTTGCAAACTCTATATAGCAATGCATCAATGTGAAAGGCCGTTTTTTTTACATCCATTTCCTTGAACAGAATGTGTGCATCGTTTGTCTGCACATATAAATATATTGTTAACAAATGCACAACACATATAGAATATTGCACATCACATATAGAAGTACAAGATAGGCAACCACATATACAAATGCACAACACATATAGAATATTGCACATCACATATAGAAGTAGAATACTGCGCATACCTTTTCTGCTATAGTCCTTCCACTTTCTTCCTTATTTAAAATCTGCTGAAGGCAACCACAAAATTTGGAGGTCTCTCTGTTAATCAATGTGTAACGGCAATTGATTGCATTAGGATTACGCTCCAGCCATGACGATTCCTTGTGTGTGTTGTAGTACTCTGAAATTCTAGCCCAATAAGCATCTCGGTTTTGATCAGTCCCAACAATATCCAAACTTGTATTTGCCCATGCTGCTATGAGAACCTTGTCCTCATCACTAGACCAATTTTTTCCTTTGTTGGATTTTCCTTTCTCTATTATTGCAGAACGTTGATGCGTTGATGGTGTTGCTTGATGCTGAGTTGATGGAGTTGCCTGCTCTCCAATTGGACTTTGTGGTTGTGTTTGCGTGTAACCAAAACCAAGGGTGTCCAAGAAGCTTTGGTCAGCATCCATCTGCAAGCAACCAATGCACAACTATTTTAGACCACAATCTGGCATCAAATTGACAAGCAAAAAATTATTGAACGAGATGTGGGGCTTCAAGGACAGTCATCCTTGAAGGGTTGGGCTCCCTCACATCCGCTGCCTCCCCAGCTCTGACCGTGTGAAGAACGGCACAAAAACCAATCAGAAATTAAGTTGACTGAAGGACAGCCAATAAAGTGGCGACCATATGCTCGCTGCCCATAGATGAAACGGGGGATGGATATGGTGTCCCAAACCATTGCGTGTTATACATAAAAAACATGAATAATTACTGAACATAGCTACATTGGTATACAATTATCATCAACCGATACAGAACAATTTCATTTTTAACGAACAAAAAAAACGACGGATAGCACAACCCTTTTCATTTTTCAGTGTGCAAAATCACTCATTCCTGTGAACTGGGGACTCTAGCCATGGCTTGAAATCGACATAGCATATCCTCCATCTGGATATGAACACTCTGTTGCTGCTACTTTACAGTCCTTTTTTTTTCTTCAGATTATTCGATTTTCACATATACTTCAGTAATTTCAGTTTGGTGCACCGACTAGCAAGAACAAGCGAACAGATGAACAACATTGCAGCAAATCCATCAGGGGAAGCCTCGCGCCGCGCCAAATCCACCGCGAAACCCCGAGGCGAGCGCGCGCGCCCTACCCACCTCCTCCACCGCCGCCGCCGCCGCCGGCCCCTCAATCAGGTACGCCCCGTCTCCTCCACCCACCCAATCTTTCTCTCTCCCCTCTGTCGCACCTTCCGTTCGATTCGTGCTGAGACCTGGCGCAATTTGTTTCCTCCGAACGCAGGGGCGTCGTCCGAGAAGACGCGTGTGGCGACGGGAGGGCGGCCGCGGCACGAGATGGAGACTGGGGAGGCGGCGGTGCCGCCCAGGGCGACCAGCGGGCGGAGGTACAAGGCGCTCACAACGTGGCGCTTCCAGCGCGGCTTCGTCAGGAAGCAAGCCAAGACCCCCGCCGCCGCGCCCAGAGGCCGTGGCGGTGCGCCGGTGGGCGGTTCTGGCGCCAAGCGTTCCAGATCGGCGTCGGTGGTGGGGAGCGGCGCCGCTCGTCCCGCCGCCCCAGCAGACAGGCGCGCCCGTCCGCCGCCCCTGCATCTCCCCCCTCCCCCCCACCGCTCCGCCGCCCCTGCATCTCCCCCCCCCCCCACCGCGCGTGCGACCGCCGCCCCTCTGCTCCCGCTCGCGAGAAAGGAAAAAATGGTTACCTTGGGCGGCGGCCGGAGAGGAGACGCGACGGCGACCTTGGGCGGCGGCCGGAGAGGGGCGACGGCGACCTTGGGGAGGCGGCCGGAGAGGAACGGGAGCGGGAGCGGGAGGCTTTTTTCTCTTCTTTTCCCTTCTGTTCGCGAGCCCACGAGCGTGGTTCGGTCGTGTTTACTCCCATGCCAGGTATGCTCGTGGGAGCGACGTGTATAGGTATACGACCTGATACACGATCCACTGGGAAACATTTTTTGATTTTGATCGTGTATATTTAGCATCCACCTCCATATACACCATCCACTAGAGATGCTCTAAGGGACTTTTGTTATATGCATTTAGTAGAACACTGCCATGCCTTGTTTTGCTATGTTAACTTCCTGTAGCATGTTAATTTCGTGCTCTGAACATTGCTACCTGATGCTGTTTTCTGCCATGTCCAGTAATTTCACTAAGTCTGTGATCCTGTTATCTTTTGCACTTTTGCCATGCTTGTTTGAGCTTGTTATGTTGTGATCTAGCCATAGCTCAGTGTTCATCTTTTGTCAAGCATCTTCTGTAGATTACTGTCATATGCTTTGTTGCTATGTTAGAGTGCTGTAGCATAGTTTCTTGTTGTATTCTAAGTGCTATCATGCTGTTAATCGCAGATTCGTGTCATTCTTGTTTTGCTTGCCATTTGCAAACTGTGCATCCGTTTCCGGTGATCTTTATATCGATTTCGACCGAAATCATCTCATCTTTCCAGTGGCATGCTTGGTTTGCCAAGTTACTGCCTTGTTCATCATTTTCCTTCCGGAGCACGTATATGCATCGCATATCATATCTCGCATATCATACATGTTTTGCATCATGTTGCTTGTGCATTTCTCGTGATTGATTGTGGTTCCGTTTGCTTGTGTTCTTGTCTTGGGTAGAGCCGGGAGACGAGTTCGTGAACGAGGAACCTGTTGAGTACGCTTACGAGGATCAAGCTTTCGACAACTCTGAGAACCTTGCAGGCAAGATGACCACCCCTCGAAATCACTTCTATCTTTGCTTTGCTAGTTGTTCGCTCTATTGCCATGCTACGCTACCTACCACTTGCTATATCATGTCTCCCATATTGCCATGTCAGCCTCTAACCATCCTTTCCTAGCAAACCGTTGTTTGGCTAAGTTACCGCTTTTGCTCAACCCTTCTTATAGCGTTGCTAGTTGCAGGTGAAGTTGAAGTTTGTTCCATGTTGGAACATGGATATATTGGGATATCACAATATCTCTTATTATATTAATGCATCTATATATTTGGTAAAGGGTGGAAGGCTCGGCCTTATGCCTGGTGTTTTGTTCCACTCTTGCCGCCCTAGTTTCTGTCATACCGGTATTATGTTCCTTGAGTTTGCGTTCCTTACGCGGTTGGGTGATTTATGGGACCCCCTTGACAGTTCGCCTTGAATAAAACTCCTCCAGCAAGGCCCAACCTTGGTTTTACCATTTGCCACCTAAGCCTTTTCCCCCGGGTTTTCGCGAGCCCGAGGGTCATCTTATTTTAACCCCCGGGCCAGTGTTCCTCTGAGTGCTGGTCCAAACTAGAGCACCGTGCGGGACCGTCCCTTGGCAACTTGGGTTATATTGGTACCTGTACGCTTCGCTTATCCGGTGTGCCCTGAGAACGAGATATGTGCAGCTCCTATCGGGATTTGTCGGCACATTCGGGTGGCTTTGCTGGTCTTGTTTTACCATTGTCGAAATGTCTTGTAAACCGGGATTCCGAGACTGATCGGGTCTTTCCGGGAAAAGGTTTATCCTTCGTTGACCGTGAGAGCTTATGATGGGCTAAGTTGGGACACCCCTGTAGGGTATTATCTTTCGAAAGCCGTGCCCGCGGTTATGAGGCAGATGGAAATTTGTTAATGTCCGGTTGTAGAGAACTTGTCACTTGACCCAATTAAAATACATCAACCGTGTGTGTAGCCGTGATGGTCTCTTCTCGGCGGAGTCCGGGAAGTGAACACGGTTTGAGTTATGAATGACGTAAGTAGGAGTTCAGGATCACTTCTTGGTCATTGCTAGCTGACGACCGTTCCGTTGCTTCTCTTCTCGCTCTCTTTTGCGTATATTAGCCACCATATATGCTTAATGCCTGCTGCAGCTCCACCTCATTACACCATCCTTTCCTATAAGCTTAAATAGTCTTGATCTCGCGGGTGTGAGATTGTTGAGTCCTCACGACTCACAGATTCTACCAAAACAGTTGCAGGTGCCGACGATGCCAGTGCAGATGATGGGATCGATCTCAAGTGGGAGTTCGATGAGGAACGTGGTCGTTACTATGTGTCTTTTCCTGATGATCAGTAGTGGAGCCCAGTTGGGACGATCGGGGATCTAGCATTTGGGGTTATCTTATTTTCATTTGGATCTTGACCGTAGTCGGTCTATGTGTGTATTTTGGATGATGTATGAATTAAATTTTATGCATTGTGTGTAGTGGCGATTGTAAGCCAACTCTTTATCCCATTCTTGTTCGTTACATGGGATTGTGTGAAGAAGACCCTTCTTGCGACAAAACCACTATGCGATTATGCCTCTAAGTCGTGCCTCGACACGTGGGAGATATAGCCGCATCGTGGGCGTTACATCTACTGATCTATAGGTTCACTTGGCATCATAAAGAACGAATTGCTTGACTGTGTGAGAGCTTTCTCAGCATACAAAGAACCGACAGTTGCTCTGTTGAACTCTGCCTTTCAACTATTCTCGAGAAAATTCCATCTTTCTAGCATATATTCAGCAAATAAGGACATAATCAGCAGATCTTCTAAACAGGACATAATCTGAAAAGCTATTACAGCATAATCATTAAAAATGAGAGTGTGCTAACATAATTAGTACATGTATGAGAGTTATATTTCACGGATGAGAGTTATATAATATAACATAGGAAGATCCTCTATCCACACTAAGTTGAGATGAATACCAAGTAATAGAAGTTCACATGTTCAAGTGATTGTGAATATACTCACTCAAAATTATCATGCAGCGTTCCAATGTCTGAAGTGCCAGGAAATCTGTTAACAAAGCACAGAGGTGACTCTGCAGATCTGCAAGATTGTAACAGCGATTGTGAGAAACAGTATAAGAGAAATGCTGCTTAACATATATATAACCACCGGTACATGCTCTACTTTCCAGTTTGCAACTTTTCAGGAAGAGCAACACTGTAGCCCTGCACATTGAATTATCAATGATAGTTTAGTCTTAATAAGCATTTTTCCCAAACCTTAATTATGTCCTAGTGTTCAAGGGAAATGCTAAGGTGAAGTCAAACATGCACAGTTGAAATTGAGAAGCATAGGCAGTGTTCTCACGAGTACACTGAACCATCAGCGACAGTTTGTTTCAAAATAAGCCATTCCTCAGACACATGCATTGTTGTCCCTCGGGTACGTGCCATTTAAACACGAATACGCAAGGCTCCACAGAGAACCCATACGCTTAGCAATTGACCGAAATTTTTGACAATTTCTATTAGGATCTTATAGGGTCAAAATGGGGTATACAATTCATAACAAAACTGCTGCCTCCATATTCCAGATCAGGATATGGATACGTGCCATTTAAACTCAAATATGCAAAGCACCACGTACGAACCCATACTCTTAGCAATTGGCCGACAAATTTGACATTAGTATTTCTGGCCAAAGAATACATCTGAGGGGGATAAAGTAACGCGTGACATATGTATCGCAGATCAAATTCTAACGTTCCAATAGACTAGAGGAAGATTTCAGTGCTTCTAATCACCCCCTTGAAGTTTATATTCGTGCTCCAGTAATCATCTTGCGAACTCAAAATTAGAAGGATGGATGCTTGGTGAAGTAGGATTCAGATGGCCCCTCTAAAGGAATCGTCCTTCTATTATGATTCACCGTCTTAAAATTTCAAATTGAGCTATTCTCCTTATCTTTTAGTTTCCTATTCCATTGTCTGCTGTAAAGGACCAACATACATAATCCATCACAGGATTTTAAAACCCATTATTTATATTGTCGGTGTACAAAAGTATGGGCTCTCCTTTGTACCCCTTTACTTGTGCACGGGCAGTCAGAGCCGCACCTGCGGCCACACTTAGCATGGCAGAGGAGGGAAACCGGAGCACAAGACAACCAAAGCAACGCCAAGACAGAAACACAAAGAGCAGAGGGGCGAGGTGAACTCCCCCGGCAAGGCCCTTGCCGGGGCGGCCTCCACAGCCCCGGCAAGAGTCTTGCCGGGGCAACTTGCCCGACACCAGCAGAGCCGCCACCCTTGAGCCCAAGCGTTCCAACACCATCAACCACATTGGAAAAAAGACTCGGGAGGCACCTCCATGGTGGCATGCAGATCTTTGTGAAGACCAGAAGCACACAAGATCAGATGAGAATCAGAAGACGACGATCCTCGGCAAGATCCTTGCCGAGGAAACCCACGAGACCCCCGGCAAGACCCTTGCCGGGGATGACCACGATGCCGCGGCAAGACCCTTGCTGGGGCCCCGACAAGACTCTTGCCGAAGACATCCGCGGAGTCGCCGCCCGGCCCGCGCCCGCCAAGATTCCACCGCCCTTCCCATACGGCTACCAGCCCACCAACTAGGCGAGCACCTGCGTGGCGACGAGCGGCCTCTAGGCCAACTCAGCAAGCACCTGTGTGGTGGCATGCAGATCTTCGTGAAGACCCTACCACCACGCCAGCTCAGCAGCCTGCCAGCCTACATGGCGCTGCATGCCTCGCTGGCCTGGACGCGTGTCGGAGCAAGACGGAGCGGCGACGGACGGGACAGGCCTCGTTACCGTCCCCAATAAAGCAAGGGGACACCTAAGGAGCGCATTTAATGCATTCTGTCCCGTAATGGCAGGCGATAAGCTTGTACATTGTATACCTTTCCACCTCCTATGTGCCACTGTGGTAACCCCTTTGTCTATAAAAGGAGGCCCGCGGCATACTGAGAGAGGATTCGGATCTTTTGGACGATGCACGCACCGTAGCTAGTTCAAGAGCTCAAGAACACTCAAATATACACAAAAAGCAGGACTAGGGTATTACGCATCCTCGCGGCCCGAACCTGGGTAAACAATCCTTGTGCTGGCTTCTAGACCCGCTCTTTGCACAGCCCCGCGCCTGCCAACCGTAGCAAAAAGGATTCCCAGTGATCCCGTAGGTGTCGTTTCCCCCGACATCTTTGGCGCGCCAGGTAGGAGGCGCAAGCTGTGAAAATCCGGTCTAGCAGTTGGTTTAGCAGTTCTTCGTCGCCATGGCTCCAAAGAAGAAGACGATCATGGCTCGGTTCATCTGGGGCCGAACGGCCCGTACAAGTGCGGGCGAGCGGCGGGGCGGTCGCGGATGGGAGCCGAGGCACGGCCCGCGGACACCCACATCGCTCTGGCAGTCAAAGCCTGGCGAGCGGCGTCGTACGTGCGCGAGACGACAGGCCGCACGCCGCCAGATCCAGAGACGGAGTCGTGCCCCCCGCAGGCGGCGCGGGGCCCTCCAGGGGTGGCGTCGTGCCACCTACAGGCGGCACGGTGACTTCCAAGACGCCTACGCCGGCGCCCGCAATGCACTCTTCTCAGGTCGTGCGCGACGAGCAGCGCCACCGGACTAGTGACCCCGGGCGCCGCCGCGGGAAGAGTCCCGTGCGCCATTCACGGGACGTAGAAGACCAACATGCACGCCGAGGCGCTGGCGAAAATGGCGCGCAGCCGCAAGGCCGTGATAGAGCTCCTTCTAACGTGGTTAGAAGTCGGAGCGTGTCACGGTCCACGCAGCTTTCGCCGCCACCCGCGCCAGCGGAAGCTTTGGCGCGCGCGCAATTACTCCTCGACTTCCCTCCTGCTGCGGAAAAGCTCGACGAGTGGAGAGCCACCATCCGGAGCCTCGTCAGCATCACCAACAAGGACGAGCCGCGACCCGCGGGGCCCTCCGGCCGACGCTCCGTCGAGCCACCGCATGCCAGTGGTAGAAGGACCGGAGGTGCTGCGCCTATGGTGCACTCTCCTCCACGCCAGCTTCTGCCGGTGCCGATCCGTCGAGATGACGCTTGTGATAACATTTTCATAGCGTCGTCCGACCCACGGACCCACCGCGATCAACGCCAAGTTCTCCGAGAGCGAGCCCATGAAGACGCTCGAACCACCATCGAGCGGCGGCGCGAAACACGCCATCAGTCAGATAGGCAGGCAGGGCCCACTATGGACCACCCAGCACCGGGGGGCTCTGGTGGCCTACCTTACGAGGTAGGCTGCCCAGCTTTTACCCGTGAGCTGCGGCAGTTCCAGTGGCCCACTCACCGCATGTTCAAGCCTGATGTCGGCGAGAAGTACAACGGCAAGACTCACCCGTTAGAGTTCCTCAGCATCTACACCATCGCAATGCAAGCTGCTGGGGCTCGCGACGACAAGGTGCTCGCTAATTACTTCCCGTTTGCACTTAAACCCAATGTTATGTCATGGTTGATGCACTTGCCGGCGGATTCCATTTCTTCCTGGTCGGATTTGTGCCATGAGTTTGTTGGCGCCTTTACTGGAGGCCACCAAGCTCATGGCCAAGCAAGCGATTTGCATGTCATCCCCCAGAAAGAAGGCGAGAACCTGCGCAAGTACATACAGAGATTCAGCCGGGTGCAGTACAACATCCCAGACGTTCATCCCGCTGCTGTCATCAGCGCGTTCCATCAGAATGTGCGGAACCGCAAGATGCGCGAAGAGCTGGCGATGAACAAGGTCAAAGATGTGGCGGAACTCTACGTTCTGGCCGATAGATGTGCTCCTGCTGAAGAGGGGAGGAAGTACCCCGGCAAGGACACCGGTGCGGAGACCGACTCCACAGACGAAGACACCGCCGCCCCGACGAAAAAGGGCCGGCGCCGCAATAGGAAGCGCAAGGGCAAGATTGTGCTTGCCGTTGAGGGATCCGGCGAGCTCGGCGCCGCCAAAAAGGCCAAGGCTGACGACCCCGGCAAGGAGATTGCCGGGTGCGCCGCCTGCCGGGCCTTGGCGGCCGCCGACAAGCCAGGAGGCTCCGACAAGCAGTACTGCAAGATCCACCGCACCAAGGGCCACGACCTCCAGAACTGCCGACAAGTTAAGGTGCTTGCTGAGAAGCAAAAAGCTGAGTATGAGAGGCGGGACAAGAAGAAGGGTCAGGATGGTGCCGAGGGGTTCGGCAAGAAGCGTGGCGGCCAAGCAGGTCGCCGTGGCAAAGATAACCAACAAGAAAGGCCCGCTCGGGGCCGTGACAAGAAAGAGGAGGATGATGATCACGACGAGGACGACGAGTCCGGTGAGCACGAGTTCCAGAAGGCTACAGCGGCTATGTGCGTCGACGGTGGCGCCTCGTTGCACACCTCACACCGCCAGCTGAAGCAGTGGGCGCGTGAGGTCGCTGCGGCAGAGCCGTCGTTCGATGCCCAGAAGCCACTGAAGTGGTCCCGCACACCCATTGTTTTCGACACCGAGGATCACCCTGACCGCACAACTGCGGTTGGGTGTTTGCCGTTGTTGGTCTCACCAACAATACACAACCTCAAGGTGACGAAAGTGCTGGTTGACGGTGGGGCCGGTCTCAACCTGATCTCGCCCGCTGTGATCAAGAAGCTGCAGATTCCTGATGGAGACCTCGAAGAGACGGGCACGTTTCAAGGGGTCAACCCGGGAAGGAGTCAGCCCAAAGGTAAAATCACGCTGCCCGTTACATTTGGGGGCGAGCTGAACTATAGGACGGAGAAGATCGTCTTCGATGTCGCCGAGATCCCCTTGCCATACAATGGGATGCTTGGCCGCCCAGCGCTGGCCAAGTTCATGGCGGCGTCCCACTACGCCTACAACACGTTGAAGATGCCGGGGTCGCTGACCATCATCACCGTCCCCTCTGACAAGAAAGACGCACTCATCTGCGCCGACCAACTCTACCGAGAGGCAGTTGCAGCAACTGCCGCCAGGGCACTTGCTCCTGCCGCTGAAGCTCTAGGGAGGAAGAAGGCCAGCAAGACTCCTTCCGGCAAGACCTCTTGCACCCACTCCGGCAAGCGCACCTCTTCGGAGTGTTGTGCTCCCGTTGAGGACGTGCCAGAGAGCTCCACCGGCAAGAGCAAGAAGTCCAAGGCTACACCACCGGAAACCAAGAAGGTGTCCGTCAAGGAGGACGGCACGGGCGGGGCTTTCACTATAAGCTCCACCCTCGACAGCAAATAGGAAAGCGTGCTCTCGCCTTCCTGCGGGCGAATGTCGATGTATTTGCATGGCAAGCATCCGACATCCCCGGCGTTCCCAGGGAGGTGATTGAGCACCATCTTGCTGTCTGTCCTCACGCGCGGCCCGTCAAGCAGAAGGTCAGGAAGCAAGCTTTGGAGCGGCAAGAGTTCATCATTGAAGAGATCAGGAAGTTGGAGGCGGCATGCCTGGTAAGAGGAGTACTCCACCCACGTGGTTGGCCAATCCGGTAGTGGTGCGTAAGGCAAATGGGAAGTGGAGGCTGTGTATTGACTACACAGACATCAATAAAGCCTGTCCAAAGGATCCTTTCCCTCTGCCACGCATCGACCAGATTGTAGACTCCACTACCGGGTGTGACCTGCTGCCATTCCTCTATGCCTATTCATGGTACCACCAGATCTTCATGTTGAAGGCAGACGAAGAGAAGACCGCGTTCATCACCCCATGTGGTACGTACTGTTTTGTACGAATGCCTTTCGGGTTGAAGAGCGCTGGTTCGACTTTTGCCCGAGCAGTCCAGATTGGTTTTGAGCCCCAGCTGCATAGAAATATGGAAGCTTATATGGATGACATAGTGGTCAAAACCAAGGACAGGGCCACGCTCGTGCAAGATTTAGAAGAGACATTCGCAAACCTGCGCAAGATAAACCTCAAGCTCAACCCAGAGAAGTGCGTGTTCGGTGTCCCCTCCGGCAAACTTTTCGGGTTCTTTGTGTCTCAACGCGGAATCGAAGCAAATCCTGACAAGATCAAAGCGATTGAGCAGATTGAGGCACCGAAACGGGTCAAGGACGTTCGTAAGCTCGCCGGTTGTGTTGCTGCCCTGAGTAGGTCCATCTCCAAATCTGCTGAGCGCGCCCTCCCCTTTTTCAAAGTTTTTAAAAAGGAGGGTCAAGTAAAATGGACTCCGGAGGCAGAGGCAGCAATGCAAGATTTGAAGAGGTACCTCTCCTCCATGCCAATACTAGTCACGCCTAAACCACAAGAGCCGTTGTTGCTGTACTTAGCAGCAACGAATCAAGTGGTCAGTGCTGCGTTGGTGGCGCAGAGGGAACCTGAGGGAGAAGCAGCAGCTGCAGCAGAGCCGACGGATGGCGTGCCGGGGGCTTCCCCGGCAGAGCCTGATGCCGGCAAACCAGAATCCCCGGCAAGGCCCGAACCCGACGAGGCAGAGCTTGAGCGGATGGGCGAAGTGGGACAGAAGAAGAAGATGGTGCAGCATCCGGTGTATTTTGTCAGTTCCCTCTTGCAGGGGGCTAGGTCAAGATATTCTGGAATGCAGAAGCTGCTTTTCGGCCTTCTCATGGCCTCGAGAAAGCTGCGCCACTATTTCCAAGCGCACGAGATCACCGTCGTCACCCACCTCCCTTTGCAACGGATTTTGCACAACCCAGATGCGACAGGGAGGATTGTGGAGTGGGCACTGGAGCTGTCAAGCTTTGGCCTCAGATTTGAAAGTACTTCAACAATCAAGAGCCGAGCTTTGGCGGAGTTCATAGCAGAGTGGACCGCAACGCCCGACGAGGAGATCCAAGAGACCACCCTTCTCGGCAAGGAGATGAGCAGTGAGTGGATTATGTACTTTGACGGAGCTTTCTCACTCCAAGGCGCTGGTGCTGGCGTGCTACTCGTCGCACCCACCGGAGAGCACCTCAAGTACGTAATCCAGATGCACTTCCCCCGGGAAAAATCAACGAACAATACGGCGGAGTACGAGGGGTTGCTTGCCGGTCTTAGGATCGCGGCAGACCTCGGAATCAAGAAGCTCATCATCAGAGGTGATTCGCAGCTCGTCGCCAAGCAAGTCAACAAATATTACCAGAGCCCGTTGATGGAGGCCTACGTGAATGAAGTGAGGAAGTTGGAAGAACGTTTCGACGGCCTACAGGCAGAACATGTTCCCCGAGCGGAGAACAGCATTGCCGACGACCTGTCGAAACGCGCTGCCCTCAAGTTGCCTGTGGAACCAGGTACCTTTGTACTTCAGTTAGTACAACCATCCGTAGAACCATCAGCAGGGCAGAACAAGAGAAGGAAGATAAGCCCCGGCAAGTACCTTCCCGCTGAGCTCCCAGGAGCCGCCGGCAAGGAGGTTGCCGGGTACCCCGAGCTTGCCGAGGGGCAACTATTTCCGACGGGGCCCCAGGCCCTGACCGTAGAGACAGCTCCCCCTGCGGCCGGAGATGTGCCTTTGGTCCTTGCCGTCGAGCCTCAGGCTCCGGCATGGGCACAACATACCGTTCAATTCCTCCAAACAGGGGAGCTTCCTGAGGAACAGGAAGAAGCGGAGAAAGTAGCCCGTCGGTCTGCCATGTATCAGTTCATTGACAATGTTCTATACAGAAAAAGGCCGAATGGTGTGAAATTGAAGTGCATTCCCCGAGAGGAAGGACTGGAGCTGTTGGCAGAGATACACGGAGGCATATGTGGCTCCCACATAGGGTCGAGGGCCCTTGCCGGCAAGGCATTCCAGCAAGGTTTCTTCTGGCCCACTGCCCTCCAGGATGCAACGGCACTAGTAACCAAGTGTGAAGCGTGTCAGTTCCATTTGAAGAAGCTTCATCAACCAGCCCAAGCCCTTCAAACAATCCCTCTCTCCTGGCCATTTTCGGTCTGGGGGCTCGACATACTGGGCCCCTTCCCCCGTGTTGTCGGGGGCTTTGAGTACTTGTACGTCGCCATCGACAAGTTCACAAAGTGGCCCGAAGTGGAAGCAGTGAGGAAGGTGACAGCACAGTCAGCCATCAAGTTCTTCAAGGGGCTAGTTTGCCGTTTTGGTGTGCCGAACAAGGTCATCATCAACAACGGCACGCAGTTCACAAGCCGCACCTTCATGCAATACATTCAGGACCTCGGTAGCAAGGTTTGTTTCGCTTCAGTGGCCCACCCATGGAGCAACGGCCAGGCGGAGAGGGCGAATGCTGAAGTACTGCGAGGCCTAAGGACAAGGACTTTTGACAGGCTGCGCAAGTATGGAAGGCGTTGGATTGATGAGTTGCCGGTGGTTCTTTGGTCGATCAAAACGACGCCAAATCGAGCCACCGGCCAGACACCCTTTGCCCTGGTGTACGGGGCAGAAGCAGTTTTCCCCACGGGACTCATATACGGGTCACCTCGAGTGCTCGCTTATGATGAGCTTGAGCAAGAGCAGCTGCGGCAAGATGACGCGACGCTCCTTGAGAAATATCGTCTTCGGGCGGCTGTGCGAGCTGCACGCTACCAGCAAGCCTTGCGCCGCTACCATAGCCGCAAGGTTCGTGCCCGAAGTCTTGAGGAAGGCGACCTTGTTCTTCGGCGCGTTCAGTCGGCCAAGAATTCCAACAAGTTGACGCCAAGGTGGGAAGGCCCTTATCGGGTAATACGAGTCACCAGGCCTGGCGCAGTCCGCCTGGAGACCGAAGATGGTATCCCAGTGAGCAACTCCTGAAACATCGAACATCTTCGTAAGTTTTACCGATGAGGCGCCTCCCGGTAAGCCACCTTTTGTACAAGCCTTGCCGACAAGGCATGTAACCCTCTGTACAAAGCCAGGCGCAGACCCTGAGCATAAATAAATGAAGCGCTGGCGCCCTAAGTTTTAGCATGCATGCTAGGTTGAGTCTCTCCCCCTGTTAGGGTTGATAGTGCTTAGCGGCGACTAACCCCTAGCACAGAGGTCGAGTATGCATCTCTCTGTTCCTTTCCGTCCTCTTTGGTTCACAGGGTGCATGGACATTTCTGCTGAGCTATTTGAAAGAAAGAGAACAAGCCGACGCTCCAACCCCGGCAAGCCAAGGTTGCCGGGGGCTGCGGACCCAGGATCCGACCACAGCAAGCCAAGGTTGTCGGGGGCTGCAGATTCAGATAAGTCCTTTATCCCCTGTTGTGCATTTTAGTATGGAACTGGGACATATGAAGCCTCGTTTTATTCCTAGGCCACCATGCTCCCCTTTCCTGTGCCCAAGAACTACTTCCTGGGCCGGAACTTGGTTGTAGTTGCGGTGACAAGGAAGCAAACGAAGGGCCTAACCCTACTTCGCCCCAGCCTCCGTCGAGAGCGTGAGTATGGTTGTAAGTGAAGTGAGGGGACGGCAAGGCCTGTTGCCGGGCGACAATGTTTATCTTAAAAATAACAAGGATTCATTCCTTGGCATGGGACTCGCTCACGCACGAATAACCCGGCAAGCACCCTTTTTCATTAATACGTCCCAAACAGGTACAACCCGTATGGAATGCAAACATGAGCAAGGGGATTACAAGTTTTAAATCTAACAAGCGCCCGCAGGCTTAAAAACTAAAAAAAGATAATTGCCCCGTAATCCCCGTTCTTGCCCTTTCCTCCCAGGTGCAGCAGATGAAGGCAAAAAGGGGGCGACGAGGAACGCGCCGATGGAGAGCTTGACGAGGAAGACCCTCGGCAGGGCGCATGACCGAGGGAGGAGGGCGGCGCGGTCAGTCGGAGTCGGCATCCTCCCGCCTGACGCCCTCGTCGTCGCTGTCGCTGTCCTCCTCGTCACTCTCGCTTGAGGAGGAGTCTTCATCATCGGAGGAGCTCTCCACGCGGCACTTTAGGCGAGTCCCCAAGTCCCCAAAGACCTTGACGGAGAGCAGGCCGTTCTCCATTAATTTGAAGTAGAGAACGAGCCCCCCCCCCCCGACAGGCTGTGGGCACGAGCGAAGGTCTTCCATCCGCGACGAAGGTACATGACGTGAGGGGCGGGGAAGTCGACATCGACCCGCGTGCTACCATTCCCGCAGCCCCTCATATGCAACCTCAGAGCCTGTGGCGGATCGAGCTCCATCTCCCAAGCGAACGGAGTAGGGAGACGAAGACGACGGCGCACTGGCCGGTGCAGCCTGATGAAGAACTCGCGGGGCTGGTCTCCAACGTGGCCCTCCATTGGGGGAGGGGCTGCTGGCGGAGGCGAGGCCGGTGCGCCGCCCCGTCCTCCTCTTCCCCGAGCACCACGGCGACCTCGGCCTCGCCCCCTCCCCCTTCCTCTCACGGCCGGCTCCGCCACCATGAGCTCTTGGGAGGGAGGAGCGCGCTGTCGAGCAGAGACCCTCGTCGCCGCCATCAGAGTGCCTGCGCGCCCTCTCACCATAGCGGAAGAAATGAAGGGGTCAAGGTGGGAGGAGATGAATGATGAAAGGTTGAGGGGTGCCATTCCCCTCCCTTTCTTATAAAGGGGCGGGGCCGGGGCCCGGCTGCCCCACTTAACCAATCCGGTCACCAGGGTCGCGGAGAATCGAGACCGACCCGCTGCTCCAATCAGCGACGACCGGTTCCCCGCCTCGTCATTTAAGGCCCGTGCCCCCCGCGTCCACCGCCTACCATCTTCGAGGCATGGCGGACACGTGGCGAGCAAGCCGAAATAAAGGAGACGAGTGAGGCGACCGTTTTCCACCCCGTGATCGTGGGGCACGGGCGCTTTGAAAGCCACGACTCAAGTTTACTTAGTAAATGAGCCGCGCCCCTGCGTTTTTCTCTTTTTTATGGGGAAGGCGTGGCCGCCTCTTTACCATTTACCACGACGTGACGCATGCGTGACGGAACCGCCCCACGCATGACCACCACGTCACGCGCGACCCCCACGTCACGCGCGACCCCCACGTCGCGCATTCAGCGCGGGTCGTGGGGAAGCGCAGCGGACGGAAAAGTTACTGCAGTAAAACTCTGCCCCGCCTGCCCGCGCACCGTTCTGGGCCTAGCCCAACAACGTGTTGCGCTTATGTGTGGCTCAGGCCTGGGGGCTCCTGTCGGTGTATCAAAGGAGGGCTCTCCTTTGTACCCCTTTACTTGTGCACGGGCAGTCAGAGCCGCACCTGCGGCCACACTTAGCAGGGCAGAGGAGAGAAGCCGGAGCACAAGACAACCAAAGCAACGCCAAGACAGAAACACAAAGAGCAGAGGGGCGAGGTGAACTCCCCCGGCAAGGCCCTGGCCGGGGCGGCCTCCACAGCCCCAGCAAGAGTCTTGCCGGGGCAACTTGCCCGACACTAGCAGAGCCGCCACCCTTGAGCCCAAGCGTTCCAACACCATCAACCACATCGGAACCAAGGCTCGGGAGGCACCTTCATGGTGGCATGCAGATCTTGTGAAGACCAAAAGCACACAAGATCAGATGAGAATCAGAAGACGACGATCCTCGGCAAGATCCTTGCCGAGGAAACCCACGAGACCCCCGGCAAGACCCTTGCCGGGGATGACCACGATGCCGCAGCAAGACCCTTGCCGGGGCCCCGGCAAGACTCTTGCCGAAGACATCCGCGGAGTCGCCGCCCGGCCCGCGCGTGCCAAGATTCCACCGCCGTTCCCATACAGCTGCCAGCACACCAACTAGGCGAGCACCTGCGTGGCGACGGGCGGCCTCTAGGCCAACTCAGCAAGCACCTGTGTGGTGGCATGCAGATCTTCGTGAAGACCCAACCACCACGCCAGCTCAGCAGCCTGCCAGCCTACATGGCGCTGCATGCCTCGTTGGCCTGGACGCGTGTCGGAGCAAGACGGAGCGGCGACGGACGGGACGGGCCTCGTTACCGTCCCCAATAAAGCAAGGGGACACCTAAGGAGCGCATTTAATGCGTTCTGTCCCGTAATGGCAGCCAATAAGCTTGTACACTGTATACCTTTCCACCTCCTGTGTGCCACTGTGGCAACCCCTTTGTCTATAAAAGGAGGCCCGCGGCATACTGAGAGAGGATTCGGATCTTTTGGACGATGCACGCACCGTAGCTAGTTCAAGAGCTCAAGAACACTCAAATATACACAAAAAGCAGGACTAGGGTATTACGCATCCTCGCAGCCCGAACCTGGGTAAACGATCCTTATGCTGGCTTCTAGACCCGTTCTTTGCACAGCCCCGCGCCCGCCAACCGTAGCAAAAGGGATTCCGAGTGATCCCGTAGGTGCCGTTTCCCCCGTCATTATATACTCCTCCATTCCATAATTTGAACTAAAACCGTCCTTCTATTATGACAAGAATTATGGAATAGAGGGAGCAGCGCTGTAATGAATAGCTTAGAGAGTAGGATTTAACTCACTGGCTACCTGATCCGTTAATTATTTTGATGTTCAAACCAGAAAGTTGTAGCTTCCAATGAGACATCGTTCGCCACTCTCTGAAATGTAAACACAATATGCTGGTTTGAAATCCTAAACTTCCAACGGGAAAAAAAAGATTTGCAAAATATCTTAGCTTTAGGAATGCACAAACATAAACTGGTTCATATAGTATAGAACTATGGGAAGTGCATTATCCAAAACCGAACGGTAAAGATACAATATTAAAATGGGCACTCAAACCTAATTCCTTTCATCTGTCTACATAACCAAGCAAACAACAACAACAACAACGAAAACTAGCAAATACCAAAAAATTCAGAAGAGCCGCCGCACGACCAAGCCGCCAATCCATCTGGGCGCTTGCCTCTGTTCCCTTCTCTGTTGTTTCTCATGCTCTTCAGATCGAGCCGCAGCCGCGCCACCCGGTCTGCGTCAATCTGCCCTCCTCTCCACCTAGCTCCCCGCCCTGTCGATCCCCGGGTGCATTGCGGCAGCGCATCACGGCGGCGGCCAGAGAGTGTCTTTTCCCAGTTCATCATCCCCGTTTGTTTGTTTGTTCGGCTCATGGGCCGGCCCACATCGCCATGCCCCTCATCAGAAAAGAAAAGGAAAAACCTAGCCCTAAATAGGGCTGGACCGGACAGAAAGACCCTAACGGTTAAGCCCTCTCGCCCCGAGACCCACAAGCAACCCGCTCCCGCGTCGCCGCCGCCGCCGCCGCCGCCTCCGCAGCGCCTGCGCCTTCCTCGGCAGAAGCCCCGGCGCCCCACCCCCCATGGCGAAGAAGAGGAAGCGCAGCTCCGATGCTCCCGCGCCCGCCGTCGTAGAGAAGCCCGACGACTCTGCGCCGGAGCGGCCGGAGCGCACCCTCTTCGGCTTCAAGGACCAGCCGGACTCCGCCGCCGAGCCTGCTTCCAAGGACGCGGGCCCCTTCTTCCGGAACAAGGAGAAGGTGCTCATTACGTGCTCCCGCCGCATCATCTACAGGTGAGCCTCTCTCCTCCGAGCTCTGCGGCGGTCGCCGGACAGATGCTTTTGTCTTTCGGCGGGTTGGGTTGATGCGTGTGTGCGCGCAGATACCGGCACCTGATGCAGAACGTGGTGTCGCTGCTGCCGCACGCCAAGAAGGACAGCAAGGTCGAGTCCAAGCAGAGCAAGGGCAGCGCGCTCAACGAGCTGGTCGAGCTCAGGAGCTGCTCCAGCTGCCTCTTTTTCGAGGTATGGCACATTCGCTGCTTGCTTGCTTTCTTGATGGAAATGGTTTGCCTTCCATGGGATGAAGGGTACCTACTTTGATAGGAGAACTGCATGATGGCAACATTAAAGGTTGCTAAATCATACCACATTTAACATGGATGGAGCAAGTAATTTGTTTCTGGTGCTAAATCAACTTCGAATTTAGCTCTGATCCATGTCATTGTTCTTGCGTGAACCATGAGTGTTTAAAAGGTGTTAGCTCCACGTTGTTGTTCTTGTCAGTGTAACATCGCTCCAAAATTAGGAAATCTGAATATGCACTATAGTTGCCAATTCTTATATTGAAGCATCTTCTGCGTGTATATTGCAGTGCAGAAAACAGAAAGATCTTTACCTTTGGATGGTCAAGTCTCCCGCAGGGCCATCAGTGAAATTTCTAGTCAATGCTGGTACGATTTCACACCTATAGTAGTTATCCAGTTGTTTTACTATGCGTGTATTCTTACCATGATGATACATCTACTAATGCCCAACCTTCCTGTAACATTTACTTGCAGTTCACACTATGGAGGAACTCAAGCTCACGGGTAACCATCTGAAAGGGTCACGTCCTCTGCTAACATTTTCTTCAAATTTTGACCAGCAACCTCACTGGAAACTCTTGAAGGAAATGATAACTCAAGTATGTTGATGCTCTCGCATGTTACATTATGCTGTGCACGTGTTATCAGCAAGCATTTTTGAACGAAGATGATATTGATCTGTATTAATGTTGTCTATTTTTTATCTGTTTTTGCGAGATCTATTTATTCTTATTTACCATGTGCTTTTAATTGGTGTAAAAAGATGTTAAACTTGGTTTCTTCCCACATGTTTACAATAGTCGTATGTGTATGCCCTTTTGTTATACATTAGCATGTGGGTGTGATGCATCCACTATTGGTTTTCTATGTTTATAATATGATATGAACCTTTGAGGAAGGATTCACCTATGATAACTGTAGTTATATTCAAAGAGATCCAAGTTAATGGAAACCTTCTGGATGTTAAAAAAACGTGTATTTATGGTTCCATTGCTTTTTGTGAAGGAGTAGAGTTCTGTTTATGAGGTCATCAGATCAGTATTAGTGATGCGATAATACATTCCAAATTCCGATAGGATCAAATTAATTCCGAATTCCGACTTCTGATAGGATCAGTATTCTGGATGTTAATCAAAGAAGTTTAGAGCTAACTCATTGCCCATTGCCGTGCTTGCAGATTTTTGCTACTCCAAAAGATCATCGGAAGGCAAAACCTTTTCATGATCATGTGTTTGTCTTCTCCATTGTGGATGACCACATTTGGTTCAGAAATTACCAGGTGGTGTATTGGTCTCTTTGCATTTGTATTGCGATGAACTTTCAGTACTTAAAACCATCAAGTTATTATCACCATCTGAATTTTAGCAAATGATATACTTGGCAGATTTCTGTACCCCACAATGAGATTGATAAAGTTGATAAAGGAGGCCTAGATAAAATTACACTTGTTGAGGTAAAAGTAGAGTGAGCTTATATCTGCATAATTTATATGGCATGTGGTCGCTAATCAACATTTTAATTAAATTGCCATGTGTAGGTTGGCCCCAGATTCTGTTTGAATCCAATCAAAATATTTGGTGGTAGTTTTGGTGGCCCCACATTGTATGAGAACCCATTCTATGTGTCTCCCAATCAGGTAATGCTTTCACCGGTTGCTCTAGACTATGGTACATATGTTCCAAAACATATTTGTAAGGAAATCAAGGGGTTACCTCTTCCATCATCAAGGAATGGTCATATTATGTTTTTTCTTGTGTTTCTTTGGTTGAAACAAACTCTGAGAAAACCGACAAGTGATGGAATGGTGGGTGCACAGTTACTTTATAATATTCTAGAATGACATTCGATATCAGTTATGGTACAACCAAGGTACACTTTATGCATCAATGCTGTCCATTTGACTCAATCCATGTCGTCCATTATATTTCATTGACATACACTCCTTGTACATTGCTGCTTCATTCTGTTTTCGCTGTGTTGGACCTAACTACCTATCATTTTTATCGATCAACAAACTTAGAATAGTGTCATAGTCTGGTATCTTGCTGTGGTCTGGGAGAAAAGGATTTACTGCTCATATGGCTCCGTTCACCAGGATTTGTGTATTTAATTCAGTTGCAACAAAGCATTTCCCGCTATGTTCATGCATGCCTTCCCATCTAAACCTGTGGGTCTGTTTATTTGGAGCAGATCCGCGCTCTAGAGAAGCGGAAGAAGGCAGGCAAGTACGCCAAGAAAGTGAAGGCCAAGGTGAGGAGGAAGATGCATGAGATGGAGAACACCCTGGAGCCTGATGAGTTTGCTGATCTTTGGAAAGGGGAAGACTAGAGCGGATGCAGCAGCGACTGTACCAATGAGGTTGTCTTGAACTACTCGCTGGCAGTGACCAAGCAGTGAATTTTGCTTAATATTCTGTGGTAGTTCTTGTATGACAAAGCATGTGTTTTATTACTATAATGAACAACTCGATTTCGGTCATGCCTGTATCCATATTGCCAGTGTGTTTGCCAGTATATGCTACGTCAGTACCTTGCTACCGGCTATGTGTTTCACAGCCTTGTGCCTGATATAATTGCAAGCAACTCGGTTTTTATGCTGGCCTCCGTAAAAACGGTTGATATGATCTCATGTCGTGTTCTGCTCGGATCTGTTGATGAGTGATACTTGGAGAAGATGCTTAGGCCTCCTTTGGTTTAAATGAATTTTGTTTTCGATCTGTTAATAAGGCTGATACTTGAAAATGTTTAGGCCTCCTTTGGTATTCCTGCAAACCAAAGAAGAAAAAATACCGATAAGGGTCTGTAGAAACTTCAAACACCACAAAAGTTGGCCAAACTCCAGACGCATCCACTGGAAATCTAAACTGACCGAATCCTGGAAGACATGTCGGAGACACGATTGCACACGCCCTGCGCCGACACAAAGCACACCAGTGGAAATGGGGATGCACATGCCCTGCGCCGACACAAAGCACACCAGTGGAAATGGGGATAGGGCAGGGATAACATTGTTCATATGCCTCGCCGTCCCAAACCAAACACGAAGACCCACAAACAAAAACCTAAAAAGTAACACTCGCGACGATGTATAACAGATTCAAGCCTAGTGTTGAGCTTGTCGCCATCGCAAAGGCATGCACTGACATCTTCTCTCTGGTGATCTAGCCAGGCCAGGGCACCCGGTGAAGAGCGTTACACTGGGCGTGCACCGTTTGACGAAGACCGCCGCTCAAGCACCCATCTCTTTCATCGTCGCACAATAATCCTCCAGCACCTCTGCAACAGGCTGCCCCCAATTAGGACCTCCCCCGGCGCTGCCGCATGGGCTTATCAGCGATGCGCCCTGGCGGCGACTAGAGGGGTAGGTGAGGGGTGGCGGCTAGGGTTTTGTCGTCGCCCACCTTTCTCGGAAGACTTTTTTTATCAATATAATTTTTTTTTCAGGTTCCACCATCAAAAGATAACGGAAGAAATCAATATAATATTATTGGAGAATGAAACATTAGCGACTACCATGAAACTGAACTAATGTCTCTCTTAAATCATCGAAGTTTGAATTAATGTTTTCGCTTGTTTTTTTATATTAGAACAATCAAACCTTTTTTATTTTTAGAAGAGAACAGTCGAACTTAGGGCAAGTGACGTGGTACCGATGTACAAATGGGCCCTAAATACGTACAATTCCACACGGGCACTCAGCCCAGCATCAAACATCCTTCACGGCCTGGCCCAGAAAGTTAGGGTTTGCATCCACCTCCACGCCGCTGCACACATATAAGCATGCGACCAAACCCCATCGTCCATTCTTCCCTGCCGCCGCCTCCTCCCTTCTTCAGCCGAAGCGCCCGCACGCCCCAACCCAAGGGATCCCAATGGCGCCGACCTCCAAGATGGCCCTGGGCATCAAGCGCGCGTCGCGGTCGCACACCTACCACCGCCGCGGGCTGTGGGCCATCAAGGCCAAGCACGGCGGAGCCTTCCCCAAGGCCGAGAAGCCAGCCGCCGTCGCCGAGCCCAAGTTCTACCCCGCCGACGACGTCAAGCCCCGCACCGCCAGCACCCGCAAGCCTAAGCCCACCAAGCTCAGGTCCGTCCCACTACCGCCTCGCAGCTCCCTCTGTCCTCCGCGGAGTTTAGGTTGAGATCGATTTGGCTGTTGCAGGTCGACCATCACGCCCGGTACGGTGCTGATCCTGCTCGCTGGGAGGTACATGGGGAAGCGCGTGGTGTTCCTCAAGCAGCTCAAGTCTGGCCTGCTCCTCATCTCTGGTAAATCTCGTTGGCCCCTGCGCTATGATACTGAGATGCACCCACTCCTCATAACCCAGTAGCGTAGGTCTTCTTCACATTGTTGGTTTGTGAATTTAGTTATAGGTTACTTACTCGGAGTAGCTATTCATGGATTGATGCAGGGTGGAAGCATTAAGCTATGTAGGTTCTCTCTTGTTTGGTTGTCTAGTTCCAGCCTGTTCGTCGTGTAAATCAGATTTGGACTATAACTACCATATGGGGTTCGCTATTTACTAGAGTTTTTTTCTCTAAACACTGGCGGTGCATTTTGTGTGTTGTAAATGCGTAGAAATTTGACTTGGGAACTACACTAAAATGCCATCTAGTCCTTTTTTTAGTGACATGTTTCTATCTGTTAGCATATGTTGGTGTCATTGTTATTGGTTCCCACTGGATGTTTCGGACAACAAAGTTTTAAAATGAATTCGATTCAGGCATCTGGTTCTGCATTCAACATTGAATTGATAGTCTGAGAATTTCCTTCTTGCATGTTTGGCTACACCAGTTGTTCTGCGAAACCTGGGAATTTAGCATGCCCAATACTTCTAATAGCAACCAAATATGCTGTTGGGCCAATTGCTTATTTCATGGTCATATAAGTTAGCATTCATATTTTAACGCTGATGTTTCTCTTCAGGACCTTTCAAGATCAATGGTGTGCCAGTTCGCCGGGTGAACCAGGCTTATGTCATTGCCACATCCACAAAGGTTGACATCTCTGGTGTTAATGTGGAGAAGTTCGATGACAAGTACTTCGCCAGGGACAAGAAGACTAGGGCAAAGAAGACTGAAGGGGAGCTGTTCGAGACTGAGAAGGAGGTACATCCCTAAACCATTGGACGATCAGCTTATGTTTATGTCATTATTTGCTCTGCAACTTAGTTCTGTCTCTTGTCTGTTAACCTCTGCAGACTACCAAGAATCTGCCAGAGTTCAAAAAAGACGACCAGAAGGCCATCGATGCTGAGTTGATCAAAGCTATTGAGGCTGTCCCTGACCTTAAGAACTATCTTGGTGCCCGGTTCTCTCTCAGGGATGGTGACAAGCCCCATGAGATGACCTTCTAAGTTGCTACAAGTTCCTGAGTTTTGGATGTGTTTTGCCTAGATTGTTGCTGAAATTTGTACCCTGTTAGTTGACTTCCTATGTCAGTTGAAGTGACCATAAGATATTATGAGAAGATCAAGAGAATCCTTATCTGCTTTGGTGGTTCTTTTTTTACTTATGCTTAATGGAACAGTTTGTCTTGCGTTATTTGTGCTGCGATTTGTTTTCATTTTCATTCGTTCTGCTGATGTTTCTGCAGGTGATCATGTTGTGATTTAGGTCAATATAGTGTCGATGTTTAGCTTGCTGGTTGTTCTGGGATTTCAGCCATTTGCCTTAAGTGTTACTCCCTCCGTTCGTAGATATAAGACCTTTTAGAGATTTCAATACCGCCTACATATGAAACAAAATGATTGAATCTATACTACACATCTGTATGTTGCTCATATTGAAATCTCTAAAAGGGTATTTAGGCACCTGTGAATTTCGTTGTAGCAAAGGACAACCGATTACTATTCTGACGTAGGAAAACTCCAAGAGGTACATGCATTGCCTTGGAGAGGCACCCTCGCCGAAGGTCGTGGAGCTGGCGGCGCTCGATGGCGCTGTGTCCCTGCACGGATATGAGGCATCAAGGACGCTCGGGCTCGCGAGAAGCTCCGACACGGCAGCGACATCCGTGCACTACGCCTCGATTTGAGCCAGCCAGCGCTGTTCCGTGCATCTCTAAGAGGGCTAGTTGTACTGCTGCTCTGCCCAGAGTGTGAACCCTGCCACTACGAGTGGCGTGATGTCGACGGCCATCGCCTCTTCCTCCTCGCTGACCTCAGCCATGCCATGGCCCTCCTCCTCGCCGACCTCAGCCATGCCATGGCCCTCCTCCCTCATCTCCTCCTTCGAGCTCCACTTTGGAGGGCTCGAAGGTTAGCTCGTCTCAATGCTGGCCTGGTGACGGACGCAAATGCGAACTAGGGATTTTCGGACGACAGATGGCTGCTTGGACAGTGGGAGTAGTGGCTTAGAGGTAAGGTTTTGGGGTGTTGGTGGCCTACTTTAATAGTCAAGGCGGGCGGAGCGGCGAATATGTGAATGCGGACAGCCAGAGTAGGTTTGTCGGTCACCACGCTGGTGTTTTTAATACGGGTAGGCAGATGAGCGATTATGTCCGTTGCGAATGCATAAAGGGTTCTAGAGATAGACGACTGGAGAGCGGTTTTGGAGTTGGGCTGGTTGTTGGAGTCCGACGTGGCAGATGTCTGGACTCCCCTCAGAGCTCCCCCTCAATTTGGGATCGGGCTACGGGATTGGGATTCCATACGTCAGGACTAGTCTGGCCCTTTTTCCTTAGAAAATAGTCTGGCCTAATTTAATGATCCACGTTGAATTTGGAGGACCTAGAAGTATCTGGATCGTCCGGTCCGGACATTTACAACTGTTTTGGTGATCGGTGTTGGAGACCCCTTAGAAGAGAATGAACAATCAAATATGAAGTTCTATGGGTGTGAATGACTTTAGGGCGCAATAAAGTTGACGAAGTCAAGAAGAAATATGCAAGAAGCTCTAATGACCGGATTAGACAGAATGTTCCTGGCCTCAAGAATAGTTTCATGTGTCTCGCAAACTGTGAGGAAATTGATTCCACTACATCCATGCTCTCTGCCAAAAGTAATCCAAGAGCTTCACCTGCAAAATAGAGTTGACATACCGCTTGCACAAAGACTGAGTGATCTGAGGTTGGATTAAAAACACACACTCCAACAGCTCCACTAAAAAGAGACACACCCACGAGCAAACCGAGGATACATGTTTGTCATAGTAAGACATTTTTTTTGTCATTCATGTATTCTTTAAAAAAGAAACAAGTTAGTTATACATGTGATGGACGAGCACTTGGTGCTCTCGGGTACCCGCGCACCCTATATGTGCCAAAAAAAATTAGTTATTCAAAAAAAGTTCAAAAAATTCTAAATATTTTTTGAAATCAGACATGATCAAGTGCTGTACTTGTATAAAAAGTTTGGACAAGAAATGATTCCTATTGACTTCAGGGCAAAAAAGACAAGTTTATGATGACAATATAGCGTGTATAGTACTCCTACTTGTATATAACGTTTTTTGCCGAATCTTCGACCCAGGATACAATGAAAGTCATTCTCTGAAGAATCTTTTTATATGACTACAATATTTGATCATGTTTGGTACCAAAAAAGATTTGGAATTTTTCGAACTTTTTTGAATTACTATTTTTTTTGCATATAGGGTGCGCTCGTACCCAGGTTCTCCATCGTATTTTCCTACATGTGATGTCGTAGATTAGTTCCATCTCAATAACATTTTTTTTCATCATCAAAGTGTGTTCTTTCATGATAAAAAATGGTAGGTCATGGAAGTGTTTCGGTAAGGGTGACGAACACGTGGGAACCTCTATAACGGGTCGTCGTTAAACTAGCGGGTGCGGGTTTCTGATCCGATATTGTTAACAACATGGCCTCCAGCTGACCCACCACGTGTCGGCATCTAAGGATGGCAATGGGTAGGGTATGGGCAGGGTAGAGCAATACCATACCCATACCCATATAGTCAGTGGGTACAAAATTCTACCCATACCTGTACCCATGGGTATGAAACTTTACCTATACCCATACCCATTGGGTATCCAACGGATAGAACAAATAGTACACAGGTTGTTCACAATTTTATGCTCACTGATAGCACATTTGACAAAAAAAATCAATTATCTCAGCTCAATAACTGGCAGATGAGTAAATGACATATATCAAAATTTAGAAATCAATAACTGGCAGATGAGTAAATGACATATATTCAATAGGAGTAGACGCGTCACATGACAAATTAATGACTAACTGACGACAACTTAACATTAGTTTACAAACGGGCAGGGTATGGGTATACCCGCGGATACAAGGTTATACCCGTACCCTATCCATGACTTAATGGGTAGGGTATGGGTACTATTCATGGGTATAAAGTATGCCCATACCCTGCCCATGCGGGTACGGTACCCGCGGGTACCCGTACCCATGGGTAAAATTGCCATCCTTACGCCATCCTATCAGGATGAGGGAGCCACACGTCGGCTACTTATTGGAACAATTGTCGTTCACACAAACGCCTACATGCACCGTTCCTGAGGCGACACATGGCTTGACCTAACAGAGGCCCATTCAGTTAGAAAGACCAACCTAGTCAAAGGGTGGTTAGGACCCACAGATCTTAGTCAAACCTTAGTGGGTTTGGTCCATAAAAGGCCCCCTAATGGCCTGCTTGTAGACAACCCATTTATGGCCCGGGTCCATACCGTTCAATAAGATCTACATGAATTCAACCAATTACTGACATGTGGATCTTCCGAACTGATAGCGGTTGGTTGACTTTCGAGCCCTTTGCAGCCCACGATTACTTTTGGCCCATTTTGCGGCCCATGATTACTTTTGGTCCTTTTGCAGCATGGTGCTTTCGTCCTATTTGCTGTCCATGGTGCATTTGGTCCGTCAGCGGACCACGATGCTTTCAGCCCACCAGATGCCCATGTCCTTTTAATACGTCTCCAACATATCTATATATTTTGTATGATTCATGCTACATTGCTTTTAGGTCTATATTTTTATTTTTTAATTAGACTAACATATTAAGGTCATCTCGGATCAACATTTCATTGTGGTGAAGTTTCAACTAAGTTCTGGAGTATGCCTCGACCTTGTTTGTAAAGGTTCCGCCTTCAAGGGCACCGCACAGTGGACTCGCGACACCTTACATTGGGCGAGGATATGAGGAGAATAGGGTAAGCCATTATGGCGCTTAGGATGCATAGTGCCTCCCCACCTCTCCAACGGAGACATACCTCTTCCAAAAGAGAGAACTTCAGAAATACATCCTTGTCTCCACTTGCGGTTACTTTTATCCTTCACTGTGCAAGCTTGTATTATTGTGTCTACACCTAAACTTGTACTTGTTGTTTAGCTTGTTATATAAGTTGTCCACCTAGTTGTATATCTAGAAACCTTACTTTTCTGTTATAAGCCTAAATTTGTATAGAAGGTAAAAATTATTAATCACCTATTCACCTCTTCAGTTGTCATGGGCGCAACAAGTCGTTTAGTGAACGAGCCGTTTAGTGAAAAAATATCAAACATAGGTAAGAGAAAAAAAATGCACATACGCAATATAAGCTTAAAAATAATAAAACCATTTGAAGCATCTAAAAAGAGAAAAATATTTGAACTTAGTCAAAAGAATGTCATTTCCAACTAAATTGTGATGAATGAAATATGCGTATGCTATAATCATCCAACACATGTACTTTCCATCCCCTAAGTCCACTAAGCTTCAACGAAATAGAAGCCTGGGAGAGCTCCAGCCATTTTCCCCGCGAGCCTCTGACTCTCAGGGTCAGGTCGTGACATTGGGCCGGGCACACAACCGACGGTCTAGCGTTCGTCAAAGACAATGCGCTCTATGTATCCTTTTGACTCAAGAGTATTGTGTGCGTGTAGAGATAGGAGGCGATTCAATTTGGGGTTAAGTGGTGATGCCTTCGGCAGTCTCTCGAGAGGAGGCAATATGGGGCGATCTTCCGCCGCTTCGTCAGTGGTCTGTGATGAGGACATCACCAATACAGTTATACCCAGAACCTCTACTGCTACACATACTGGACTAATTATTAGAGCTCGCGCACGCCAATTACATTACTAGGTATTTTTGTTTCTTGGTAATGCTTCTAATATTCATGAGAACATGATGCTGCCTAAATTGGATATATTCGTTTTGCTTACAAATGAAGGAGCCATCGTGGACAGAAAGGATGAACATTGAAGCATGATCAAGCATGGAGATGATAGTGCACACAAGGGGAACAAGGACAGAGTTTTTGGTGGAGTTTTTAGCACTTTGGAGACACCATGATGACATACAAAGGACATGGATGAAATATACAGATGGTCTTTCATAAATTTCGTCTATAGCTTAATATAGGTGCCTCCTTATTTTTGGGCCAGGAGCATGTAATTTTGAAATACACTTAATAAGCTGTTTTTGGAGTCCATATTAATAGGGAAAATGACTCAGGACATAATCTAGTCCCGCCATGCCAAGGTGGACGAAATTCCCCTTGTCTCCCTATAAATACAGCCCTTAGGGCATCGTTTTAGACTTGTGTTTTGTTTAGATTAAAGTTCGTCATAGCTGCAACTCGCGTCCTCATTTGTGTTCCATGACCAGACCAAGACGTCACATAACCCCACTTGATTAGTTAAGCTTTCCTCTTAAACTCGTAATGTTCAGATTGCAATCTCAGTTTCTTGCTTGTTCTTCGTTTGTGTGCAAGAAATAGACCCTCGTGGTCAGACTGATCGTGCTCGGCGTGGTCAATAACCTCTCGGAGGTTGTTTAGCGATTGCCAAGGCGTGACGTCTTCGCATGTTCGTAGTCGAATCGTCAAAGTCGACTTCCACCGAAAGCGATAGCTTCCTCTCGTCGAAACAATGGGACACCCTCGCCTCTATCAGTCTCCCATTGATCCACACGAGTCTTGGAAACGCCTGCTACTTGCTTCATCCTCGCAGCCCGATGGCCTGGTGAGCGTTTCTAAATGTCGTTGTTGGAGTTTCCTCTCTATCACATGGTTATGTCGTTGTATTGGATGATGGCACCGACCAAATGCATGTGGATGCAACTGCTTAGTCTCCTGATGGTTGGTACCCCGTTGTTGCGGCTGTGCATTTTGTATTGTTCCGCCCGCCGTTGCTTCTATTCAGCTCTGGGTTTGTGCATGTGTTTGGGTAGAGGATAAATGGTTCTCCTCTTCTTTTCAGTTATTCAACCCTTTCCGTAGGTTTTATTTCTCTCATTATATGACATTCTTTAAAACTTAGGATCTAGGAGCACTTTTGATTTCACGTCAACTTTCTAGATATGCCTTGCTTGTCCTGAAGGCGGAGTTCCTATTCTGATAGTTTGCTCTCTAGCTGTTTATGGAGCTGTATATTAGTTCCAAATAATTTGTCAGGGGTTGTTGACGCGTTTATGTGGCGAATGATGGGCCTTTTATTGTTAGTTTTATTGGGGGTAATCCGTGGAATATGGACTCTAGCTCTGCCTCACATGATGCAGCAAAATCGGCCCGAGGCACTTGGTCAGCATGTTGGGATAGACAAAATAGAGGCGGAAAAGGAGCTATCGGCGGCGAGACTTTCTGTTGGAATTTTCAGGTCTACCTTATTTTACCACTCTAATTAAATTAGTAAATGACCTCTAAACTTAATAAAACTTACATGAGTGTGGTATAGGATGTTTGTGTTCCAATTTGAGCACATTCACACAATGAGGTTCTTGATCTGTTTTTAATTATGCAATTTCAAAATAGGCTAATATTATTTTTTGCATTTTCAGCAGTGGCCACTTAGAAATTGTTAGTCTATAAAGAATTGGAAGGCAATTTTCACCAAATTTGGAAAATGCACGGCTTAGTCTGGCATTATTGCTTATTGATAATGTTTTTGGATTTGGCAAGTGATCATGTTGTAGTTGAACAAAACTATTTTTTTGCTAGAGCCGACAAAGTTATAGAGGAGTCGAAAATCCCATCTCGATCCTACCGACAAACTATTCTAAAATATTGAAAGAAAGAGAAGAAAATTGAAGCCTTTGTATCCCTTATCAGTAATAGGTGAACAACAATTACTTGCTTGGTATTGGAGATCTCATGCTAATTATTCCAGGTTTGAAGGAAACCCGTTGGAGTTAGAAATATAGGGTTCATATCAATTTTTTGGCTTGCATGTATTACAGCTTGCCACTGGTCGGTAAACATCTGTCAGTGAGTACACCTACAAATCTAAGCCTCGTATATAATGTTGATGCTCTATTCGTAATTCATTCCCTATTTTTATATCTTTAACAAGAATAAATGTCAACTGCCAAGAACCACTTGATCAAATTCTTGCAATGGGTACAAGAGATATACTTTTGGTGTATACTGATACGTCCATTTTGCATCATGTTTTCCTACTGTTATTTATAATGTTTTTGATCATTATAAAACTTTGTGGTGCAATTATAATTCCCTTTCTCTCTTAATTTGCAAGATTTACATGAAGAGGGAGATTGCTGGCAGCTGCAATTCTGGACCTGGAAAAGCTACATCAGAGATACCTATTCTGCAAAACTCCAAATGACCTGAAATTTCAGAGAGAACTTTTATGGAATATAAAAAATATTGGAGCAAAGAAGTACCAGAGGGGTCCCATCAGTTTCCCACAAGGCAACATGGCACTCCCACCCCCTTGGGCGCACCCTGATGCCTTGTGGGGCCCATAGCTAGCCTCCGGCCCCCATCTTCTGCTATATGAGGGTTTTGACCTAGAAAAAAAGAGAGGACTTTCGGGACAAAGCGCCGTTGTCTCGAGGCGCAACCTGGGCAGGAGCACTTTAGCTCTTCGGTGGAGCGATTCCGCCGGAGACATGCTACTTGTGAGCTGTATTGGGATTTCCTCGAAGAGGAGAGGATGATGCAGTACAGTAGAGGTAAGTATTTCCCTAAGTTATGAAACCAAGGTTATCAATTTAGTAGGAGAACCAAGTAACACTATGAAAACAACACCTGCACACAAATAACAAATACTTGCAACCCAACGCGTAAAGGGGTTGTTTATAGGATTTGGTAAATAGATCTAACTAAACTACAAAATAAAATAAATAAAAGAAAATTGCAGCAAAGTATTTTTAGGATTTTTTATATGATAAAAGATAGACCCGGGGCCATAGTTTTCACTAGAGGCTTCTCTCGAGAAAATAACATACGATGGGTAAACAAATTACTATTGAGCAATTGATAGAAAAACAAATAATTATGACGATATCCAAGGCAATGATCAAATATAGGCATCACGTCCAAGATTAGTAGACCGAAACGGTTCCGTGTCTACTACTATTACTCCACACATCGACCGCTATCCATCATGCATCTAGTGTATTAAGTTCATGGAAAAATGGAGGAATGCATTAGGCAAGATGACATGATGTGGACAAGATAAACTCACGTATGAATAAACCCCATCTTTTTACCCTTAATGGCAACGATACATATGTGCCATTCCTTTCTGTCACTGGGATTGAGCACCGCAAGATCGAACCCATCACAAAGCATCTCTTCCGATATGCTTTATGTTCTAACTCAAGAGGCAAATGCCAAGCTTTTCCATAAACCATTTTGTATGGAGACATACCCATAGGATTTTTATAAGCTATTCTATAGGCCCAAAGTGCATCATCAAGTTTCTTAGACCAATTCTTTCGGGACCTATTGACAGTTTTTTGTAAATTTTATTTCTCTATTGCTAAGTTCAACTTGTCCACTAGATTGAGGATGATAAGGAGATGCTATTCTATGGTTGACATCATATTTAGCAAGCATTTTACGGAAATCACCATGAATAAAGTGTGAACCACCATCAGTCATTAAATATCTAGGGACTCCAAACCTTGGAAAGATAATTTCTTTAAGCATTTAAATGGAGGTGTTATGATCAACACTACTAGTTGGAATAGCCTCTACCTAGTTAGTGACACAATCAACAACAACCAAGATATGTGTATACCCATTAGAGGAAGGAAAATCCCATATAATCGAAGCCCCAAACATCAAATGGTTCAACAACTAGTGAATAATTCATAGGCATTTCCTGACGCTTACCAATATTACCAATTTTTTTGACATTCATCACAAGACAAGACAAACTTACGGGCATCTTTGCAAAGAGTAGGCCAATAAAAACCAGAATGCAATACCTTGTGCAGTTCTATCTCTTGCATGATGCCCTCCATAGCCTTTAGAGTGACATTTCCGTAGGATTTGTTACTGTTCATGCTCAGGTATACAACGTCCAATAATACCATCTACTCCCTCCTTATAAAGATGTGGGTCATCCCAAAAGTAATGTCTTAAATCATAGAATAATTTTTTTCTTTTGTTGGTATGTGAAACTAGGTGGTATAAATTTAGCAACGATATAACTAGCATAGTCAGCATACTAAGGAGTATTATGAGAAGTATTTATGACAGCTAGTTGTTCATCAGGAAAGCTATCATCAATAGGTAGTGGGTCATCAAGGATATTTTCTAACCTAGACAAGTTATCAGGTACGGGGTTCTCAGCTCCTTTCCTATCAGTGATGTGTAAGTCAAATTCTTGTAGCAAAATAACCCACCTAATGAGTCTAGGTTTAGCATCTTTCTTTCCATAAGGTATTTAATAGCAGCATGATCAGTGTGAACAATTACTTTAGAATCAACTATGTAAGATCTGAATTTATCACAAGCAAACACAACCGCTAAAAATTCCTTCGCAGTACTAGCACAATTTCTTTGAGCACTGTCTAGAGTTTTACTAGCATAATGGATAACATTTATTTTTTTATCAACTCTTTGTCCTCGAACAACACCAACAACATAATCACTAGCATCACACATAATTTCAAAAGGCAAGTTCAATCAGGTGGTTGAACAATAGGTGCGGAATTTAAGGCTTTCTTAAGTGTTTCAAAGGCTTCTACATAGTCGTCATCAAAAACAAATGGAACATCCTTTTGTGAAAGAATAGTAAGAGGCCTGGAAATTTTAGGGAAATCTATAATAAACCTCCTACAGAAACCGACATGACCAAGGAAACTTCAAATACCTTTAATGTCTTTGAGACACCGCATTTTCTCAATTGCATCGACTATAGCTTTATCCACCTCAATACCTCGCTCAGAAATTTTGTGCCCTAAGACAATACCTTCACTCACCATAAAGTGGCACTCCTCCCAATTCAAGACAAGGTTAGTTTTCTCACATCTCTGCAAAACTCGGTCAAGGTTGCTTAAGCAATCATCAAAAGAAGTTCCGTAAAGGGAGAAATCATCCATGAAAACCTCAACAATCTTTTCACAAAAGTCAAAGAATATAGGAGTCATACATCTTTGAAAGGTAGCAGGTGCATTGCATAAACCAAAAGGCATACATCTATAAGCATAAGTTCCAAAAGGACAAGTAGTGGTTTTCTCTTGATCTGGTTGTGAAACAGGTATTTGAGAGAAACCAAAATATCCATCAAGAAAACAAACGTGTGTGTGCTTAGATAGTCTTTCTAGCATTTGATCAATGAAAGGCATAGGGTAATGATCTTTTCTAGTAGCCTTATTTAATTTTCTAAAATCAATTACCATCCTATAGCCAGTCACAATTCTTTGTGGGATAATTTCATTTTTATCATTAGGAACCACGGTTATACCTCCCTTTTTAGGGACACAATGAGCAGGACTTACCCATCTACTATCAGATATGGGATAAATTATACCCGCTTCCAGAAGCTTTAATATTTTAGTTCTTACCACTTCTTTCATCTGGGATTTAATCATCATTGATGATCAACAACGAGTTTAGCATCAGGTTCCATATTAATCTTATGCTGACAGAGAGTGGGACTAATGCCCTTAAGATCATCAAGAGTATATCCAATAGCCTCTCGGTGCTTCCTCGGAGTTTTTAACAATCCTTTTGTCGTGGATCTAAGACTGACAGTAGAATGGGGGGGTAGGTATGAGGAGGCAAGATCCTAGCTATGGCGAAGTTGTACACACGAGTTTTACGAGTTCAGGCCCTTCGTGGAGGAAGTAATAGCCCTACGTCTCGGAGCCCGGAGGCGGTCGACTGGATTATGCGTGTGTGATTTAGGTGCGAACCTTTGTCCCAGAGGAGGGGGTGGCTTATATAGAGTGCGCCAGGACCCCAGCTCCCCTCCGTTACACAGGGTTTAATGTTCATAAAGAGGAAGCGTTACAGGTAACGTCCGTAATAAAGCGATATAAATGATAATTAAGTCTATGAGTAAACGCCCGACCATTGCTGTGCAGACTGACTTTAGATCTTCTGTACGTCGAGTGGTTTCTGTTACGGTCGAGTGACATTGGTTCTCCCGAGCGGAATGTTTCTGGTCGAGTGGATGATGATACCCTTCGAATGCTTCTGGCTTTAGGGTGATGTCCTTGGGGAGGGTGTCTAGGTCAGGTCTATGACCCTACCCTAGGTACATGGCTTCATCATTAGCCCCCGAATGGTTCAGGGTTTGAGTGGAGAAGGAGTTGAAAATATTCCCGATTCAACTTCCGCGCTTCGGAACTGTCCTGTTGGGATCAATGAATCAACACAGTGACACCAACTTCTTTTTCAGTTGCCTTGATCCATTCTTGGTTTTGTCGAGTGAACTTTTACTGAAAAGCTTCGAGCGTTGATATGGAGAAAATCTTCCGTCTGACAGGTTGCTCTGTTGCCCGCGGATCTCGCGGGATTCGAATTTTTGGGAAGCGCGCGGGGCGGAGGAGGCCGCAGCAATCGGGCTGGATAAGGCAGGGCCGCCTCGATTTCCGCGCCGCCTTTTTCGCCACGTATCGCTTGCGCGACTGTTGCGGGATTTGATAAGATCGCCCGGGTCCACAGGTCAGTCACTCGGAAGCAACCTCATATAAGGCGTCGGTCCAGGGTTTTGAACAATGCGTTCCCATTGTTCCTCTTCCTTCTCTGTTTTCTCCACCGCATCCGCTCCTACCCCGGCGCCGCTGCTCCGTTCGAGCTTTGTCCGCTGCAATGGGGAAGGAGAAGACGGTGGCTTCGGAGTGCGCGAAGAAGGCGACGATGAAGGCGAAGGGGAAGAAGTCCAACCGGGGCGGATCTTCCTCGAGGTCCGGTCTGCCGCGCGGCTGGATCCAGGGCGATTGGATCCGGTCGACGATTCGCCAGGATGACATCGACGATCTGGCCGAGGAGGGATTGATCCCCCATGGATCCGCGAGGCTCCCGACGGACGAGACTGAGCCTCGACCGCAGGAGGGTGAGTGCGTCCTCCTCGCCACTCACGTAGACCGCGGGTTTTCTTTGCCTCCTCATCCTTTTTTCCGAGCTTTCTTGAATTTCTTTGGAGCACAAATTCATCACTTTTCCCCCAACACCATCGTGTATCTTGCCGCTTTCGTGTCTATGTGCAAGAATTTCTTGGGTTGTCGACCACACTGGGGCCTCTTCAAGCACATTTTCACGTGTCGCTCCGAGTCGGTCAAAAAAGTTAATCCGAGTGATGAGAGGACAAAAGTGATCCAGATGTGTGGGGGCCTTGGGATCCAAATGAGGGGTAAGAGCTCTTTCCTAGCCATAATCCTTCCCGAGTCAGTCCGAGGGTGGCAGTCGACCTGGCTTTACTGCAAAGACCAGCCGACTCCAGGTCAGTCGACTGGACTTCCCCCTTTTCCATGGCTCGAGTAGAGAAGCCCTCCGCCTTGAAAGTGACCCCGGGGGAGAAAGCAGAGGTGAAGGTGCTGGTCGAGCGAGTGGTCCAGCTCATCCGTGATGGCGTGACCGGCATGGATCTGTTGGAAGTCTTCCTCAGACGACGCATTCAGCCGCTCCAAGCCCGTGACCACCCGATGTGGATGTATTCGGGTATTGAAGATTCCACTCGGATCCATCCAGAAGAAGTCGACGAGGATACGGTGGAGAAGTGGTTGAGGGGTATCACTGGCAACAAAGATAACCCCAGGGGGGCCAGGAGAGTCCCTCCACTCGACAACTCGTACGAAACAGACAAGGTCCAACTCTGAATTGCTGAGTGTTATCTTGATTTATCATGTAACTTCTTGTAGTCAACCGACTAACTTTTGTCTTGTTTGTTGTCTTCTAGGCTCTTACTGAGATGTATTCAATGCCCAACGGAGAGCAGGAGCAGGACCCGGAGGGGGAGGCGAGCGGAGGCGAGAGCGGCGAGTGGCATTCCGATGGTGAAGGGGACGAGGAGAGCTCCGACCCGAGTGATGAAGAAGAGGTCGACTCACCTCCCCGTAGGGAAAGGCGATCCAAGCTCACTCACGATCCGGCAAGCGCCCGCGACAAAGCGACTGTTCAGACTGGGCAGTCGTCAAAGCGTCCTCGGACGTCTTCTCCGGCGCCGACTGAAAAGGCCCCGAAGCAGTCCAAGGTTGTAACGCAGAAGCCTCGGAAGGCTCTGCCCAAAATCAAAATCGACATCCCTGTTGCCTCTGCGTGAGTGTCTTGTCTTCATTTTTACCCGAAGTTCTGTGTTGTCTATTTTTTCCTTGGTTTGACCGAACGAATCTTGAAACTAGCAGTGCTGCTACCTCTGGGACTTCTGCTTACAAAAATGAGGATGAGGACATGGAAGATGCATTCACCTCCAACCCAGGTATCACCTTCGTGATCTTGTCTTTGTTTTGTCGATTGAACTGCGGTATAACCAACGAGGATGAATTTTTGGCGACTGATCTTTTTACAGCTCCTCCCAACATCATTGATCTCCCAGACGACGACGAGGACGAGCCACAGAGGCCCTTGGGAAGAAGAAGCAGTAAAACGTCCGCTGGCAAGATGCCTCAGTCGACGCCGGTGGCGGAACCGGTAATCCAGGAGGTCGGGGATGCCAATCGGACTTCTGTCACCTTCACCATACCACTGTCGAGTGCTCAGCCATCAGCGTCAGCCGCGCAGACTCCGGCCAATCCACCTTCACTTTTTGCTGCACATCACGTCCCAGAGGACCAGGTGGGTGCCGCCAAAGAGGCTATACTCCAGGCGGGCATTATGATGGAGAAGATGAAGATGGTGCAGGAAGCCAGCCAAGCTGCTTATGACGCCAGCTCCGCTCTCCAGTGCAACGTCCAGGTTAGCAGATTGCCGACTGACTCTTTTAGCTTGTTCTGTTAGGATATGCTACCTGAAAACTTTCTTTGAAGAATCTTTTCATATGCCTGCGTTTCGCATTCGTACACCCACTGGGTGTTTTGATTTGCCACTGAGCAAACTTGTATCTTGAGTCGACTAGGTTGTTTCGATTGGATCTTTGAACTAGTGGGGGCACGCTGAGTGCACCCACTGGGTGTAGTCCCCGAGACCATAGTTGACTGCGGGTAGTCGACTGTGGTCTGAGAAGCTAAATTTTCCACTCTGTCTGGACGGACCATGTCGAGTGGAATCCGAACCAGTGGGGGCATGCTAAGTGCACCCACTGGGTGTAGTCCCCGAGACCGTGGTGGAATGCGGGCAGTCGACTATGGTCTGAAAACAACTTGAATTTATCAGACCGTTGTTCTGTAGTAACTAATCTTTCCATCTGTCGATTGACTGTCTCTTGATTACAGAAATCTTGTGAACTCGGAGCTCGTTTTGCTGAATTGGAGATGAAACAGATTCAACTCAACCTCGATCTGGAACTGGCCAAGACAAATCTGCAGAAGGTCAAGGATGAAGCTGCTGGTAAGAGAAAACTTGCCGACTGATTTGTCCCTGAACCGGATTTTATTTTGCTTTTTCTGAACCGAGCGTTGTTTCTTTCAGAGAAAATGAACCAAGCTCTGGCAAAAAAGGACCAAGATCTTGCGGCCGCACAGAAGGCAGCTGACGAGAAAACTGCACTCGCCGAACAGAAGCTAGCTTCAATCGGCAAACTGGAGGAAGAAAACGCCAAGCTGAAAACTGCCCTTGATGAAGCCAATAAGGAAGCGACTCGCCTGAAGAAGGACAAGAACAATCTGAACGAGAAGATGGAAGGCATTGCTCGCAAGAGGGACGATCTGGAGAATTATCTGGGAGGTCTTGCCAAGAAGCTGTTTGATGCGGAGCATCCTACGGACATCACCATGTCAAGAGTCCATTTGGCAAGTGACACGTGCGACATCTACTTCACACACATAAAGGTGAATCATCTCCTTTACACGTGTTCACTTGACCCCTTCGAGGATGGTATACTACTTGACACCCCTCTCGTGTGCATGCATAGGTATTGTCGGAACGCTACGGACGTCGAGAAGGAGTGCAAGCGCCAAGGAACACCTACACCATCCGCGAGGGAAGCATGGAAGAGAAGTCTGAAGAAGCGGATCAGCCAAGTCCGGGATGAGCGGTACTACCGCCCACACCAAGCGGTACTACCGCCTACAAGCGGTACTACCGCCCGATGTCCGGTACTACCGCCCCGCCTGTGTGCGCAGCCGCGGGCCTTTGGCCATGTATCCCTTTCCCACTTACCCCTTCGTGGCTTAGACTATAAATAGACCACCTCCACCTCCTTTCTAGGATAGCTAAGAATAGACACAAATCATAGAGCTTAGCTCATGTACCTTCCCTTGTGGGATTCCTCTTGAGAGAGAAGACTCCATTGGAGTACAAGACCTCCATTGGAGAAGATCCCTAGGGATTCAAAAACCCCTTGAGGGAAGGATCTACCTAGATCATCAAGCCCTCATCTCCTTCATAGGATTTGGGATGAACTCTACCATGTATCTTGTTTCCCTTTGATTGTTCATGTACCTTGTGGATCTTGTGTGTTTGTTGGTCTAGTGGATGTGTGATTGGACTTGTTCTTGAGTGTTCCTCTTGTTTTCTCTCTTGTGTTCATCTTGTTCTTGGGGATCCCCCCTCCAATTCATGAAAGATCTTCACTTAGGGTTCCACCCTACAACACTGTTCGTCATGCTTGAAGGTATTTTCTCCGGCCCGACTGACTTGTTACTGTCGACTCGACATACAACCACTGACTCATCTTTGAATTGTGCGTGCAGAATTTTGCCGGAACTTCGAGGAAGAGACTGGGCGAGTTGAGACAAGCTTGGACCCCATCCATTCTCCAGTGAAAGACGAGGCTACCATGAATGTACTCCGATTGGAATCTCGTGTTGCTGGTGTTGTCGACTATCTTGCTCGATTGAAGGTCGCAATGTCGCGGATCGACACAGTACTCTGGCCAAGGGCAACGCTCCAGAATGACCTCGAGTCTCTGATGACTCGACTTAATGAGATTCCTGGCCGAGTGCAAGAATGGAAGAAGTCTTCTGCTAGGTGCGGCGCTGATGTGGTTCTGTCTTTGGTTCGTGTCCACTGCAAGGAAGCGCGGGAAGAGAAGCTGGCGGCAATCAGGGTTGCCAATACCAAGAAGCATGACTTCCAGTCTTTCATGGAGACCTTCATTGCTGCTGCCACTCGGATTGCTGATGGAATCGACCTGGACGAGTTCGTCGGGCCTGCTAGTCCTCCTCTTGCGGAGTGAACAAACTTTCATGCCTCACCTTAAATTTGCCTCGGAATGCCGAGTGATTTTGTAACCGTTAAAACTCCTTCGGGCTGGATGCCCGAGTACTTTAATCCGTGGTCCGGAACCTTAGGATTTATCTGAACTTGGTTTATTTCTGAATATGCTTGTGTTTTCCTTCGAGTGGAACTTATTCTTCACTCGGAATATTTTTTTGTACTTGAGATGCAGCTTTGAGGAGGACGTTCCAGTCGACCTGCACCTCGTCGTCCTTGCGGATGAGGATGGAGCGCACGTTATACTTGTGGCGCAGCTCCGAGGAGGAGGTTGCAGTCGACCTGCACCTCGTCGTCCTTGCGGATGAGGATGGAGTGCACATTGTATTTGTGGCGCAGCTCCGAAGAGGAGGTTGCAGTCGACCTGCACCTCGTCGTCCTTGCGAATGAGGATGGAGCGCACATTGTAATAGTGGCGCAGCTCCGAAGAGAATGATGCAATCGACCTACACCTCGTCGTCCTTGCGGATAGGGATGGAGCGTACGTTATACTTGTGGCGTAGCTCTGAGGAGAAGCTTGCAGTCGACCTGCACCTCGTCGTCCTTGTGGATAGGGATGCGTTTCAAACTTAGGCGAGTACTGGACTGCAGCTAAGCCTCCGAGTGGGAGGGTTGCTCGCCACTCGGTAGGATTTTTCAAACTTAGGCGAGTACTGGACTGCAGCTAAGCCCCGAGTGGGAGGGTTTCTCACCACTCGGTAGGATTTTTCAAACTTAGGCGAGTACTGGACTGCAGCTAAGCCCCCGAGTGGGAGGGTTGCTCACCACTCGGGTGGAGTTTTCAAACTTATGCGAGTACTGGACTGTAGCTAAGCCCCCGAGTGGGAGGGTTGCTCACCACTCAGTAGGATTTTTCAAACTTAGGCGAGTACTGGACTGCAGCTAAGCCCCCGAGTGAGAGGTTTGCTCATCACTAGGTAGGATTTTTTAAACATTGGCGAGTACTGGACTGCAGCTAAGCCCCCGAGTGGGAGGGTTGCTCACCACTCGGTAGGATTTTTCAAACTTAGGCGAGTACTGGACTGCAGCTAAGCCCCCGAGTGGGAGGGTTGCTCACCGCTCGGTAGGATTTTTCAAACTTAGGCGAGTACTGGACTGCAGCTAAGCCCCCGGGTGGGAGGGTTGCTCACCACTCGGTAGGATTTTTCAAACTTAGGCGAGTACTGGACTGTAGCTAAGCCCCCGAGTGGGAGGGTTGCTCACCACTCGGTAGAATTTTTCAAACTTAGGCGAGTACTGGACTGCAGCTAAGCCCTCGAGTGAGAGGCTTGCTCACCACTCGGTAGGATTTTTTCAACTTAGCCGAAACGGATTCGCAGCCAAGCCCCCGAGTGAGAGGCTTGCTCACCACTCGGTAGGATTTTTTAAACTTAGGCGAAACGGATTCGCAGCTAAGCCCCCGAGTGAGAGGCTTGCTCACCACCCGGTAGGATTTTTTTAACTTAGGCAAAACGGATTCGCAGCTAAGCCCCCGAGTGAGAGGTTTGCTCACCACTCGGTAGGATTTTCTAAACTTAGGCGAGTACTGGACTGCAGCTAAGCCCCCGAGTGAGAGGCTTGCTCACCACTCGGTAGGATTTTTTAAACTTAGAGGAAACGGATTCGCAGCTAAGCCCCCGAGTGAGAGGCTTGCTCACCACTCGGTAGGATTTTTTAAACTTAGGCGAAACGGATTCGCAGCTAAGCCCCCGAGTGAGAGGCTTGCTCACCACTCAATAGGATTTTTTAAACTTAGGCGAAACGGATTCGCAGCTAAGCCCCCGAGTGAGAGGCTTGCTCACCACTCGGTAGGATTTTTCGAACTTAGGCGAAACGGATTCGCAGCTAAGGCACCCACTGGGGGATTTGAAACATATAAAAAAGAAATAGCAAACATTTAGGAGACTATAAAACTGTGTCTTTGATAATCAAACTAGAAGGTATTTCTTATTACATCTGAATGCTTAAGTGTAAAAGGGGCGGAGCAGTTCCGCATTCCAAGCACATGGCTCGTCTTTCTTATGCTCGACGTTGTAAAGGTGGTACACCCCGTTGTGGAGCACTCTGGTGATGATGAAGGGGCCTTCCGAAGCAGGAGCCAGCTTGTGTGGTTTCTGCTGATCCACTCGAAGAACCAAGTCTCCCTCTTGAAATGCTCGACCCCTCACGTTTCTGGCGTGGAACCGACGCAGATCTTGCTGATAGATGGTCGACCGGATCAGGGCCATCTCTCTTTCCTCTTCCAGGAGATCAACTGCATCTTGCCATGCCTGTTCTGCTTCATCTTCTGAGAAAAGCTCGACTTGGGGTGCATTGTGAAGCAAGTCACTCGGGAGTACAGCTTCAGCTCCATAGACCAAGAAGAATGGAGTTCGGCAAGTCGACCGATTGGGAGTTGTCCTCAATCCCCAAAGCACTAATGGAAGTTCATCGACCCAGGCGCCTGCTGCGTTCTTGAGATCACGCATCAGTCGGGGTTTCAGTCCTTTGAGAATCAATCCGTTTGCTCTTTCAGCTTGTCCATTCGACTGGGGGTGGGCGACTGAAGCATAGTTGACTCGAGTGCCTTGGGAAGCGCAAAAGGCTCTGAACTCATCAGAGTCGAAGTTCGACCCATTGTCAGTGATGATGCTGTGCGGAACACCATATCTGAATGTTAACTCTCTGATGAAGCTGACAGGAGTACTAGCTTCAAGATTTTTGATAGGCTTGGCTTCAATCCATTTGGTGAACTTGTCGACTGCCACGAGCACATGAGTGAAGCCGCTCCTACCAGTCCTCAGTGGTCCAACCATATCCAATCCCCAAACAGCAAAGGGCCAGACGAGTGGAATGGTCTTTAGGGCTGATGCAGGCTTGTGAGACATGTTGGAGTAAAATTGGCAACCTTCACATTTGTCGACTATTTCTTTTGCCATCTCATTTGCTCGTGGCTAATAAAACCCCGCTCGGTATGCTTTGGCCACAATGGTCTGAGAGGACGCATGGTGACCACAGGTCCCCGAGTGGATGTCGTTGAGGATCACTCGACCTTCTTCTGGTGTTATGCATTTCTGGCAGACTCCAGTCACACTTTCTCTGAACAGCTGTCCCTTTATCACAGTGAAGGCTTTGGATCGACGGACGATCCGTCGAGCCTCTTCTTCATCCTCTGGGAGTTCCTTCCTAAGAATGTACGCGATGTACGGTACTGGCCAGTCGGGAGTGATGACCAAAACCTCCATGATCAAGTCGACCACGGCTGGAACTTCGACTTCAGTCGGATCAATGGCACTCTTTGGTTGCGGGGGCTCTTCAGTGAAAGGATCTTCTTGAACTGAAGGTGTATGAATATGTTCCAAGAACACATTGCTGGGAATGGCCTCCCTCTTGGAACCTATCTTTGCCAGGTCATCGGCTGCTTGATTTTTCAGTCGGGGTATGTGATGGAGCTCTAACCCCTCAAACTTCTTCTCTAACTTTCTCACTGCATTACAATAGCCGGTCATAGCTGGGCTTCTGACGTCCCACTCCTTCATTACTTGATTAACCACTAAATCCGAGTCGCCATAGACCATGAGGCGACGGACGCTGAGTGAAATGGCCATACGCAACCCGTACAGAAGTGTTTCATATCCAGCTTCGTTGTTGGAGGAGTCAAAATGAATCTGGAGAACATAGCTGAGTTTGTCACCTTGGGGGGATACCAATACCACCCCAGCACCAGAACCATTCGGCATCTTGGATCCATCGAAGAACATGGTCCAATGCTCCGAGTGAATCTGAGTCGGCAGTTGCTGTTCGACCCACTCGGCGAGGAAATCTGCTATTGCTTGGAACTCTATAGCTTTCTTTGCCTCAACCTTGATATCCAAGGGAAGGAGTTCAATCGCCAACTTTGCCACTCGACCAGTTGCATCTCTGTTGTTCAGGATCTCTGACAATGGTGTGTCACTGATGACTGTAATGGAGTGATCAGAGAAGTAATGTGCAACCTTCTTCGTGGTCATGTAAATCCCATAAACAAGCTGCTGATAAGGTGGATATCTTTGCTTGGATGGAGTCAGAACTTCAGAAACATAGTATACTGGGCGCTGAACTTTATAGGCTTTTCCTTCTTCTTCCCGCTCGACCGTGAGCACCGTACTGACAACTTGTCCTGTGGCTGCAATATAAATCAGTAAAGGCTCTTTGCTGATTGGGGTAGCAAGCACTGTCGTGGATCTAATAATGATAGTAGAATGGGGGTAGGTATGAGGAGGCAAGATCCTAGCTATGGCGAAGTTGTACACGCGAGTTTTACGAGTTCAGGCCCTTCGCGGAGGAAGTAATAGCCCTACGTCTCGGAGCCCGGAGGCGGTCGACTGGATTATGCGTGTGTGAGTTACAGGGGGTGCGAACCTTTGTCCCAGAGGAGGGGGTGGCTTATATAGAGTGCGCCAGGACCCCAGCTCCCCTCCGTTACACAGGGTTTAATGTTCATAAAGAGGAAGCGTTACAGGTAACATCCGTAATAAAGCGATATAAATGATAATTAAGTCTATGAGTAAACGCCCGACCATTGCTGTGCAGACTGACTTTAGATCTTCTGTACGTCGAGTGGTTTCTGTTACGGTCGAGTGACATTGGTTCTCCCGAGCGGAATGTTTCTGGTCGAGTGGATGATGATACCCTTCGAATGCTTCTGGCTTTAGGGTGATGTCCTTGGGGAGGGTGTTTAGGTCAGGTCTATGACCCTACCCTAGGTACATGGCTTCATCATTAGCCCCCGAATGGTTCAGGGTTTGAGTGGAGAAGGAGTTGAAAATACTTCCGATTCAACTCTTGCACTTTGGGAGTGCCTTGTTGGGATCGGTGAATCAACACGGTCACATCAACTTCTTTTTCAATCGCCTTGATCCATTCTTGATTTTGTCGAGTGAACTTTTACCGAAAAGCCTCAAGCGTTGATATGGAGAAAATCTTCTGTCTGACAGATTGCTCTGTTGCTCGCGGATCTCGCGGGATTCGAATTTTGGGAAGTGCGCGGGGCGGAGTAGGCCGCAGTAATCGGGCTGGATAAGGCAGGGCAGCCTCGATTTCCGTGCCGCCTTTTTCGCCACGTATCGTGCGCGCTACTGATGCGGGATTTGATAAGATCGCGCGGGGCCACTAGTCAGTCACTCGGAAGCAACCTCATATAAGGCGTCGGACGGGGGTTTTTGAACAGTGCGTTCCCATTCTTCCCCTTCCTTCTCTGTTTTCTCCACCGCATCCGCTCCTGCCCCGGCGCCACTGCTCCGATCGAGCTCTATCCACTGCGATGGGGAAGGAGAAGACGGTGGCATTGGAGCGCGCGAAGAAGGCGACGGCGAAGGCGAAGGGGAAGAAGTCCAGCCGGGGCGGATCTTCCTCGAGGTCCGGTCTGCCGCGCGGCTAGATCCAGGGAGATTGGATCCAGTCAACGATCCGCCAGGACGACATCGACGATCTGGCCGAGAGGGATTGATCCCCCACGGATCCGCACGGCTTTCGGTGGACGGGACTGAGCCCCGACTGCAGGACGGTGAGTGCGTCCTCCTCGCCATCTACGTCGATCGCGGGTTTTCTTTGCCTCCTCATCCTTTTTTCCAAGCTTTCTTGAACTTCTTTGGAGCCCAACTTCATCATTTTTCCCCCAACACCATCGTGTATCTTGCCGCTTTCGTGTCCACGTGCGAAAACTTCTTGGGTTGTCGACCACACTGGGGCCTCTTCAAGCACATTTTCACGTGTCGCTCCCAGTCGATCAAAAAAGCTAATCCGAGTGATGAGAGGACAAAAGTGATACAGATGTGTGGGGGTCTTGGAATCCAATGAGGGGTAAGAGCTCTTTCCCAGCCATAATCATACCCAAGTCAGTCTGAGGGTGGCAGTCGACCTGGTTTTACTGCAAAGACCAGCCGACTCCCGGTCAGTCGACTGGACTTCCCCCCTTTTCCATGGCTCGAGTAGAGAAGCCCTCCGCCTTGAAAGTGACCCCGGGGGAGAAAGCAGAGGTGAAGGTGCTGGTCGAGCGAGTGGTACAGCTCATCCATGATGGCGTGACTGGCATGGATCTGTTGGAAGTCTTCCTTAGGCGACGCATTCAGCCGCTTCAAGACCGCGCCACCCGATGTGGATGTATTCGGGCATTGACGATTCCACTCGGATCCATCCAGAAGAATTCGACAAGGATACGGTGGAGAAGTGGTTGAGGGGTATCACTGGCAACAAAGATAACCCCAGGGGGGCCAGGAGAGTCCCTCCACTCGACAACTCGCAGCAAACAGACAAGGTCCAACTCTGAATTGCCGAGTGTTATCTTGATTTATCATGTAACTACTTGCAATCAACGGACTGACTTTTGTCTTGCTTGTTGTCTTCTAGGCTCTTACTGAGATGTATTCGATGCCCAACGGAGAGCAGGACCAGGACCCGGAGGGGGAGGCGAGCGGAGGCGAGAGCGGCGAGTGGCATTCCGATGGTGAAGGGGACGAGGAGAGCTCCGACCCGAGTGATGAAGAAGAGGTCGACTCACCTCCCCGTAGGAAAAGGCGATCCAAGCTCACCCACGATCCCGCAAGCGCCCGCGACAAGGCAGCCGTTCAGACTGGGCAGTCGTCAAAGCGCCCTCGGACGTCTTCTCCGGCGCCGACTCAAAAGGCTCCGAAGCAGTCCAAGGTTGTAGTACAGAAGACCCGGAAGGCGCTGCCCAGAATCAAAATCGACATCCCTGTTGCCTATGCGTAAGTGTCTTGTCTTCAGTTTTACGCGAAATTCCGCGTTGTCTATTTTTCCTTGGTTTGACTGAATGAATCTTCAAACTAGCAGTGCCGCTACCTCTGGGACCTCTGCTTACAAAATCGAGGATGAGGACATGGAAGATGCGGTCACCTCCAACCCAGGCATAATCTTTGTGATCTTGTCTTTGCTTTGTCGATTGAACTGCGGGATAACCAGCGAGGATGAATTTTTGGCGACTGATCTTTTTACAGCTCCTCCCAACATCATCGATCTCCCAGACGACGACGAAGACGAGCCACAGAGGCCTTGGGGAGAAGAAGCAGGAAAACGTCCACTGGCAAGACGCCCCAGTCGACGCTGGTGGTGGAACCGGTAATCCAGGAAGCCGGCGATGCCAATCGGACCACCGTCACCTTCGCCATACCACTGTCGAGTGCTCAGCCTTCAGTGTCAGCCGCGCAGACTCCCGCCGATCCACCTTCACATTTTGCTGCACATCACGTCCCAGAGGACCAGGTGGGTGCTGCCAAAGAGGCTATACGCCAGGCGGGCATTATGATGGAGAATATGAAGATGGTGCAGGAAGCCAGCCAAGCTGCTTATGATGCCAGCTCCGCTCTCCAGAGACACGTCCAGGTTAGTAGATTGCCGACTGACTCTTTTAGCTTGTTCTGTTAGGATATGCTACTTGAAAACTTTCTTTCAAAGAATCTTTTCATCTGTCTGCGCTTCGCATCTGTACACCCACTGGGTGTTTTAATTTGCCATTGAGCAAACTTGTATCTTGGGTCGACTAGGTTGTGTCGATTGGATTATTGAACTAGTGGGGGCACGCTGAGTGCACCCACTGGGTGTAGTCCCCGAGACCATAGTTGACTGCGGGTAGTCGACTATGGTCTGAGAAGCTATATTTTCCACTCGGTCTGGACGGACCATGTCGAGTGGATACCGAACCAGTGGGGGCACACTAAGTGCACCCACTGGGTGTAGTCCCCGAGACCGTGGTCGACTGCGGGCAGTCGACTAGGGTCTTAGATCCATTTTTTGTTACACTCGGCCTGGGCAGACCACGTCGAGTGGAAACTGGACCAGTAGGGGCACGCTAAGTGCACCCACTGGGTGTAGTCCCCGAGACCGTGGTTGACTGTAGGCAGTCGACTACGGTCTGAAAACAACTTGGATTTATCGGACCATTGTTCTGAAGCAACTAATCTTTCCATCTGTCGATTGACTGTCTCTTGATTACAGAAATCTTGTGAACTCGGAGTTCATTTTGCTAAATTGGAGAAAAAACAGATTCAGCTCAACCTCGATCTGGAACTGGCCAAGACAAATCTGCAGAAGGCCAAGGATGAAGCTGCTGGTAAGAGATAACTTGCCGACTGATTTGTCTCTGAACCGGATTCTATTTTTCTTTTTCTGAACTGAGCGTTGTTTCTTTCAGAGAAAATGAATCAAGCTCGGGCGAATAAGGACCAAGATCTTGCGGCCGCACAGAAAGCAGCTGACGAGAAAACTGCACTCGCCGAACAGAAGCTAGCTTCAATCGGCAAACTGGAGGAAGAAAACGCCAAGCTGAAGACTGCCCTTGATGAAGCCAATAAGGAAGCGACTCGCCTGAAGAAGGACAAGAACAATCTGAACAAGAAGATGGAAGGCATTGCTCGCAAGAGGGACGATCTGGAGAATTATCTGGGAGGTCTTGCCAAGAAGCTGTTCGTCATGCTTGAGGGTATTTTCTTTGAACCGACTGACTTGTTATTGTCGACTCGATATTCAACCACTGACTCATCTTTGAATTGTACGTGCAGAATTCTGCCGGAACTTTGAGGAAGAGACAGGGTGAGTTGAGACAAGCTTGGACCCCATCCGTTCTCCAATGAGGAGACAAGGCTACCATGAATGTACTCCGATTAGAATCTCGTGTTGCTGGTGTTGTTGATTATCTTGCTCGACTGAAGGTCGCAATGTCGCGGATCGACACATCACTCTGGCCAGGGGCAACGCTGCAGAATGACCTTGAGTCTCTGATGACTCGACTTAATGAGATTCCCGGTCGAGTGCAAGAATGGAAGAAGTGTTCTGCCAGGTGCGGCGCTGATGTGGCTCTGTCTTTGGTTCGTGTCCACTCCAAGGAAGCGCGAGAAGAGAAGCTGGCAGCGATCAAGGTTGCCAACACCAAGAAGCATGACTTCCAATCTTTCATGGAGACCTTCATTGCTGCTGCCGCTCGGATTGCCGACAGAATCGACCTAGACAAATTCGTTGAGCCTGCCAGCCCTCCTCCGGCGGAGTGAACAAACTTTTATGCCCCACCTTAAATTTGCCTCAGAGTGCCGAGTGATTTTGTAACCGTTAAACTCCTTCGGGCTTGTTGCCCGAGTACTTTAATCCGCGGTCGGAACCTTAGGATTTATCTGAATTTGGTTTATCTCCGGATATGCTTGTGCTTGCCTTCTAGTGGAATTTGTTCTTCACTCGGAATATTTTTTGTATATGAGATGCAGCTCTAGGGAAGAAGTTCCAGTCGACCTGCACCTCGTCGTCCTTGCGGATGAGGATGGAGCGCACGTTATACTTGTGGCGCAGCTCTGAGGAGAAGGTTGCAGTCGACCTGCACCTCGTCGTCCTTGCGGATAAGGATGGAGTGCACATTGTACTTGTGGCGCAGCTCTGAGGAGAAGGTTGCAGTCGACCTGCACCTCGTCGTCCTTGCGGATAAGGATGGAGCGCACATTGTATTTGTGGCGCAACTCCGAGGAGAAGGTTGCAGTCGACCTGCACCTCGTCGTCCTTGAGGATAGGGATGTGTTTCAAACTTAGGCGAGTACTAGACTGCAACTAAGCCCCCGAGTGGGAGGGTTGCTCACCACTCGGTGGGATTTTTCTAACTTAGGCGAGTACTGGACTGCAGCTAAGCCCCCGAGTGGGAGGCTTGCTCACCACTCAGTAGGATTTTTCAAACTTAGGCGAGTACTGGACTGCAGCTAAGCCCCCGAGTGGGAGGGTTGCTCACCACTCGGTAGGATTTTTCAATCTTAGGCGAGTACTGGACTGCAGCTAAGCCCCCGAGTGGGAGGGTTGCTCACCACTCGGTATGATTTTTCAAACTTAGGCGAGTACTGGACTGCAGCTAAGCCCCCGAGTGGGAGGGTTGCTCACCACTCGGTAGGGTTTTTCAAACTTAGGCGAGTACTGGACTGCAGCTAAGCCCCCGAGTGGGAGGGTTGCTCACCACTCGGTAGGGTTTTTCGAACTTAGGCGAGTACTAGACTACAGCTAAGCCCACGAGTGGGAGGGTTGCTCACCACTCGGTAGGATTTTTCAAACTTAGGCGAGTACTGGACTGCAGCTAAGCTCCCGAGTGGGAGGCTTGCTCACCACTCGGTAGGATTTTTTCAAACTTAGGTGAGTACTGGACTGCAGCTAAGCCCCCGAGTGGGAGGGTTGCTCACCACTCGGTAGGATTTTTCAAACTTAGGCGAGTACTTGACTACAGCTAAGCCCCCGAGTGGGAGGCTTGCTCACCACTCGGTAGGATTTTTTCAAACTTAGGCGAGTACTGGACTGCCGCTAAGCCTCCGAGTGAGAGGCTTGCTCACCACTCGGTAGGATTTTTTAAACTTAGGCGAAACAGATTCGCAGCTAAGCCCCCGAGTGAGAGGCTTGCTCACCACTCGTTAGGATTTTTTTAAACTTAGGCGAAACGGATTCACAGCTAAGCCCCCGAGTGAGAGGCTTGCTCACCACTCGGTAGGATTTTTTAAACTTAGGCGAAACGGATTCGCAGCTAAGACACCCACTGGGGGATTTAAAAAAGAAACAACAAACATTTAGGAGACTGTAAAACTGTGTCTTTGATAATCAAACTAGAAGGTATTTCTTATTACATCTGATTGCTTAAGTATAAAAGGGGCGGAGCAACTCCGCATTCCAAGCGCGTGGCTCGTCTTTCTTGTGCTCGACGTTGTAGAGGTGGTATGCTCCATTGTGGAGCACTCTTGTGACGATGAAGGGGCCTTCCCAAGCAGGAGCGAGCTTGTGTGGTTTCTGCTGATCCACTCGAAGAACCAAGTCTCCCTCTTGAAATGCTCGACCCCTCACGTTCCTGGCATGGAATCGACGCAGGTCTTGCTGATAGATGGTCGATCGGATCAGGGCCATCTCTCTTTCCTCTTCCAGGAGATCAACTGCATCGTGCCGTGCCTGTTCTGCTTCATCTTCTGAGAAAAGCTCAACTCGGGGTGCATTGTGAAGCAAGTCACTCGGGAGTACAACTTCAGCTCCATAGACCAAGAAGAATGGAGTTCGGCCAGTCGACCGATTGGGAGTTGTTCTCAATCCCCAAAGTACAGATGGAAGTTCATCGACCCAGGCGCCTGCTGCGTGCTTGAGATCACGCATCAGTCGGGGTTTCAGTCCTTTGAGAATCAATCTATTTTCTCTTTCATCTTGTCCGTTCGACTGGGGGTGGGCGACTGAAGCATAGTCGACTCGAGTGCCTTGGGAAGCACAGAAGGCTCTGAACTCATCAGAATCGAAGTTTGACCCATTGTTAGTGATGATACTATGCGGAACACCATATCTGAATTCTAACTCTCTGATGAAGCTGACAGCAGTACTGGCTTCAAGACTTTTGATAGGCTTGGCTTCGATCCATTTGGTGAACTTGTCGACTGCCACGAGCACATGAGTGAAACCGCTCCTTCCAGTCCTCAGAGGTCCAACCATATCCAATCCCCAAACAACAAAGGGCCAGACGAGTAGAATCGTCTTCAGGGCTGATGCAAGTTTGTGAGACATGTTGGAGTAAAACTAGCAACCTTCACATTTGTCGACTATTTCTTTTGCCATCTCATTTTCTCGTGGCCAATAAAATCCCGCTCGGTATGCTTTGGCCACAATGGTCCGAGAAGACGCATGGTGACCACAGGTCCCCGAGTGGATGTCATTGAGGATCACTCGACCTTCTTCTGGTCTTATGCATTTCTGGCAGACTCCAGTCACACTTTCTCTGAACAACTGTCCTCTTATCACAGTAAAGGCTTTGGATCGACGGACGATCTGTCTAGCCTCTTCTTCACCCTCTGGGAGTTCTTTCCTAAGGATATATGAAATGTATGGCACTGTCCAGTTGGGAGTGATGACCAAAACCTCCATGATCAAGTCGACAACGGCTGGGACTTCGACTTCAGTCGGATCAGTGGCACTTTTTGGTTATGGGGGCTCTTCAGTGAAAGGATCTTCTTGAACTAAAGGTGTGTGAATATGTTCCAAGAACACATTGCTGGGAATGGCCTCCCTATTGGAACCTATCTTTGCCAGATCATCGGCTGCTTGATTTTTCAGTCGGGGTATGTGATGAAGCTCTAACCCCTCAAACTTCTTCTCTAACTTTCTCACTGCATTACAATAGCCAGTCATAGCTGGGCTTCTGATGTCCCACTCCTTCATCACTTGATTAACCACTAAATCCGAGTCGCCGTAGACCATGAGGCGACGGACGCCGAGTGAAATGGCCATACGCAACCCGTACAGAAGTGCTTCATATTCAGCTTCGTTGTTGGAGGAGTCAAAATGAATCTGGAGAACATAGCTGAGTTTGTCGCCTTAGGGGGATACCAATACCACCCTAGCACCGGAACCATTCAGCATCTTGGATCCATCGAAGAACATGGTCCAATGCTCCGAGTGAATCTGAGTCAGCAGTTGCTGTTCAACCCACTCGGTGAGGAAATCTGCTATTGCTTGGGACTTGATAGCTTTCTTTGCCTCAAACTTGATATCCAAGGGAAGGAGTTCAATCGCCCACTTTGCCACTCGACCAGTTGCATCTCTGTTGTTCAGGATCTCTGACAATGGTGCGTCGCTGATGACTGTAATGGAGTGATCAGAGAAGTAATGTGCAACCTTCTTCGTGGTCATGTAAGTCCCATAAACAAGCTTCTGATAATGTGGATATCTTTGCTTGGATGGAGTCAAAACTTCAGAAACATAGTATACTGGGCGCTGAACTTTATAGGCTTTACCTTCTTCTTCCCGCTCGACCGTGAGCACCATACTGACGACTTGTCATGTGGCTGCAATATATAGCAATAAAGGCTCTTTGCTGATTGGGGCAGCAAGCACCAGCTGGGTGGAAAGCAGGGCTTTGAGTTCTCCAAACGATGTGTCAGCTTCATCTGCCCACTCGAACTTGTCAGATTTCTTCATCAGTCGGTAAAGAGGCAGGGCCTTTTCACCGAGACGAGATATGAATCGACTCGAGGCGGCCAAACAACCAGTAAGCTTCTGGATATCATGTACACACACAGGGCGCTTCATATGAAGTATGGCACCAACTTTCTCTGGATTTGCGTCGATCCCTCATTCGGAAACGAGGAAACCGAGTAACTTTCCGCCAGGGACTCCGAATGTACACTTTGATGGGTTAAGCTTGATATCATACCTTCTGAGGTTGGCAAAAGTTTCAGCTAGGTCAGTCAGCAGGTCGGAACCCTTCCGTGGCTTGACCACAATGTCATCCATGTATGCTTCCACATTCCGACTGATTTGAGTGAGCAGACACTTCTTAGACATCAGGTCGGAACCCTTCTTGCTAGGTATGACGCCATGGAAAGTCATATTGCTTTCACTAAGCTTGGACATCGGAATGCCCATTCCCTTCAAGGTCTCAACATACTGGATATTCAGGCCACTACCACCATCCATCAGCACTTTAGTCAGTTGAGTGCCTTCAACAACTGGGTCGACCACCAGTGCTTGCCTCCCAGGGGTGGCTATACGTGCTGGATGGTCAGACTGGTCGAATGTGATGGCAGTCTGGGATCACTTCAAATAACTTGGTGTTGCCGGAGCAACCATGTTCACCTCTCTGTTGATAACTTTCAGTCGACTTTTGCTTTCAACATCGGCAAAAATCATCAGAGTGGAATTGACGTTGGGAAAACCATCATCATCTTCTTCCTTATCCTCACCCTTGTACGACTCCTTTTCCTTCTCCTTGGGTTTTTTCTCTCGGAACTGCTGGATCAGGAGCCGACACTGTCGAGTGGTGTGTTTAGGGTAAATCAGATTACCCTCTTCATCCTTCTTGATGTGAATGTGACAGGGTAAATCCAACACATCATTTCCGTCTTGATCTTTCACTTTCTTGGGGTTCCAGGGCCCTTTGGGCTTCCCCTTGAACTTTCCTTGAGCCACAACTAAAGCCTCACCAGGAGCAGCTGGTTCAGCCTTGCGCTTCTGCTTCCGATTGGAATTCCCTCCTCCGGTTTCCTGGGCGACTGTTTTATGTTTGCCGCTCCGGAGTCGGTCTTCCTCTTCACCATTAGCATACTTGGTGGCGATCTCCATCATCCGGGTCAGAGACATATCTCCTGTCCGACCGAATTTCAGATTCAACTCTCGATACTTAACACCCTCCTTGAAGGCACAAACTGCTTGGTGATCTGACACATTCTCCACTGTATGATGCAACGTGATCCATCTCTAGATGTAATCTCTCAAGGTCTCATTCGGAATTCTGCACGCAGGACTGCAATTCTGTTAACCTTGCCGGCCGTTTGCAAGTGCCCTCGAAGGTTCTGACAAACACTCGGGCAAGTTCTTCCCAACTGTATATGCTGCCAGGTGCTAACTGATTCAACCACGCTCTGGCTGAGCCTTCCAATATCAGAGGAAGGTGTTTCATGGCCACTTCATCATTGCCGCCACCGATCTGTACAGCCACTCGGTAGTCCTCAAGCCAAGTGTCAGGCTTGGACTCACTAGTGAACTTGCTGACTCCAGTCGCCAACCTGAAGTTGGGAGGAATCACCGCAGCTCTGATGGCTCTACTAAAGCACTCTGGGCCTGAAACATGTACTATGCTGCCAGTCGGGTGATCTCTATCATGACCCTCTCGGTGTGCTCTGTTTCTGTCACCAGACCTTGAACAAGAATAGATCTCGCATCAGAGCCCGGCTCTCTGGGGTCGATTGGAATTCTTCGCCCACCACTGTGAGGGCATCTGTCATCGTGCTGCCGAGGCGCATATGACCCACTCCTCGGGGGAGGTGTGGGCACTCGATGACGGTCATCGTGGTCGAGTCGGCGATCATACTGCTCACGGTTTCTGTACTGATCTCGCCGGTCCCCACGTCCCTCACGCTGCGGGGGCGATCTTGGGCTGTGAGCCGACTGAACTATGTCTGCCATCACAGACCTGCTATGAATTCTATTCCGTGACTGTGATACTGCTGTGTTCTGCTCTCCGGCAGCCCGGAGTAAAGCCCGGATCTGCATCAAACCTCTGCCAGCCTCCGACTGGGAAGGCTGAATCGACTCTGCTATTCGGGCTGCAGCTGTGAGATTTTGAATCGGAGTTCGGTATACCTGAGTTGGAGGCGGAAAAAGCTGTCGTCGACTGGACTCAGGAATCCGCTGCCGAGCACGCTCGTCGAGTGCGTGCTGGAGGTTCTCCAGTCGAGTGCGCTCAGCCAAGTTGGCCAGGCGCGCCTCCTCCAAGGCCCGGGCCTCGGGAGTTTCTCCAACGATAGGAGTGTGAAGTGCATCCATGTTGCGGCGGCGAAGCTCTTCCCTCTGCTGCGAAGAGAGTGGCTCGGGGCCGTATTCCCCGTGGACGCGCGACGGATCGCCGTCGCCATCGCCACCATCGTCGTGGGGGAAGCCAGGAGGACTGCGCGGTCCGTTGACCATCAGGACTTTCGCTGCGGGGTCACTGTTGCCGCACTCGGATGCAGTCTCGATGGAGCCAGTCGAACAGGCCATAGAGAGTTTCGTCGGGCTTGATTTCCGCGACTTGTGGGGTGGCCGATTGGCGGGCCACCGCATGCCTCACCCACCGCTAGAGCCGCGACCGACCGGAACGCTTACGCCGCCGAACAACGGGAAGCAAGGACGCCACAGGAGCCGACCGATACTGAGTCGACGGCTGCCGAAGAAGGACGCCGCGGACGCACGCGTGAAAGTGCGTTGACCCGCGAACGGGGAGCGTCTCGACGTCGAGTGGAGCCTCTTGGAGCCAAGCGGAGTCGTCGGCGATGAACACGAGCGCACCGAGACGGATCTCGCGGCCCTCAGCCAATCCTCCGCCGGAAACCATGATGATGGGAATCGAAAAAATCGCAACTTCTCCAACAAGTCGCTAAGACACCTGCCCCACGGTGGGCGCCAACTGTCGTGGATCTAATAACGACAGTAGAATGGGGGTAGGTATGAGGAGGCAAGATCCTAGCTATGGCGAAGTTGTACACGCGAGTTTTACGAGTTCAGGCCCTTCGCGGGGGAAGTAATAGCCCTACGTCTCGGAGCCCGGAGGCGGTTGACTGGATTATGCGCGTGTGAGTTACAGGGGGTGCGAACCCTTGTCCCAGAGGAGGGGGTGGCTTATATAGAGTGCGCGAGGACCCTAGCTCCCCTCCGTTACACAGGGTTCAATGTGCATAAAGAAGGAGCATTACAGGTAACGTCGGTAATAAAGTGCTATAAATGATCATTAAGTCTAAGAGTAAACACCCGACCGTTGCCATAGAGACTGGCTTTAGATCTTCTATACGTCGAGTGGTTTCCGTTACTGTCGAGTGACTGTGATTCTTCCGAGTGGAATGTTTCTGATCGAGTGGATGATGGTACCTTCGAATACTTCTGGCTTTAGGGTGATGTCCTTGGGGAGGGTGTCTAGGTCAGGCCTATGACCCTACCCTAGGTACATAGCTTCATCAAGCACCGGCTAGGTGGAAAGCAGGGCTTTGAGTTCTGCAAACGCTGCGTCAGCTTCATCTGTCCACTCAAATTTGTTAGATTTCTTCATCAATCGGTAAAGAGGCAGGGCCTTTTCACCGAGACGAGATATGAATCGACTCAAGGCGACCAAACAACCAGTAAGCTTCTGGACATCATGTACACGCACAGGGCGCTTCATCCGGAGTATGGCACCAACTTTCTCTGGGTTTGCATCGATCCCTCGTTTGGAAATGAGGAAACCGAGCAATTTTCCGCCAGGAACTCCGAATGTACACTTTGATGGATTAAGCTTGATATCATACCTTCTGAGGTTGGCAAAAGTTTCAGCAAGGTCAGCCAGCAGGTCGGAACCCTTTCGTGACTTGACCACAATGTCATCCATGTATGCTTCCACATTCCGACTGATTTGAGTGAGCAGACACTTCTGAATCATCCTCATGAATGTGGCTCCAGCGTTCTTCAGGCCGAATGACATGGTGACATAACAGAAGCATCCGAATAGAGTGATGAAAGCCGTTTTTATCTCATCGGGTCCATACAGTCGGATCTGATGATACCCGGAATAGGCGTCCAGAAAAGACAATCGCTCACACCCCGCAGTTGAGTCAACAATTTGGTCGATGCGGGGGAGAGGAAAATGATCTTTCGGGCAGGCCCGATTGATATGCTTGAAGTCAATGCACATGCGAAGTGAATCGTCCTTCTTAGGGACCATGACAACATTGGCGAGCCACTCGGAGTGGTAAATCTCTCGGATGAACTCAGCTGCCAGGAGCCGAGCCACTTCCTCACCAATTGCTTTTCTCTTCTGTACGGCGGACCGTCGAAGATGTTCCTTGACTGGTTTTACTTTCGGGTCGACTCACAAACGATGCTCAGCCAGTCCCCTGGGAACACCCAGCATGTCAGAAGGTTTCCATGCAAAGATGTCCCAATTCTCACGGAGGAACTGGATGAGCGCTTCTTCCTATTTGTTGTCAAGTGATGTTGAGATATGAGTAGGAGCTGCATTAGGGTCAGTCGGGTGAATATGAATCGGCTTGGTTTCACCGGACGACGGAAATGCAGAATTAGTGGCAGGCTTCTTGGAGCGCAACAAATCACTCGGATCTGCGTTCTTCCGGTATTCTTGCATTTCGACTGCCGCCATTTGTGCATCGGCAATTTTTGAGCCCTTCTGGAAGCACTCTTTTGCCTTCTGCCGATTGCCAGTGATAGTGATAACTCCTCTGGGACCAGGCATTTTCAACTTGAGGTACACGTAACATGGTCGAGCCATGAAACGTGCATAGGCAGGCCTACCCAAAATGGCATGATAAGCACTCTGGAAATCCACTACTTCAAATGTCAACTTTTCTTTGCGATAATTCTTGGAATTACCAAAAACCACATCAAGGGCGATCTGGCCGAGTGATTCAGCCTTCTTGCCAGGTATGACGCCATGGAAACTCATATTTCTTTCACTAAGCTTGGACATCGGAATGCCCATTCCCTTCAAAGTCTCACCATACAGGATATTCAAGCCACTACCACCATCCATCAGCACTTTAGTCAGTCGAGTGCCTTCAACAACTGGGTCGACCACCAGCGCTTGCCTCCCAGGGGTGGCTATACGTGCTGGATGGTCAGACTGGTCGAATGTGATGGCAGTCTGGGATCACTTCAAATAACTTGGTGTTGCCGGAGCAACCATGTTCACCTCTCTGTTGATAACTTTCAGTCGACTTTTGCTTTCAACATCGGCAAAAATCATCAGAGTGGAATTAACGTTGGGAAAACCATCATCATCTTCTTCCTTATCCTCACCCTTGTACGACTCCTTTTCCTTCTCCTTGGGTTGTTTCTCTCGGAACTGCTGGATCAGGAGCCGACACTGTCGAGTGGTGTGTTTAGGGTAAATCAGATTACCCTCTTCATCCTTCTTGATGTGAATGTGACAGGGTAAATCCAACACATCATTTCCGTCTTCATCTTTCACTTTCTTGGGGTCCAGGGCCCTTTGGGCTTCCCCTTGAACTTTCCTTGAGCCACAACTAAAGCCTCACCAGGAGCAGCTGGTTCGGCCTTGCGCTTCTGCTTCCGATTGGAATTCCCTCCTCCGGTTTCCTGGGCGACTGTTTTATGCTTGCCACTCCGGAGTCGGTCTTCCTCTTCACCATTAGCATACTTGGTGGCGATCTCCATCATCCGGGTCAGAGACATATCTCCTGTCCGACCGAATTTCAGATTCAACTCTCGATACTTAACACCCTCCTTGAAGGCACAAACTGCTTGGTGATCTGACACATTCTCCACCGTATGGTGCAATGTGATCCATCTCTGGATGTAATCTCTCAAGGTCTCATTCGGTTTCTGCACGCAGGACTGCAATTCTGTTAACCCTGCCGGCCATTTGCAAGTACCCTCAAAAGTCCTGACAAACACTCGGGCGAGTTCTTCCCAACTGTATATGCTGCCAGGTGCTAACTGATTCAACCACGCTCTGGCTGAGCCTTCCAACATCAGAGGAAGGTGCTTCTTGGCCACTTCATCATTGCCGCCACCGATTTGTACCGCCACTCGGTAGTCCTCAAGCCAAGTGTCAGGCTTGGACTCACCAGTGAACTTACTGACTCCAGTCGCCAACCTGAAGTTGGGAGGAATCACCGCAGCCCTGATGGCTCTGCTGAAGCACTCTGGGCATGAAACATGTACTTTGCTGCCAGTCGGGCGATCTCTGTCATGACCCTCTCTGTGGGCTCTGTTCCTATCGACCAGACCTTGAACAAGAATAGATCTCGCATCAAAGCCCGGCTCCTTGGGGTCGACTGGAATTCTTCGCCCGCCACTGTGAGGACGTCTGTCATCGTGCTGCCGAGGCACATATGACCCACTCCTCGGGGGAGGCGTGGGCACTCGACGACAGTCATCGTGGTCGAGTCGGTGATCATACTGCTCACGGTGTTCACGGTTTCTGTACTGATCTCGCCGGTCCCCACGTCCCTCACGCCGCGGGGGCGATCTTGGGCTGTGAGCTGACTGAACTGTGTCCGCCATCACAGACCTGCTATGAATTCTATTCCGCGACTGTGATACTGCTATGTTCTGCTCTCCTGCAGCCCGAAGTAAAGCCCGGATCTGCATCAAACCTCTGCCAGCTTCCGACTGGGAAGGCTGAATCGACTCTGCTATTCGGGCTGCAGTTGTGAGGTTTTGAATCGGAGTTCGGTATACCTGAGTTAGAGGCGGAAAAAGTTGTCGTCGACTAGACTCAGGAATCCGCTGCCGAGCACGCTCGTCGAGTGCGTGCTAGAGGTTCTCCAGTCGAGTGCGCTCAGCCAAGTTGGCCAGGCGCGCCTCCTCCAAGGCCCGGGCCTCGGGGGTTTCTCCAACGATAGGAGTGTGAAGCACATCCATATTGCGGCGGTGAAGCTCTTCCCTCTGCTGCGAAGAGAGGGGCTCGGGGCGGTACTCCTCGTGAATGCGCGACGGATCGCCGCCTCCATCGCCACCTTCGTCGCGAGGGAAGCCAGGAGGACTGCGTGGTCCTTGACCATCAGGACTTCCGCCGCGGGGTCACTGCTGTCGCACTCAGATGCGGTCTCAACGGAGCCAGTGAACATGTCAAACAAGCCATAGAGAGTTTCATCGGGCTCGATTGCCGTGACTTGTGGGGTGGTCGATTGGCGGGCCACCGCATGCCTCACCCACCGCTGGAGCCGCGACCGACCGGAACGCTTGCGTCGGCGAACAGCGGGGAGCGAGGACGCCACAGGATCCGAACGATACTGAGTCGACGGCTGCCGAAGAAGGACGCCGCGGATGCACGCGCGAAAGTGCGTCGCCCCGCGGACGGGGTGCGCCTCGACGTCGAGTGAAGCCTCTTGGAGCCAAGCGGAGTCGTCAGCGATGAAGACGAGCGCGCCGAGACGGATCTCGCGGCCCTCAGCCAATCCTCCGCCGGAAACCATGATGATGGGAACCGGAAAAATCGCAACTTCACCAAAAAGTCGCTAAGACACTGCCCCACGGTGGGCGCCAACTGTCGTGGATCTAAGACTGACAGTAGAATGGGGGGTAGGTATGAGGAGGCAAGATCCTAGCTATGGCGAAGTTGTACACACAAGTTTTACGAGTTCAGGCCCTTCGCGGAGGAAGTAATAGCCCTACGCCTCGGAGCCCGGAGGCGGTCGACTGGATTATGCGTGTGTGAGTTACAGGGGGTGCGGACCTTTGTCCCAGAGGAGGGGGTGGCTTATATAGAGTGCGCCAGGACCCCAGCTCCCCTCCATTACATGGTTTAATGTTCATAAAGAGGAAGCGTTACAGGTAACGTCCGTAATAAAGCAATATAAATGATAATTAAGTCTATGAGTAAACGCCCGACCGTTGTTGTGCAGAGTGACTTTAGATCTTCTGTACATCGAGTGGTTTCTGTTACGGTCGAGTGACATTGATTCTCCCGAGTGGAATGTTTCTGGTCGAGTGACCCTTCAAATGCTTCTGGCTTTAGGGTGATGTCCTTGGGGAGGGTGTCTAGGTCAGGTCTATGACCCTACCCTAGGTACATGGCTTCATCACCTTTCTCTTCATGCTGTGTAAGGTTAGCACTAATAATAACATGATATATCTTCTTTTCATCTAGATAAGCATATTTCAAATTATCGGGCAATTATTTCAATTCAAACACAGGGTCACCCTTAGGTGGAGGAGGACCTCCTAGAATTTCAACATGCAAATTATGCTTTAGGATAGGTTGCTGTTCAAAGAACATCTTATCTATTTCATTTCTTTCATGCAAGTGCATATCATTTTCATGGTCAAGCAAATATTGTTCTAATGGATCAGTAGGAGGTACAACAATAGAAGCAACCTGATCACAACCTGATCAAGAGAAAACCACCTTTACTTGTCCTTTTGGAACCTATGCTTATAGACGTATGCCTTTTGGTTTATGCAATGCACCTGCTACCTTTCAAAGATGTATGACTGCTATATTCTCTAATTTTTGTGAAAAGATTGTTGAGGATTTCATGGATGATTTTTTCGTTTACGGAACTTCTTTTGATGATTGCTTAAGCAACCCTGATCGAGTTTTGTAGAGATGTGAGGAAACTAATCTTGTTTTGGATTGGGAGAAGTGCCACTTTATGGTTAATGAAGGTATTGTCTTGGGGCATAAAATTTCTAAAAGAGGTATTGAGGTGGATAAAGCTAAAGTTGATGCAATTGAGAAAATGCCATGTCCTAAAGATATTAAAGGTGTTCGTAGTTTTCTTGGTCATGCTGGTTTCTATAGGAGGTTTATTAAAGACTTCTCAAAAATTTCTAGGTCTCTTACAAATCTTCTACAAAAGGACGTTCCATTTGTTTTTGATGATGATTGTGTAGAAGCCTTTGAAACACTTGAGAAAGCCTTAACTTCTGCACCTATAGTACAACCACCTAATTGGAACTTGCTTTTTTGAAATTATGTGTGATGCTAGTGATTATGTTGTTGGTGTTGTTCTAGGACAAAGAGTTGATAAGAAATTAAATGTTATTCATTATGCTAGTAAAACTCTAGACAGTGCCCAAAGAAATTATGCTACTACTGAAAAAGAATTTTTAGCAGTCGTGTTTGCTTGTGACAAATTCAGATCTTACATTGTTGATTCGAAAGTAATTGTTCACACTGATCATGCTGCTATTAAATACCTTATGGAAAAGAAAGATGCTAAACGTAGACTCATTAGGTGGGTTCTTTTTCTACAAGAATTTGACGTACACATCACCGATAGGAAAGGAGCTGAGAACCCCGTAACTGATAACTTGTCTAGGTTAGAAAATATCCTTGATGACCCACTACATATTGATGATAGCTTCCCTGATGGACAACTAGCTGTCATTAATGCTTCTCATAATACTCCTTGGTATGCTGACTATGCTAATTATATTGTTGCTAAATACATACCAACTAGTTTCACGTACCAACAAAAGAAAAAATTCTTCTATGATTTAATACATTACTTTTGGGATGCCCCACACCTTTATAAAGGAGTAGATGGTATTATTAGACGATGTATACCTGAGCATGAACAGGAACAAATCCTACAGAAATGTCACTCTGAAGCTTATAGATGACATCATGCGGGAGATAGAACTTCTCACAAGGTATTACAATATGGTTTTTATTGGCCTACTCTCTTCAAGGATGCCCGTAAGTTTGTTTTATCTTGTGATGAATGTCAAAGAATTGGTAATATCGGTAAGCGTCAAGAAATGCCTATGAATTATTCACTTGTTGTTGAACCATTTGATGTTTGGGGTTTTGATTATATGGGACCTTTTCCTTCCTCTAATGGGTATACACATATTTTGGTTGCGCTTGATTATGTTAGTCAGTGGGTAGAAGTGTTGATCATAACACTTCCATTAAAATGCTTAAAGAAGTTATTTTCCCAAGGTTTGGAGTCCCTAGATATGTAATGACTGATGGTGGTTCACATTTTATTCATGGTGCTTTCCGTAAAATGCTTGCTAAATATGATGTCAACCATAGAATTGCATCACCTCATCATCCTCAATAGAGTGGTCAAGTTGAAGTTAGTAACAGAGAAATAAAGTTAATATTACAAAAAACTATCAATAGGTCCCCAAATAATTGGTCTAAGAAATTGGATGATGCACTTTGGGCCGACAGAACAGCATATAAAAATCCCATGGGTATGTCTTCCTATAAAATGGTTTATGGAAAATCTTGCCATTTGCCTCTTGAGTTAGAACATAAAGCATATTGGGCAATTAAAGAACTTAACTATGATTTCTTGCCGATGAAAAGAGGTTATTTGATATTAGCTCACTAGATGAATGGAGAACCCAAGCTTATGAAAATTCCAAATTGTTTAAATAAAAAGTTGAAAGATGGCATGATAAAATATCCAAAAGAGGGAATTCAAAGTTGGGGAATATGTTCTTTTGTACAACTCTCGTTACAGATTCTTTGCAGGAAAACTTTTCTCTAAATGGGAAGGACCATATATTATTGAAGAGGTTTATCGCTCTGGAGCCATCAAGATTGATAATTTTGAAGGTACTAACTCGAAGGTGGTCAATGGGCAAAGAATTAAGCAATATATATCAGGTACGCCTATTAAAGTTGAAAGCAATATTATCTAAACCATGACACCGGAGGAACACATAAAAGAAACCTTTTGGAACACTCCAGAATCCTGAAAAAGAGGAGGTACGTGATATAGTAAGTAAACAGACTCCGAAAAATCCGCAAAATATTTTTTTTCAGTTTTGGAATATTACAAAAATTAGGAAAAATAAGAAACAACCATGAAGGCAACCAAGGAGGGCACAAGACACTAGGGCGCGCCTGCCTTGCCTGACGTGCCCAGGTGGGTTGTGCCCACTGATAACCCATAAGTATAGGGGATCGTTTGTAGCCTTCTTCCGTAAATAAGAGTGTCGAACCCAACGAGGAGCTAAAGGTAGAACAAATATTCCCTCAAGTTCTATCGACCACAACTCTACGCACACTTGATGTTTGCTTTACCTAAAACAAGTATGAAACTATTTTGCAAGAATAAAACTACGAGTACTTGGCAAGAATAAAACTATGAATAAATTGCGAGCTAATAAAAGTAGATAGCTTTTGTCAACAAGAAAGTCATTTGTCCCTAGGCAATCGATAACAAGTACCGGTAATCATTCTTGTAATTTTATATGAGGGAGAGGCATGATCTAACATACTTTCTCTACTTGGATCATATGCACTTATGATTGGACCCCTAGCAAGCATCCGCAACTACTAAAGATCATTAAGGTTGTGAAACACCATAGCATTAAGTATCAAGTCCTCTTACTCCCATGCGCCATAACCCACTTACTTGGGTTTAAGCTTCTGTCACTCTCGCAACCCACCATAAGCGAACCATGAACATATTGCAACACCCTACAGAGGATCCCTCTGTTTGCGCAACACGGAGGGCACTGTAGGACAACACCATAAATAAAATATACAATCATACCAACCAAGATCACGATTAACCCACGGGACAAAACAGATCTACTCAAACATCATAGGATAGCCAAATATCATTGGGAAATAATATATGGAGTTGAGCACCATGTTTAAGTGGAGATTACAGCGGGGAGAAGAGGTGTTACACTGCTGCATAGAGGGGGAGAGAGTTGGTGTTGACGGTAGCAAGGTTGTTGATGTAGATCGCCGTAATGATCCTAGCACCGGCGACACTCCAGCGCCACCGGGAGAGAGGGGGAGAGAGCCCCCCTCCTTCTTCTTCTTCCTTGGCATCCCCCTAGATGTGAGGAGAGTTAACCCTCTGGTCCATGGCCTCCATGGCAGTGGAGGGGCAGGAGCCCCTCCGAGATTGGATCTCCCTCTCTGTTCTCTTCTATTTTGCGTCCCCCAGATATGGCCCTTCACGGTTTCTTAAATTCCCGGAGATCCGTAACTCTGATTGCGCTGAAATTTTTACACGATTTTTTTCCATAAAATATCTTTCTTGCACCATAATAAGGGCCCCAACTGACTTTCGAGGAGGGCATAAGACACCTAGGCACGCCAGGGGGTGCCCGGTGCGCCCTGGTGGGTTGTGGTCACTGTGGGGCCCCGTTTGTGTTGATTCCAAGTCCCAAAAATCACATATATTCCAAAATAATTCTCCGTAAATTTTTATTGCATTTGGACTTCGTTTGATATGGATATTCTCTAAAACAAAAAAACATGCAAAAATAGGAACTGGCACTGGGTAGTGGATCAATAGGTTAGTCCAATAAATCATATAAAATGTTGCCAAAAGTATGTGAAAGTTGTATAATATTGGCATGAAATAATAAAAAATTATAGACACGACAAAGACGTATCAGCATCCCCAAGCTTAATTCCTGCTCGTCCTCGAGTAGGTAAATGAGAAAAAAAAGATAATTTTTGATGTGGAATGCTACCTAGCATAATCTTGATCATATGTCTAATCATGGCATGAATATTAAGACATGAGTGATTCAAAGCAATAGTCTATAATTTGACATAAAGACATCAATACTCAGGCATCCCAACAAACAATCATGCCTTTCAAAATATCAACGCTAAAGAAAGCTATCCCTACAAAATCATATAGTCTTGTCATGCTGTGTCTTCTTGACACAAAGTATTTATCATGCACAACCCTGATGACAAGCCGAGCAATTGGTTCATACTTTTTAATGCACTTCAGCTTTTTCAACCCTCACGCAATCACTACAAAAAAAGACACATCCGTGACATTTTGGGCCGAACGAATTTTTTTCTGTCATGCTTATGACACTTCTATGACGATAATTGTGACAAAACCCGGTATCATCATAGATGTGGTGGGCTCCTACTTCTATGACAAAAAATCATGACAGAAAATGGGCTTTTCGTCCTGGGCGGGCCGGAGATGCAGCTGCATGACATTCTTTGGGCCGTCCATGACGGAAAAAACCGTGGTAGAAGTGAGGGCGAGGAAAATATCGGGGTGTTCCCGGTTACGGTGGGTGGTCGGGGCCGAGCGATGCGCGTTTCTCTCGTACACGCACGCGCGTGGGTGCGAGGCGTTGGGCTCTAACTGAACCCGAGCGATTGCACTACAGGCTACGTGTTACTGAACCCGAGCGATCGATGGCTGTTAACTGAACCCGAGCGATTGCACAGTAGGCTACGCGTTACTGAACTCGAGTGATCGATCAATCTGGCTGTTAACTGAACCCGATCGAGCGATTCCTTCGCTACTGCTTCTATCTGAAGCCGATCGAACCTGATGCCTCTTGACGAATAGTGAGCATTGTTGGAGGTTGGATGAACAGTTCCCGGTGGGGGGTTGGATGAACAGGACCGCGTGGTAGTAGAGGCCGTTGCCGATGGGGTTGGGGGTGGATGAACAGGACCCCGTGGAGGGCTGGATGAATAGGACCCTGTGGAGGGCTGGTTGTACAGTAGCCGGTGGAGGGATAGATGAATAGTAGCCCATGGAGGGGTCGTTGAACAGGACCCCGCGGAGAGGGCTGGTTGAACAGTAGCCGGTGGAGGAGCGGTGGAGGCTGGATGAACAGGAGCCCGTGGATGAACAGTCGCAGGTGTAGGCTGGAGGAGGTCGACTGTGGATGAACAGTAGCCCGTGGAGGCTGGAGGAGGTCGACGGTGGAGATGAACAATAGCCCGTGGAGTCCCGTTTTGCGGTACGCCACACCCCTCCCGATGAACAGGACCCCCGTTTCGACCGTAGCGCTCCAACACAAGTCTATTTCCTCCGTTTTGCGGTACGCCACACCCCTCCCGATCAACAGGACCCCGTTTCAATCGTAGGAGGTGGAAGGGATGTCCGTTTCCTCCGTTTTGCGGTACGTCACACCCCTCCCATTGAACAGGATACCATTTCGACCGTAGGCTATCGAACACAAGGCCGTTTCCTCCGTTCTGCGGTATGCCAGGTCTCGTTTCGATCGGCTGTTCCATCCAAGCCGGTTGGCTCCCGATGAAAAGCACGCGTTCCGTAGCCTCCCGATGAACACGACGATGCAGTTTTTCAGTTCCGACCCAGCCGGTTGGCTGCCGATGAACAGGAAGCCGTTGCTGCCTCTGCATGTACACGAGCCCCAGCTGTACGTATGCGTGAGTAGGCGTTCGAGACCCCGCCTGTATGTACGTACGTGGCCGTATTTTTTGGCGTGTGGCTGTATGTACATGTACACGGCTTAGACGAGACAACTTGAACTGCTACGTGGCGGGATCTACTATGACATGTGCCGCTACTTAGTCGGCCACGGTTCATCGTTGCAGAGTGACCGATCGACCAGTACGTATGTACACGTTCGCGACAAGACAGACAACGGTACGTACGCTTCGATCGGGTGGGTCCCAGCTGTCAGGGAAGATAAGGACATACTTCCTTGCGTGCAAAGATATAGCTGATGGGTCCCAGCTGTCAGGGGGGAATCATTTTTTGCCTGTAATAAGGACGCACTTGCGTGCGAAGATGTAGCTGGTGGGTCCCAGCTGCCACGGGGAGAAAACATTATTTTTCAGGGTAAAAAGGATGCAATTGCATGCATGCGTCCATGGGCGTGGTGCGTCCCCACTGTCAGCCTCTCACGTACAGTCATCTTCCGAGTGACTCTCGTTTGTTGACCATGTTGACCACACCGTGCCGAGCGCACCAAGGCTGGTGGACGACGGCGAGGCCCAGACTGGAATGACCCGGAGATGGAGAAGACGCGGCAGTGGAGTCGCAGATGGAGAGGAGTGGGAAACTTGACTGGTTCGGGTGCGCGACAGCACTGCCACCCACGGGATACAGGAGCAAGAACAGAGGTTGAACAAGGAGCACGGTTGTTGGATTAACATCCGATGGTCTAGCTGCTAGAATCATTTGTTGATTAAGTTGACAAAGCCCTGTGTACACGTCAGCTTAGTAGGCCCACAAGTCAGCCACCAAATCTGTCGGGTCCCACTGTCATCGGGAGGAATAGTTTTTTGGCATAACAAGGCGGCACTTCCTTCCGTGCATAGATACAACCGGTCGGTCCTAGCTGTCAGGGGAGGAAACATTTTTTTCAGCTTAATAAGGAGGAACTTTCCTTGCGTGCGACCATGGACCTCGTGGGTCCCAGCCGTCAGGCTCTCCACGTATAATCCTCTTCCGATGACTCTTGTTTGTTGACCACGCCGCGCGGAGCGCAGCGAGGCGGTGGATGATGACGAGGCCCCGGACGGGAACGACCCGGAGATGGGAAGACGCGGCAGTGGAGTCGCAGATTGAGAGGAGTACAAGGGTTATAACTGGTTCTGGTGCGGCGTGGGGCTGTAGTCGGTGGAGAATAACAGGAGGTGTGGAGGTGTGGAGGGATAGCCTGGCCGGCGGTGGGGTAGCGCTTCGCAGCGATGCGTGCTAAGCAGAGCCGTTAGCCACCGGAGGCCGGAGCAGGCGGTCCCGGCGACGCTGGAGGAAGAAGACGAGAAATTGAAGGTGCATGCCGGCCGTTGGATATAAATCCAATGGCTGTGGATGTTATAATCATTTGTTGACCAAGTTGACAACGCCTTGCGTAGGCTTCGACCTATTGGCCCACATGTCAGCCTGCAAAAATGTGGCATATATTTAACCCATGTTTTCTAGAATTTACAGTCCATTTGCTGGGTTGGGTGAACAAATAATTTCGCATTAATGCGGCCCATTTAATATTTTCTAAGAAATCCCTGCCCATTTGCACTTTCTTGAAATACACGAATTAGCTGGGCTCGTTCTATATATAATGTTAGGTTAGAAGGAGCAATTAATATCAAAAAATAAACCGGGCGACACATTTTTTATATATAAAATTAACAAATTAGCAAGTTACTGCTCAAAACAAAAATGAGCACGTTATTATTACATTGGTCCTTAAAATCTTCGCAAGCTTTTGTACGCAATCACCAGGATTTTCCTTGTCTGTGAGTCAAAAACAACCAGGATTTTCCTTGCCAACTTCTGTTAAACATTTACTTTTATAAGTTAATAACATGTGGGATGTTTTTATAATGTATATATAAGTCTCTATTAAATATACGATAGTAGTAATAATATAAATATATATAATTTGGTTAGAAGGGAAAACATAAATTGGACACAACATTATTATTCTTATATATAGATAAATAGAACAGAGATCTGCGTTTTATTAAAAATAATACATTGGGCTGCCGATCTTTAAGAAAAAGTAAAACCTATGCTGGGAGGTCCATAGGCCGGTACGTACGTGATGGACCTCAAAAATTAAGTTGAAACCACTGTCTCCGTATGTCGTGGGCTATGCATGTTAAAAAAACCTGGGCCTAGCTGATACTTGTTCGCCCTCTGGAAAAAAATGATACCAGCTATATCCCCGATACCCCTTTCCCACAATAACAACAAAAAAAAGATCCCCGATACCCCTGAAAAAAGCTCCCCGATGACAGTCATCGTTGGAAATTGATTTCGTTTATTGACTAAGGTTGACAAACCCGTGGGCCCCAACGTCAGTATACAATTAGGAGGAAGCTTTTTTTCCAATGGGGCACTTGCTTGCGTACGGCTTGGACCTAGTGGGTCCCCACTATCAGTCTCTCGACGTATAGTCCTCTCCGGATTCCTCTCGTTTGTTGAGCATGTTGACAATGGCATACGGCGGTGCCACGGCGAGCGCACACGGACGTGAAAGAACCAGAGCCGGGGAAGACGCCTTCATTCTTTCGAACATACCACACTAGCCCGGTGGCTGCATCCCTCTCACCCAAAAGCTGTACCGCCTAGGTTCGATTCCAACTGGTGCAGTTGAAAGATATCTAACACTTGCCAAAATTTTGTCCCTAGTTTACCCAGTTTTTCGCACACTCAACATTGTATTGCCATTTTGAAAATAGCATATCTTTTTGACTTTGCATCATATGAAGATGTGCTATACATGAATGTTGATCAACATGATGTTAACTTGTTGTTAGTTCCATTTTTTACCATGAATAAAATTTCCAACATTCTATTATCCATGATTGAAAAGTGCCTATTGATTTAAATACTCTGCGTGTGAAACATGCAGTTTCTTATCTGAAAATCACTTGGACAAGAAGCCATCACCGGTGTTGGATTCGATGTTGCGCTTATTCAATCCCCCGACTGGTGCGAGGGGGAAATAAACTTCCATCCCGTGCTGCCGGTTGGGGAATGGAGCAAACTGGATTAAAGAGGGGGCCGGCGGCGCGACTGAAGAAGCACATCAGACGCGATTTTTTTCAGTAGATGGCTCTCGATGGCGTTTTTTTACTTGCCTCTGCACCATACAACTTGTATTTTTAGCCTCCCAGCCCGTGATGGACTAGAAACCCATTTGCTGGGCGGACCAACCTACAGAAAGCAGCACTCGATTTTTCATCAAGCCCCAAAAACAACGCAGTACTATGTTTGTTTTTCGGCTGAAAATGTTGGGGAACGTAGTATAATTCGAAATTTTCCTACGTGTCACCAAGATCATTCTAGGAGATGCTAGCAATGAGAGAGAGGGAGTGCATCTTCATACCCTTGAAGATCACTAAGCGGAAGCGTTACAAGAACGCGATTGATGGAGTCGTACTCGCAGCGATTCAAATCGCGGAAGATCCGATCCAAGAGCCAAATGGACGGCGCCACCATGTTCAACACATGTACAGCCTGGGGACGTCTCCTCCTTCTTGATCCAGCAAGGGGAGAGGAGAAGTTGAGGGAGAACTCCGGCAGCACGACGGCATAGTGGTGGAGCTTGTAGTTTGCCGGCAGGGCTTCGCAAGGCACTACGGAGGAGGCGGAGGTGTTGGAGGGTGGAAGGGCTGCGCCAGGGGAAGGGTGCGGCTGCCCTCACACCCCCTCGCAATTTATAGGGGGGAGGGAAGAGGGGGCCGGCCCCCCTAGATGCAACTAGAGGGAGGGGGCAAAGGGGGGCAGACTTGCCCCCCAAGTAGGTAGGAGGCGCCCCCACCCCCTAGGGTTTCCAACCCTAGGCGCCTTGGGCCCTTGGGGGGCGAACCAGGCCACTAGGGAGCTGGTTCCCTCCCATATTAAGCCCACTTGATCCCCCGGGGTAGGTTGTCCCACCCGGTGGACCCCCGGACACCTTTCGGTGGTCCCAGTACAATACCGATAACCCTCGAAACCTTCCGGCGACTGAAACTGGACTTCCCATATATAAATCTTCACCTCCGAACCATTTCGGAACTCCCCGTGATGTCCGGGATCTCATCCGGGACTCCGAACAACTCTCGATAACCACATACAATTTCTCATTACAGCTCTAGCGTCACCGAACCTTAAGTGTGTAGACCCTACGGGTTCAGGAACCATGCAGACATGGCCGAGACATCTCTCTGGCCAATAACCAATAGCGTGATCTGGATACCCATATTGGCTCCCACATGTTCCACGATGATCTCATCGGATGAACCACGATGTCGGGGATTCAATTAATCCCGTATACAATTCCCTTTGTCTATCGGTATGTTACTTGCCCGAGATTCGATCGTCGGTATCCCCATACCTCGTTCAATCTCATTACCGGCAAGTCTCTTTACTCGTTCCACAACGCATGATCCCGTGGCTAACTCCTTAGTCACATTGAGCTCATTATGATGATGCATTACCGAGTGGGCCTAGAGATACCTCTCCGTCATACAGAGTGACAAATCCCAGTCTCGATTCGTGCCAACCCAATAGACACTTTCGGAGATACCTGTAGTGCACCTTTATAGTCACCCAGTTATGTTGTGACGTTTGATACACCCAAAGCATTCCTACGGCATCCGGGAGTTGCACAATCTCATGGTCTAAGGAAAGATACTTGACATTAAAAAAGCTCTAGCAAACGAACTACATGATCTTGTGCTATGCTTAGGATTGGGTCTTGTCCATCACATCATTATCCTAATGATGTGATCCCGTTATCAATGACATCCAATGTCCATGGTCAGGAAACCATAACCATCTATTGATCAATGACCTAGTCAACTAGTGGCTCACTAGGGAGATGTTGTGGTCTATATATTCACACATGTATTATGGTTTCTAGTTAATACAATTGTAGCATGAACAATAGACAATTATCATGAACAAGGAAATATAATAATAACCATTTTATTATTGCCTCTAGGGCATATTTCCAACAGTCTCCCACTTGCACTAGAGTCAATAATCTAGTTACATTGTGATGAATCGAACACCCATAGAGTTCTGGTGTTGATCATGTTTTGCTCGTGGAAGAGGTTTAGTCAACGGATCCGTGACATTCAGATCCGTATGTACTTTACAAATATCTATGTCTCCGTCTTGAATATATTCACGAATGGAGTTGAAGCGGCGCTTGATGTGCTTGGTCTTCTTGTGAAACTTGGGCTCCTTGGCAATGGCAATAGCTCTAGTGTTGTCACAGAAGAGAGTCATCGGGCCCGACGCATTGGGAATCACTCCTAGGTCGGTGATAAACTCCTTCATCCAGACTCCTTCCCGTGCTGCTTCCGAAGCAGCTATGTACTCCACTTCACATGTAGATCCCGCCACGACGCTTTTCTTGCAACTGCACCAGCTGACTGCCCCACCATTCAAAATGTACACGTATCCGGTTTGTGACTTGGAGTCATCCAGATCTGTGTCAAAGCTAGCGTCGACATAACCCTTTACGACGAGCTCTTCGGCACCTCCATAAACGAGAAACATATCCTTAGTCCTTTTCAGGTACTTCAGGATATTCTTGACCGCTGTCCAGTGTTCCATACCGGGATCACTTTGGTACCTCCCTACCAAACTTATGGCAAGGTTCACATCAGGTCTGGTACACAACATGGCATACATAATAGAGCCTATGGCCGAGGCATAGGGGATGGCACTCATCTTTTCTCTTTCTGCTGCTAAGGTCGGGCGTTGAGCTGTGCTCAATCTCACACCTTGCAATACAGGCAAGAACTCCTTCTTGGACTGATCCATATTGAACTTCTTCAATATCTTGTCAAGGTATGTGCTTTGTGAAAGACCAATGAGGCGTCTCGATCTATCTCTATAGATCTTGATGCCTAATATGTAAGCAGCTTCTCCAAGGTCCTTCATTGAAAAACACTTATTCAAGTAGGCCTTTATGCTTTCCAAAAGTTCTATATCATTTCCCATCAATAGTATGTCATCCACATATAATATGAGAAAAGCTACAGAGCTCCCACTCACTTTCTTGTAAATACAGGCTTCTCCATAAATCTGTATAAACCAAAACGCTTTGATCATTTCATCAAGCGAATGTTCCAACTCCGAGATGCTTGCACCAGCCCATAGATGGAGCGATGGAGCTTGCATACCTTGTCAGCATTCTTAGGATCGACAAAACCTTCCGGCTGCAGCATATACAATTCTTCCTTAAGGAAACCGTTAAGGAATGCCGTTTTGACGTCCATTTGCGAGATCTCATAATCATAGAATGCGGCAATTGCTAACATTATTCGGACGGACTTCAGCTTCGCTACGGGTGAGAAGGTCTCATTGTAGTCAACTCCTTGAACTTGTCGATAACCCTTAGCGACAAGCCGAGCCTTATAGACGGTCACATTACCATCCGCGTCAGTCTTCTTCTTAAAGAGCCACTTATTTTCTATGGCTCGCCGATCATCGGGTAAGTCCACCAAAGTCCATACTTTGTTTTCATACATGGATCCTATCTCGGATTTCATGGCTTCAAGCCATTTGTTGGAATCCGGGCCCGCCATCGCTTCTTCATAGTTCGAAGGTTCACTGTTGTCTAACAACATGATTTCCAGGACAGGGTTGCCGTACCACTCTGGTGCGGAACGTGTCCTCATGGACCTATGAAGTTCAGTAGCAACTTGATCCGAAGTTTCATGATCATCATCATTAACTTCCTCTCTAGTCGGTGCAGGCACCACAGAAACATCTTCCTTAGCTGCGCTACTCTCCGGTTCAAGAGGGGGTACCTCATCAAGTTCTACTTTCCTCCCACTTACTTCTTTCGAGAGAAACTCTTTCTCCAGAAAGGATCCATTCTTGGCAACAAAGATTTTGCCCTCGGATCCGAGGTACAAGGTATACCCAATAGTTTCCTTAGGGTATCCTTGGAAGACGCATTTTTCCAATTTGGGTTCGAGCTTTTCAGGTTGAAGTTTCTTGACATAAGCATTGCATCCCCAAACTTTCAGAAACGACAGCTTAGGTTTCTTCCCAAACCATAATTCATACCGTGTCGTCTCAACGGATTTAGACGGTGCCCTATTTAAAATGAATGTGGCAGTCTCTAAAGCATAACCCCGAAATGATAGCGGTAGACCAGTAAGAGACATCATAGATCGCACCATATCCAATAGAGTGTGATTACGACGTTCGGACACACCATTTTGCTGAGGTGTTCCAGGCGGCACCATATCCAATAAAGTGAGTGGGAGCGCTACAACATTTCTGATAAGTATATGTGAATGACATATTGTTGATCCGAAATGATGTAAAATTTCTGGAAAGCATAAAGGGTTGTTTGAAAGGAGTTTTTCAAAGGAAGACCTGGATAAAGCTGCTTACATATTGGGCATCAAGATCTATAGAGATAGATCAAGACGCCTGACGGTGCTTTCAAAGAACGCACACCTTGAGATGATTTTGAAAGAGTTCAAAATAGATCAGCAAAGAAGGAGTTCTTGGCTGTGTTACAAGGTGTGAGTATTGAGTAAGACTCAAGACCTGACCACAGCAGAAGAGAGAGAAAGGACGAAGGTCGTCCCCTATGCTTTAGACGTAGGCTCTACAGTATGCTATGCTGTGTACCGCACATGAAGTGTGCCTTACCATGAGTTGGTCAAGGGGTACAATAGTGATCCGGGAATGGATCACATGACAGCGGTCGAACTTATCCTTAGTGGACTAAGGAATTTTCTCGATTATGGAGGTGAAAAGGAGTTCGTCGTAAAGGGTTACGTCGATGCGAACTTTGACACTAATCCGGATGACTCTGAGTAGTAAACCGGATTCGTATAGTAGAGCAGTTATTTGAAATGGCTCCAAGTAGCGCGTGGTAGCATCCACAAGATGACATAGATATTTGTAAAGCACACACGTATCTGAAAGGTTCAGACCCGTTGACTAATAACCTCTCTCACAAGCATAACATGATCAAACCAGAACTCATTGAGTGGTAATCACATAGTGATGTGAACTAGATTGTTGACTCTAGTAAACTCTTTGGATGTTGGTTACATGGTGATGTGACCTGTGAGTGTTAATCACATGGTGATGTGAACTAGATTATTGACTCTAGTGCAAGTGGGAGACTGTTGGAAATATGCCCTAGAGGCAATAATAAATTGGTTATTATTATATTTCCTTGTTCATGATAATCGTTTATTATCCATGCTAGAATTGTATCAATAGGAAACTCAGATACATGTGTGGATACATAGACAACACCATGTCCCTAGTAAGCCTCTAGTTGACTAGCTCGTTGATCAATAGATGGTTACGTTTCCTGACCATGGACATTGGATGTCGTTGATAACGGGATCACATCATTAGGAGAATGATGTGATGGACAAGACCCAATCCTAAGCCTAGCACAAGATGGTGTAGTTCGTTTGCTAAGAGCTTTTCTAATGTCAAGTATGATTTCCTTAGACCATGAGATTGTGCAACTCCCGGATTCCCGTAGGAATGCTTTGGGTGTACCAAACGTCACAACGTAACTGGGTGGCTATAAAGGTGCACTACAGGTATCTCCGAAAGTATCTGTTGGGTTGGCACGAATCGAGACTGGGATTTGTCACTCCGTGTAAACGGAGAGGTATCTCTGGGCCCACTCAGTAGGACATCATCATTATGTGCACAATGTGACCAAGGAGTTGATCACGGGATGATGTATTACGGAACGAGTAAAGAGACTTGCCGGTAACGAGATTGAACAAGGTATCGGGATACCGACGATCGAATCTCGGGCAAGTACCATACCGATAGACAAAGGGAATTGTATACGGGATTGATCGAATCCTCGACATCGTGGTTCATCCGATGAGATCATCGAGGAGCATGTGGGAGCCAACATGGGTATCCAGATCCCGCTGTTGGTTATTGACCGGAGAGTCGTCTCGGTCATATCTGCGTGTCTCCCGAACCCGTAGGGTCTACACACTTAAGGTTCGGTGACGCTAGGGTTATAGAGATATTAGTATGCGGTAACCCGAAAGTTGTTCGGAGTCCTAGATGAGATCCCGGATGTCACGAGGAGTTCCGGAATGGTCCGGAGGTAAAGATTTATATATGGGAAGTCTTATTTTGGTCGCCGGAAAAGTTTCGCACTTTATCGGTATTGTACCGGGAGTGCCGAAAGGGGTCCGGGGGTCCACCAAGGGGGTCCACCAGCCCCGGGGGGCCACATGGGCTGTAGGGGGTGCGCCTTGGCCTATATGGGCCAAGGGCACCAGCCCCAAGAGGCCCATGCGCCAAGAGATAAGGAAAAGGGAGAGTCCTAAAGGGGGAAGGCACCTCCGAGGTGCCTTGGGGAGGAAGGACTCCTCCCTGGCCGCACCCTTCCTTGGAGGAAGGGCCAAGGCTGCACCCCCCTCTCCCTTGGCCCTATATATAGTGGGGGGGGAGGGAGGGCAGCAAGACACAGGCCCTGGCGTCTCCCTCTCCCTCCCATGACACCTCTTCCTCCCCGCTTGCGCTTGGCGAAGCCCTGCCGGGATCCCGCTACTTCCACCACCACGCCGTCGTGCTGCTGGATCTCCATCAACCTCTCCTCCCCCCTTGCTGGATCAAGAAGGAGGAGACGTCGCTGCTCCGTACGTGTGTTGAACGCGGAGGTGCCGTCCGTTCGGCGCTAGGATCATCGGTGATTTGGATCACAACGAGTACGACTCCATCAACCCCGTTCTCTTGAACGCTTCCGCTCGCGATCTACAAGGGTATGTAGATGCACTCCCCTTCCCCTCGTTGCTAGATTACTCCATAGATTGATCTTGGTGATGCGTAGAAAATTTTGAATTTCTGCTACGTTCCCCAACAGTGGCATCATGAGCTAGGTCTATGCGTAATTTCTATGCACGAGTAGAACACAAAGCAGTTGTGGGCGTCGATGTTGTCAATTTACTTGCCGTTACTAGTCTTATCTTGATTCGGAGGCATCGTGGGATGAAGCGGCCCGGACCGACCTTACACGTACACTTACGTGAGACAGGTTCCACCGACTGACATGCACTAGTTGCATAAGGTGGCTAGCGGGTGTCTGTCTCTCCCACTTTAGTCGGATCGGATTCGATGAAAAGGGTCCTTATGAAGGGTAAATAGAAATTGGCATATCACGTTGTGGCTTTTGCGTAGGTAAGAAACGTTCTTGCTAGAATCCCATAGCAGCCACGTAAAACATGCAACAACAATTAGAGGACGTCTAACTTGTTTTTGCAGGGTATGCTATGTGATGTGATATGGCCAAAAGGATGTGATGAATGATATATGTGATGTATGAGATTGATCATGTTCTTGTAATAGGAATCACGACTTGCATGTCGATGAGTATGACAACCAGCAGGAGCCATAGGAGTTGTCTTAATTTATTGTATGACCTGCGTGTCAATGGAAAATGCCATGTAATTACTTTACTTTATTGCTAACCGTTAGCCATAGTAGTAGAAGTAATAGTTGGCGAGACAACTTCATGAAGACACAATGATGGAGATCATGATGATGGAGATCATGGTGTCATGCCGGTGACGAAGGTGATCATGCCGCGCCTCGAAGATGGAGATCAAAGGCGCAGGATGATATTGGCCATATCACGTCACTTTATGATTTGCATGTGATGTTTATCATGTTTACATCTTATTTGCTTAGAACGACGGTAGCATAAATAAGATGATCCCTCACTAAAATTTCAAGAGACGTGTTCCCCCTAACTGTGCACCGTTGCGAAGGTTCGTTGTTTCGAAGCACCACGTGATGATCGGGTGTGATAGATTCTAACGTTCGAATACAACGGGTGTTGACGAGCCTAGCATGTACAGACATGGCCCCGGAACACATGCAAAACACTTAGGTTGACTGGACGAGCCTAGCATGTACAGACATGGCCTTAGAACACAAGAGATCGAAAGGTCGAACATGAGTCGTATAGTAGATGCGATCAACATGGAGATGTTCACCGATGATGACTAGTCCGTCTCACGTGATGATCGGACACGGCCTAGTTTGACTCGGATCATGTGTCACTTAGATGACTAGAGGGATGTCTATCTGAGTGGGAGTTCATTAATCAGATGAACTTAATTATCATGAACATAGTCAAAAGGTCTTTGCAAATTATGTCATAGCTTGCGCATTAGTTCTACTGTTTAAGATATGTTCCTAGAGAAAATTTAGTTGAAAGTTGATAGTAGCAATTATGCGGACTAGGTCCGTAAACTGAGGATTGTCCTCATTGCTGCACAGAAGGCTTATGTCCTTAATGCACCGCTCGGTGTGCTGAACCTCAACGTCGTCTGTAGATGTTGCGAAACATCTGACATACACGTTTTGATGACTACGTGATAGTTCAGTGCGTAATGCTAACGGTTTAGAATTGTGGCACCAAAGACGTTTTTGAAACGTCGCAGAACATATGAGATGCTCCGAAGACTGAAATTGGGATTTCAGACTAGTGCCCACGTCAAGAGGTATGAGACCCCTGACAAGTTTCTTAAGCCTGCAAACTAAGGGAGAAAAGCTCAATCATTGAGCATGTGCTCAGATTGTCTGAGTACCACAATCGCTTGAATCGAGTGGGAGTTAATCTTCCAGATGAGATAGTGATGGTTCTCCATAGTCACTGCCACCAAGCTATTAGAGCTTCGTGATGAACTATAACATATCAGGGATAGATATGATGACCCTTGAGCAACTCGCGATGTTTGACACCGCGAAAGTAGAAATCAAGAAGGAGCATCAATTGTTGATGGTTAGTAAAACCACTAGTTTCAAGAAGGGCAAGGGCAAAAAGGGATACTTCATGAAACAGCAAGTCATTTGCTGCTCTAGTGAAGAATCCCAAGGTTGAACCCAAACCCGAGACTAAGTGCTTCTGTAATGAGGGGAACGGTCACTGAAGCAGAACTACCCTAGATACTTGGTAGATGAGAAGGCAGGCAAGGTCGACAGAAGTATATTGGATATACATTATATGAATGTGTACTTTACTAGTACTCCTAGCAGCACCAGGGTATTATATACCGGTTCGGTTGCTAAGTGTTAGTAACTCGAAATAAAAGCTGCGGAATAAACGGAGACTAGCTAAAGGTGAGATGACGATATGTGTTGGAAGTGTTTCCAAGGTTGATGTGATCAAGCATCGCATGCTCCCTCTACCATCGAGATTGGTGTTAAACCTAAATAATTGTTATTTGGTGTTTGCGTTGAGCATAAACATGATTGGATTATGTTTATCGCAATACGGTTATTCATTTAAGGAGAATAATGGTTACTCTGTTTATTTGAATAATACCTTCAATGGTCTTGCACCTAAAATGAATCTCGATCGCAGTGATACACATGTTCGTGCCAAAAGATATAAAATAGTGATGATAGTACCACATACTTGTGGCACTGCCATTTGAGTCATATTGGTATAGAACGCATGAAGAAGCTCCATGTAGATGGATCTTTGGACTCACTCGTTTTGAAAAGATTGAGACATGCGAACCATGTCTATTGGTATATATGCATGAAGAAACTCCATGTAGATGGATCGTTTGGACTCACTTGATTTTGAATCACTTGAGACATGCAAATCATAACACATGGGCAAGATGACTGAAAGGCCTCATTTTCAGTAAGATGGAACAAGAGAGCAACTTGTTGGAAGTAATACATTTGATGTGTGCAGTCCAATGAGTGCTGAGGCATGCAGTGGATATCGTTATGTTCTTACTTCACAGATGATTTGAGTAGATGCTGAGTGTATTTACTTGATGAAACACAAGTCTGAATTATTGAAAGGTTGAAGTAATTTCAGAGTGAAGTTGAAGATCGTCGTGACAAGAGGATAAAATGTCTGTGATATGATCATAGAGATGAGTATCTGAGTTACGAATTTGGCACACAATTAAGACATTGTGGAAAGTGTTACACAATTAATATCGCCTGGAACACCACAGTGTGATGGTGTGTCCGAACATCATAACTGCACCCTATTGGATATGGTGCATACCATGATGTCTCTTATCGAATTACCACTATCGTTTATGGGTTAGGCATTAGAGACAACCGCATTCACTTTAAAAAGGGGCACCACGCAATTCCGTTGAGACGACACCGTTTAGATAAACCTAAGTTGTCGTTTCTTAAAAGTTTGGGGCTGCGATGCTTATGTGAAAAGGTTTCAGGCTGATAAGCTCGAACCCAAAGCGGATAAATGCATCTTCATAGAATACCCAAAAACAGTTGGGTATACCTCCTATTTCAGATCTGGAAGCAAAAGTAATTGCTTCTAGAAACGGGTCCTTTCTCGAGGAAAAGTTTCTCTCGAAAGAATTGAGTGGGAGGATGGTGGAGACTTGATAAGGTTATTGAACCGTCACTTCAACTAGTGTGTAGCAGGGCACAGGAAGTTGTTCCTGTGGCACCTACACCAATTGAAGTGGAAGCTTATGATAGTGATCATAAAACTTCAGATCAAGTCACTACCAAACCTCGTAGGACGACGAGGATGCGTGCTACTTCAGAGTAGTACGTGATCCTGTCTTGGAAGTCATGTTGCTAGACAACAATGAACCTACGAGCTATTGAGAAGCGATGGTGGGCCCATATTCCGACAAATGGTTAGAAGCCATGAAATCTGAGATAGGATCCATGTATCAGAACAAAGCATGGACTTTGGTGAACTTGCCCGATGGTCGGCAAGCCATTGAGATAAATGGATCTTTAAGAAGAAGACGGACATGGACGGTAATGTTACCGTCTATGAAGCTCGACTTGTGGCAAAGAGTATTTTCACAAGTTCAAGGAGCTGACTACGATGAGATTTTCTCATCCGTAGCGATGCTTAAGTCCGTCGGAATCATGTTAGCATTAGCTGCATTTAGGAAATCTGGCAGATGGATGTCAAAACAAGTTTCCTTACCAGTTTTCGTAAGGAAAAGTTGTATGTGATACAATCAGAAAGGTTTTGTCGATCCTAAGGATGCTAAAAGGTATGCTAGCTCCAGCGATCCTTCCATGGACTAGAGCAAGCATCTCGGAGTCAGAATATACGCTTTGATGGAGTGATCAAAGTTTTTGGGTTTATACAAAGTTTGTTAGAAACTTGTATTTACAATAAAGTGAGTGGGAGCGCTACAACATTTCTGATAAGTATATGTGAATGACATATTGTTGATCCGAAATGATGTAAAGTTTCTGGAAAGCATAAAGGGTTGTTTGAAAGGAGTTTTTCAAAGGAAGACCTGGATAAAGCTGCTTACATATTGGGCATCAAGATCTATAGAGATAGATCAAGACGCCTGATGATGCTTTCAAAGAACGCACACCTTGAGATGATTTTGAAAGAGTTCAAAATAGATCAGCAAAGGAGTTCTTGGCTGTGTTACAAGGTGTGAGTATTGAGTAAGACTCAAGACCTGACCACAGCAGAAGAGAGAGAAAGGACGAAGGTCGTCCCCTAAGCTTTAGACGTAGGCTCTACAGTATGCTATGCTGTGTACCGCACATGAAGTGTGCCTTGCCATGAGTTGGTCAAGGGGTACAATAGTGATCCGGGAATGGATCACATCACAGCGGTCGAACTTATCCTTAGTGGACTAAGGAATTTTCTCGATTATGGAGGTGAAAAGGAGTTCGTCGTAAAGGGTTACGTCGATGCAAACTTTGACACTAATCCGGATGACTCTGAGTATTTAACCGGATTCGTATAGTAGAGCAGTTATTTGAAATGGCTCCAAGTAGCGCGTGGTAGCATCCACAAGATGACATAGATATTCGTAAAGCACACACATATCTGAAAGGTTCAGACCCGTTGACTAATAACCTCTCTCACAAGCATAACATGATCAAACCAGAACTCATTGAGTGGTAATCACATAGTGATGTGAACTAGATTGTTGACTCTAGTAAACTCTTTGGATGTTGGTTACATGGTGATGTGACCTGTGAGTGTTAATCACATGGTGATGTGAACTAGATTATTGACTCTAGTGCAAGTGGGAGACTGTTGGAAATATGCCCTAGAGGCAATAATAAATTGGTTATTATTATATTTCCTTGTTCATGATAATCGTTTATTATCCATGCTAGAATTGTATCGATAGGAAACTCAGATGCATGTGTGGATACATAGACAACACCATGTCCCTAGTAAGCCTCTAGTTGACTAGCTCGTTGATCAATAGATGGTTACGGTTTCCTGACCATGGACATTGGATGTCGTTGATAACGGGATCACATCATTAGGAGAATGATGTGATGGACAAGACCCAATCCTAAGCCTAGCACAAGATCGTGTAGTTTGTTTGCTAAGAGCTTTTCTAATGTCAAGTATGATTTCCTTAGACCATGAGATTGTGCAACTCCCGGATACCGTAGGAATGCTTTGGGTGTACCAAACGTCACAACGTAACTGGGTGGCTATAAAGGTGCACTACAGGTATCTCCGAAAGTATCTGTTGGGTTGGCACGAATCGAGACTGGGATTTGTCACTCCGTGTAAACGGAGAGGTATCTCTGGGCCCACTCGATAGGACATCATCATTATGTGCACAATGTGACCAAGGAGTTGATCACGGGATGATGTATTACGGTACGAGTAAAGAGACTTGCCGGTAACGAGATTGAACAAGGTATCGGGATACCGACGATCGAATCTCGGGCAAGTACCATACCGATAGACAAAGGGAATTGTATACGGGATTGATTGAATCCTCGACATCATGGTTCATCCGATGAGATCATCGAGGAGCATGTGGGAGCCAACATGGGTATCCAGATCCCGCTGTTGGTTATTGACCGGAGAGTCGTCTCGGTCATGTCTGCGTGTCTCCCGAACCCGTAGGGTCTACACACTTAAGGTTCGGTGACGCTAGGGTTATAGAGATATTAGTATGCGGTAACCCGAAAGTTGTTCGGAATCCCAGATGAGATCCCGGACGTCACGAGGAGTTCCGGAATGGTCCGGAGGTAAAGATTTATATATGGGAAGTCTTATTTTGGTCGCCGGAAAAGTTTCGCACTTTATCGGTATTGTACCGGGAGTGCCGAAAGGGGTCCGGGGGTCCACCAAGGGGGTCCACCAGCCCCGGGGGGCCACATGGGCTGTAGGGGGTGCGCCTTGGCCTATATGGGCCAAGGGCACCAGCCCCAAGAGGCCCATGCGCCAAGAGATAAGGAAAAGGGAGAGTCCTAAAGGGGGAAGGCACCTCCGAGGTGCCTTGGGGAGGAAGGACTCCTCCCTGGCCGCACCCTTCCTTGGAGGAAGGGCCAAGGCTGCGCCCCCCTCTCCCTTGGCCCTATATATAGTGGGGGGGAGGGAGGGCAGCAAGACACAAGCCCTGGCACCTCCCTCTCCCTCCCATGACACCTCTTCGTCCCCGCTTGCGCTTGGCGAAGCCCTGCCGGGATCCCGCTACTTCCACCACCACGCCGTCGTGCTGCTGGATCTCCATCAACATCTCCTCCCCCCTTGCTGGATCAAGAAGGAGGAGACGTCGCTGCTCCGTACGTGTGTTGAACGCGGAGGTGCCGTCCGTTCGGCGCTAGGATCATCGGTGATTTGGATCACGACGAGTACGACTCCATCAACCCCGTTCTCTTGAACGCTTCCGCTCGCGATCTACAAGGGTATGTAGATGCACTCCCATTCCCCCCATTGCTAGATTACTCCATAGATTGATCTTGGTGATGCGTAGAAAATTTTGAATTTCTGCTACGTTCCCCAACACTTATCCACTAAGTACTTGGGGTAGTTTCGCTTCCAGTGACCATTTTCCTTGCAATAAAAGCACTCAGTCACAGGCTTGGGTCCATTCTTTGGCTTCTTCCTGGCAACTGACTTATCGGGCGCGGCAACTCCCTTGCCTTCTTTCCTTAAGTTCTTCTTACCCTTGCCTTTATTGAAACTAGTGGTCTTATTCACCATCAACACTTGATGTTCCTTTTTGATCTCCACCTCTGCTCATTTAAGCATCGAATATAACTCAGGAATGGACTTCTCCATCCCTTGCATATTGTAGTTCATCACAAAGCTCTTGTAGCTAGGTGGAAGCGACTGGAGGATTCTGTCAATGACCGAGTCATCTGGAAGATTAACTCCCACCTGAGAAAAGCGGTTGTGCAACCAAGACATTTTGAGTATATGCTCACTGACAGAACTGTTTTCCTCCATCTTACAACTGTAGAACTTGTCGGAAACTTCATATCTCTCGACCCGGGCATGAGCCTGGAAAACCATTTTCAGCTCTTGGAACATCTCATATGCTCCGTGTTGCTCAAAACGCTTTTGGAGCCCCGATTCTAAGCTGTAAAGCATGCCGCACTAAACCAGGGAGTAATCATCACTACGCGACTGCGAGGCGTTCATAACGTCTTGAGTTGCTGGGAAAATGGGTGCGTCACCTAGCGGTGCTTCAAGGACATATGCTTTCTTGTCAGTTATGAGGATGATCCTCAAGTTATGGACCCAGTCCGTATAGTTGCTTCCATCGTCTTTCAGCTTGGTTTTCTCTAGAACGCGTTGAAGTTGAGGGCAACATTAGCATCGGCCATTGGATCTACAGGATAGATTGTAAAGACAATTTTAGACTAAGTTCATGATAATTAAGTTCATCTTAATCAAATTATTTAATGAACTCCCACTCAGATAGACATTCCTCTAGTCATCTAAGTGATACATGATCTGAATCGACTAGGTCATATCTGATCATCACGTGAGATGGACTAGTCATCAACGGTGAACATCTCCATGTTGATCACATCTACCATACGACTCATGTTCGACCTTTCGGTATCTCGTGTTCCGAGGCCATGTCTGTACATGCTAGGCTCGTCAAGTCAACCTAAGTGTTTCGCATGTGTAAATCTGGCTTATACCCGTTGTATGCGAACGTTAGAATCTATCACACCCGATCATCACGTGGTGCTTCGAAACAACGAACCTTCGCAACGGTGCACAGTTAGGGGAAACACATTTCTTGAAATGTTAGTGAGGGATCATCTTATTTATGCTACCGTCGTTCTAAGGAAATAAGATGTAAACATGACAGACATCACATGCAAATCATAAAGTGACATGATATGGCCAATATCATCTTGCACTTTTGATCTCCATCTCCGAGGCGCGGCATGATCACCATCGTCACCGGCATGACACCATGATCTCCATCATCGTGTCTTCATGAAGTTGTCTCACCAACTATTACTTCTACTACTATGGATAACAGTTAGCAATAAAGTAAAGTAATTACATGGTGTTTATATTGACTCGTAGGTCATACAATAAATTAAGACAACTCCTATGGCTCCTGCCGGTTGTCATACTCATCGACATGCAAGTCGTGATTCCTATTATAAGAACATGATCAATCTCATACATCACATATATAATTCATCACATCCTTTTGTCCATATCACATCACATAGCATACCCTGCAAAAACAAGTTAGACGTCCTCTAATTGTTCTTGCATGTTTTACGTGGCTGCTATGGGTTTCTAGCAAGAACGTTTCTTACCTACGCAAAGCCACAACGGTCATATGCAAATTGCTATTTACCCTTCATAAGGACCCTCTTCATCGAATCCGGTCCGACTAAAGTGGGAGAGACATACACCCGCTAGCCACCTTATGCAACAAGTGCATGTCAGTCGGTGGAACCTATCTCATGTAAGCGTACGTGTAAGGTCGGTCCGGGCCGCTTCATCCCACAATGCCGCCGAATCAAGATAGGACTAGTAATGGTAAGAAAATTGACCAAATCATCGCCCACAACTACTTGTGTTCTACTCGTGCATAGAATCTACGCATGGACCTAGCTCATGATGCCACTTTTGGTACGTAGTATAATTAAAAAATAATACGTGTCACCAAGATCAATCTAGGAGATTCTAGCAACGAGAGAGAGGGAGTGCATCTTCATACCCTTGAAGATCGCTAAGCGGAAGCGTTACAAGAACGCGGTTGATGGAGTCGTACTCGCAGCAATTCAAATCGCGGAAGATCCGATCCAGAGCCGAACGAACGACGCCTCCGCGTTCAACACACGTACAGCCTGGGGATGTCTCCTCCTTCTTGATCCAGCAAGGGGAGAGAAGAAGTTGAGGGAGAACTCCGGCAGCACGACGGCGTGGTGGTGGAGCTTGTGGTTCTCCAGCAGGGCTTCGCCAAGCACTACGGAGGAGGAGGTATTGGAGGGAGGAAAGGCCGCGCCAGTGGAAGGGTGCGGCTGCCCTCCCACCCCCTCACAATTTATAGGGTGAAGGGAAGAGGGGGCCGACCCCCTAGATGCATCTAGAGGAGGAGGGTCAAGGGGGGAGACTTGCCCCACAAGCAGGTGGGAGGCGCCCCCACCCCCTAGGGTTTCCAACCCTAGGCGCCTTGGGCCCTTAGGGGGGCGCACCAGCCCACTAGGGGGCTGGTTCCCTCCCATATTCAGCCACTTGATCCCACGGCATAGGTGGCCCCACCCGGTGGACTCCCGGACACCTTTCGGTGGTCCCGGTACAATATCGATAACCCCCGAAACCTTCTGGCGATTGAAACTGGACTTCCCATATATAAATCTTCACCTCCGAACCATTCCAGAACTCCCCATGATGTCCGGGATCTCATCCGGGACTCTGAACAACTTTCGGTAACCACATACAATTTCCCATTACAACTCTAGCGTCACCGAACCTTAAGTGTGTAGACCCTACGGGTTCAGGAACCATGCAGACATGCCCGAGACATCTCTCTGGCCAATAACCAATAGCGGGATCTGGATACCCATATTGGCTCCTACATGTTCCACGATGATCTCATCGGATGAACCACGATGTCGGGGATTCAATCAATCACGTATACAATTCCCTTTGTCTATCGGTATGTTACTTGCCCGAGATTCGATTGTCGGTATCCCCATACCTCGTTCAATCGCATTACCGGCAAGTCTCTTTACTTGTTCCATAACGCATGATACCGTGGCTAACTCCTTACTCACATTGAGCTCATTATGGTGATGCATTACCGAGTGGCCCCAGAGATACCTCTCCGTCATACGGAGTGAGAAATCCAGTCTCGATTCGTGCCAACCCAACAGACACTTTCGGAGATACCTGTAGTGCACCTTTATAGTCACACAGTTACGTTGTGACGTTTGATACACCCAGAGCATTCCTACGACATCCGGGAGTTGCACAATCTCATGGTCTAAGGAAAGATACTTGACATTAGAAAAGCTCTAGCAAACGAACTACACGATCTTGTGCTATGCTTAGGATTGGGTCTTGTCCACCACATCATTCTCCTAACGATGTGATCCCATTATCATTGACATCCAATGTCCATGGTCAGGAAACCATAACCATCTATTGATCAATGAGCTAGTCAATTAGAGGCTCACTAGGGACATGTTGTGGTCTATGTATTCACACATGTATTACGGTTTCCGGTTAATACAGAACGTGATAAAATTCCAATTCTTTTTGCAGAAGATTAATATACAAATTACCCAGGTCGTCCTAGTTTTTCAGAATTTTTGGAGTTCCAGAAGTATTCGAACAAGTCAGATTGCTACAGACTGTTCTTTTTTGACATATTTGGTTTTCTTTGTGTTGTGTGCTTATTTTGATGGCTCTATAGTTTTCTTTGATGAGTTTTTTCCATAGAAAAGTTTGAATACAGTAGATATAATACAAAAACAAAATAAGAATTGGTTTGATACAGTACTTATAGTAGTGATTTATTTTTCTTACACTAACGGATCTCACGAAGGTTTTGTTGAGTTTTGTGTGATTGAAGTTTTCAAGTTTTGGGTTATCTTACGATGGATGAAAGAAGGATAGAAGAGCCTAAGCTTGGGGATGCCCCGGCATCCCAAGCTATTATCCAAGAATGAGCAACCAACTAAGCTTGGGGATGCCCCCGAGTGGCATCCCCTCTTTCTTCTAACAACTATATATCGGTATATTACTCGAAGCTATATTTTTATTCGTCACATGATATGTGTTTTGTTGGAGCGTATTGTATGATATGAGTCTTTGCTTGTTTTATTTTGTGTTTTAAGTCATCAATCCTTGCTGGACACACTTATTTGAGAGAGCCAAAATTATGTCATGACTTGTTAGAATTGCTCTCTGTGCTTCACTTAAATCTTTTATGAGCTAGGACTTGCTCTAGTGCTTCACTTATATCTTTTTGAGCACGGTGTGCTTAGTATTTTTGAAGAAATGCTCTCTTGCTTCACTTATATTTATTTGAGAGTTAGTAATTTTTTCGAAGAAATTCTCTCTTGATTCACTTAAATTATTTGAGAGAAATAAATTTCTATGCTCATGATCTTCACTTATATTTGTTTGAGCTTATGAAAAGCAACACATGAAAATTACTCCCAAAGTGATAGATATCCAAGAAGGACAAGTACAAAATTTTCATGAAGATCATTGGACAAAATAAACTTGATTCTTAGTGATAGTTTTGAGATATGATGATGTGATACGTGAGTTATGTTGATGAGTAATTATGCTTTAGTAAGAATATTGGTGTTAAGGTTTGTGATTCCCTATGCATGCACGAAAGTCAATAGTCATGCAATGAAATTATATACTACTTGTGGTGCATTATTCGGTGTTAATTATGCTTAATGCTTGCTTATGAGATTATTTGTTTCTTGGTTGGTCGCTTCCCAATCTTTTGCTAGCCTTCATTTTGCACCAAGTATGATCTCTACTTGTGCATCCAAAATCCTTTAAACCAGTTTTGCCACATGAGTCCACTATATCTACCTATATGCGGTATTCTTTTGCCGTTCTAAGCAAATTTGCATGTGCCATCTGTAATTTTCAAAATAAACTTCTCTTTTGTGTGTTTGTTTCGCTCGCAGAACGGTAACGGGTGGCTAATATTTTCCATGATGGATGTGTTATTCTCACGATGAGTGTTTATTCACTTGTGATTGCACGAGAGTAAGGCAAAGGTCTTAGGGATGCCCAGTCCCGAAATGCAAAAATGAATCTACTTTATGTTGTCAAATAATAAATTCCTTGGAAAGTGTTGGTATGGAGGGCAACCATGGATACGGCTAGCCATGGAAAGTGAAAGAATGGTGGAAAAAGGAATAAACTTTATTTTCTGTTTGGGAACCGCCTATGGCATATCTAGCATGGAAAGTGTTGGGAACTCTAAGTCGTTTTCGTTGGTGGGATGGATACACCTCCCAAAATGTTTTTATCTCTAATTTTTTGCTTTGAGCTCTGGCACCTCTACAAATCCCTACTTCCCTCTGCGAAGGGTCTTTCTTTTAACTTATGCAATTTTTATTTTGAATTTGTGTCTCCATCTTCTCTCATAAAAAGCACCAACTAAGAGGCAATATGATCGTACTTAAGTATTGGGTGTAGCTAATATTCGAGTGTGTTTCATGAATGGATCAATGTTTGAGCATGATGGGCTAGGGATAACTTATTTTAGCGTTGATATTTTGAAAGACATGGTTGCTTGTTGATTTACTTGAGTATCTAAATTATTATGTCAAAACTAGACTATTGCTTTGAATCGCATAAAAGTCCAAATGTCCATGCTACGAACAAAAAAATGATATTACATGATGAACAACACTCCACATCAAAAATTCTATTTTTATCACTTACCTACTCGAGGATGAGTAGGAGTTAAGCTTGGGGATGCTGATACGTCTCCAACGTATCTATATTTTTTTATTGTTCCATGCTATTTTATTATCAATCTTGGATGTTTTGTAATCATTTTTTGTCATTTTATATCATTTTTTGGTACTAACCTATTGACATAGTGCCAAGTGCCAGTTGCTGTTTTTTCCATGTTGACATAGTACTGATCTATTAACCTATCAATATCAGACGGAGTCCAAATGCCACGAAACTCCATGATGATTTTTTATGGACCAGAAGGAAGCTATTGGGCCCTAGTTGCATCTGGGGGGAGTCCCGAGGAGGGGACAACCCACCAGCGCGCGCCAGGAGGCCCAGGCGCGCCCTGGTGGGTTGTGCCCACCTCGGGTGCCCCCCGGACCGCCTCTTTGCTCTATAAATACCCCTCCAGAAACCCTAGAAACGTCGACGAAATATTCATCTAGCCGCCGCAGAGTCCAGAACCACCAGATCCAATCTAGACGCCATCTCGGATGGGGTTCACCACCTCCATTGGTGCCTCTCCGATGATGCGTGAGTAGTTCTTTGTAGACCTTTGGGTCCGTACTTAGTAGCTAGATGGCTTTCTCTCTCTCGCTGAATTCTCAATACAATGGTCTCTTGGAGATCCATATGATGTAACTCTTTTTGCGGTGTGTTTGTTGGGATCTGATGAACTTTGAGTTTATGATCAGTCATATCTTTTTATATCCATGAAAGTTATTTGAGTTTCTTTGATCTCTTATATGCATGATCTCTTATAGCCCCGTATTTCTTCTCCGATATTTGGGTTTTGTTTGGCCAACTTGCTCTATTTATCTTGCAATGGGAAGAGGTGCCTGGTAATGGGTTGATGACCCACAAGTATAGGGGATCTATCGTAGTCCTTTCGATAAGTAAGAGTGTCGAACCCAACGAGGAGCAGAAGGAAATGATAAGCGGTTTTCAGCAAGGTATTCTCTGCAAGTACTGAAATAAGTGGTAACAGATAGTTTTGTGATAAGATAATTTGTAACGAGCAACAAGTAACAAAAGTAAATAAAGTGCAGCAAGGTGGCCCAATCCTTTTTGTAGCAAAGGACAAGCCTGGACAAACTCTTATATGGAGAAAAGCGCTCCCGAGGACACATGGGAATTATCGTCAAGCTAGTTTTCATCACATTCATATGATTCACGTTCGGTACTTTGATAATTTGATATGTGGGTGGACCGCTGCCTGGGTGCTGTTCTTACTTGAACAAGCATCCCACTTATGATTAACCTCTATTGCAAGCATCCGCAACTACAACAAAAGTATTAAGGTAAACCTAACCATAGCATGAAACATATGGATCCAAATCAGCCCCTTACGAAGCAACGCATAAACTAGGGTTTAAGCTTCTGTCACTCTAGCAACCCATCATCTACTTATTACTTCCCAATGCCTTCCTCTAGGCCCAAATAATGGTGAAGTGTTATGTAGTCGACGTTCACACAACACCACTAGAGGATAGCCAACATACATCTCATCAAAATATCAAACGAATACCAAATTCACATGACTACTAATAGCAAGACTTCTCCCATGTCCTCAGGAACAAACGTAACTACTCACAAAGCATATTCATGTTCATAATCAGAGGGGTATTAATATGCATAAAGGATCTGAACATATGATCTTCCACCAAATAAACCAACTAGCATCAACTACAAGGAGTAATCAACACTACTAGCAACCTACTAGTACCAATCCCGGACATGGAGACAAGAATTGGATACAAGAGATGAACTAGGGTTTTGAGAGGAGATGGTGCTGGTGAAGATGTTGATGGAGATTGCCCTCTCCCGATGAGAGGAGCATTGGTGATGACGATGGCGATGATTTCCCCCTCCCGGAGGGAAGCGTCCCCGGCAGAACAGCTCTGCCGGAGCCCTAGATTGGTTCCGCCAAGGTTCCGCCTCGTGGCGGCGGAGTCTCGTCCCGAAAGGTTGCTTATGATTTTTCCTCGACGAAAGACTTCATATAGCAGAAGATGGCCACCGGAGAGCCAACAGGGGGCCCGTGAGGCAGGGGGCGCGCCCTGGGGGGTAGGGCGCGCCCCCACCCTCATGGACAGGTGGTGGCCCCCTGACGTATTTCTTCCGCTCAGTATTTTTTATTATTTCCAAAAATAACTTTCGTGGAGTTTCAGGACTTTTGGAGTTGTGCAGAATAGGTCTCTAATATTTGCTCCTTTTCCAGCCCAGAATTCCAGCTGTCGGCATGCTCCCTCCTTATGTAAACCTTGTAAAATAAGAGAGAATAGGCATAAGTATTGTGGCATAACGTATAATAACATCCCATAATGCAATAAATATCGATATAAAAGCATGATGCAAAATGGACGTATCAACTCCCCCAAGCTTAGACCTCGCTTGTCCTCAAGCGGAAGCCAATAACGATAAATATGTCCACATGTTTAGAGGTAGAGGTGTCGATAAAATAAAATACGGACATGAGGGCATCATGATTGTTCTCATAACAGCAACATAAATGGATATTGTCATATGATTTCTTATGCTCAAGTAATAATCTACTCACAATGTAAAAGTATGAATCAGAAACTTTATTGAGAACCAACAAACTATAATCTCAGTCATTGAGGCAATTGCAATTTATCATAACATCAGAAAGAGTCTATGTCAGAGCTTCCTAGCAAGTCCACATACTCAACTATCATTTAGTCTTTCATAATTGCTAACACTCACGCAATACTTGTGGTTATGGAGTTTTAATCGGACACAGAGAAAGATAGGGGCTTATAGTTTCGCCTCCCAACCTTTTACCTCAAGGGTAATGTTAACAATAATAGCTCATGCTGACCTACATCCAATTAGATATATCTATCAGGATCTTTCCAACACCCTATGCTTGCCAAAGGATAAAATGTAAAAAGGAAAGGTGAAGATCACCATGACTCTTGCATAAGGTAGAAGATGATAGTAATAGATAGGCCCTTCGCAGAGGGAAGCAGAGGTTTCCATGCGCTTTCAGGGTTGGATGCACAAAATCTTAATGCGAAAGAACGTTTATATTGCCACTTGTGATATGAACCTTTATTATGCAGTCCGTCGCTTTTATTTCTTCCACATCACAAGATCGTACAAAGCTTATTTCCTCCACACCAATCAATCATACATATTTAGAGAGCAATTTTTATTGCTTGCACCGATGACAACTTACCTGAAGGATCTTACTCAATCCATAGGTAGATAGGGTGGACTCTCATGGAAAAACTGGGTTTAAGGGTATTTGGAAGCACAAGTAGTATCTCTACTTGGTGCTAAGAATTTGGCTAGCATGAGGGGGAAAGGCAAGCTCAACATGTTGGATGATCCATGACAATATACTTTATCTCAGATATAAGAAAACATAACCCATTACGTTGTCTTCCTTGTCCAACGTCAACTCTTTAGCATGTCATATTTTAATGAGTGCTCCCAATCATAAAAGATGTCAAAGATAGTATATTTATATGTGAAACCTCTCTTTCTTTATTACTTCCTACTAATTGCAACGATGACCAAAGATATGTTTGCCAACTCTCAACAATTTTTATCATCATACTCTTTCTATGTGAAGTCATTACTCTCAATAAGATCAATATGAACTCTTTATTTCTTTTTATTATTTTCTTTTATTCACTCAAGATCATAGCAAAATAATCAAGCCCTTGACTCAACACTAATATTTATTATATATAGCTCACAGACTCGATTACATAGAGGGATCATAAAGCAAAACTCAAAACTAGATCATGCCAAAAACTTTATTCTACTAGATCAAGATACTACTAATAGGATCGAACTAAGAAAAACGGTAAAGATAGGAGTGTGATGGTGATACGATACTGGGGCACCTCCCCCAAGCTTGGCAGTTGCCAAGGGGAGTGCCCATACCCATGTGATTATGTCTCCTTTGCTGATGAAGAAGGTGGAGGTGATGGTTTAGTTGATGGCGTAGGCTTCTCCCTAATTTGCGCTTGAGGATAGAATTTTGATCCCTCAAGTCATCAATCTCCTGCTCGAGGGTTAATATCTTTTTGCATAGCTCCTGCTTGTTTTCCTGCAAGAGACGAAAAGGGATAAACTCGATCTTTAGTTTATTTGCCCTATCAGGGAGGCTTGACTTTTTGAACTCCACATGCATGTCCCCAGGTTGAGGTAATGGGACTTCATCTTCATCTGAGCTCGTCTCCTCCTTTCCCTTGGGTTCATAGTCCTCTTCTTCCTTAGTAGTCCAACCACAATGCTCCACATCTCAAAACCTTCGGGAGAATATATAATGAATTTTTACCGACCAAAATACGTATCGTGCAAGAAAACGGAGTCCGGAGAGCACATGAGGTGCCCACGAGGTAGGGGGGCACGCCCAGTAGGGTAGGGCGCGCCCTCCACCCTCGTGGAGCCCTAGTGTCCTTCCTAGAATGCTTCTTATTTTTCTATTTTTCTAAATATTCCAAAACGGAGAAATATTGCCGTAAAAATTGTTTTGGAGTCGGTTTACTTGCCGTACCACATACCTATTCCTTTTCGGAGTCTGAAACGTTCCGGAAAGTGTCCCTTATGTATTCCTCCGGGGTTACGGTTTCAATAACATTGGTTTCAGCATTTATGGGATTACCTGAGATATAATGTTTGATTCTTTGACCGTTCACCACCTTCGGATATGTGCCTTCAAAGTTGTTGATTTTTATGGCACCGGAACGATAGACCTCCTCGATAACGTAAGGGCCTTCCCATTTAGAGAGAAGTTTTCCTGCAAAAAATCTTAAACGAGAGTTGTATAGCAATACATAATCACCTACATTAAACTCACGCTTTTGTATCCTTTTGTCATGCCATCTTTTAACTTTTTCTTTAAACAACTTGGCATTTTCATAGGCTTGGGTTCTCCATTCATCAAGTGAGCTAATATCAAATAACCTATTCTCACCGGCAAGTTTGAAATCATAGTTGAGCTCTTTAATAGCCCAATATGCCTTATGTTCTAGTTCGAGAGGTAAGTGACATGCTTTTCCATAAACCATTTTATACGGAGACATACCCATAGGATTTTTATATGCAGTTCTATAGGCCCATAATGCATCATCAAGTTTCTTGGACCAATTCTTTCTGGATCTATTAACAGTCTTTTGCAAAATTAATTTGAGCTCTCTATTACTCAATTCTACTTGACCACTAGACTGTGGGTGATAAGGAGATGCAATTCTATGATTAACATCATATTTAGCAAGCATTTTCCGGAAAGCACCATGAATAAAATGTGAACCACCATCAGTCATTAAATATCTAGGGACTCCAAACCTCGGAAAAATATCTTCTTTAAGCATTTTAATAGAAGTGTTATGATCAGCACTACTAGTTGGAATAGCTTCTACCCACTTAGTAACATAATCAACAGCAACTAAAATATGTGTATATCCATTAGAGGTAGGAAAAGGTCCCATATAATCAAAGCCCCAAACATCAAATGGTTCAATAACGAGTGAATAGTTCATAGGCATTTCTTGATGTCTACTAATATTACCAATTCTTTGACATTCATCACAAGATAAGACAAACTTATGGGCATCCTTGAAGAGAGTAAGCCAATGAAAACCGGATTGCAATACCTTATGTGCAGTTCTATCTCCAGCGTGGTGTCCTCCATAAGCCTCGGAGTGGCACTTGCGTAGGATCCGTTCCTGTTCATGCTCAGGTACACAACGTCTAATAACAGCATCTACTCCTTCTTTATAAAGATGTGGGTCATCCCAAAAGTAATGTCTCAAATCATAGAAAAACTTTTTCTTTTGCTGGTATGTGAAACTAGGTGGTATAAATTTAGCAACAATGTAATTAGCATAATCAGCATACCATGGAGTAGTACGAGAAGCATTTATGACATTTAATTGCTCATCAGGAAAGCTATCATCAATAGGTAGTGGGTCATCAAGAACATTTTCTAACCTAGACAAGTTGTCTGCAATGGGGTTCTCAGCTCCCTTTCTATCAACAATATGCAAATCAAATTCTTGTAGCAAGAGAACCCATCTAATAAGTCTAGGTTTAGCATCTTTATTTTCCATAAGATATTTAATAGCAGCATGATCAGTGTGAATAGTTACTTTAGAATCAACAATATAAGGTCTGAACTTATCACAAGCAAATACAACTGCTAAGAATTCTTTTTCAGTAGTAGCATAATTTCTTTGAGCATTGTCTAGAGTCTTACTAGCATATTGAATAACATTTAATTTCTTATCAACTCTTTGCCCTAGAACAGCACCTACAGCATAATCACTAGCATCACACATAATTTCAAAAGGTAAATTCCAATCAGGTGGCTGAACAATAGGTGCAGAGATCAATGTTTTCTTAAGTATTTCAAATGCTTCTACACAATCATCATCAAAGACAAATGGTATATCTTTTTGTAATAAATTAGTCAGAGGCCAAGAAATTTTTGAGAAGTCCTTAATGAACCTCCTATAAAACTTGGCGTGACCAAGGAAATTTCTTATACCTTTGATGTCCTTGGGACATGGCATCTTTTCAATAGCATCAACCTTGGCTTTATCAACTTCAATACCTCTTTCAGAAACTTTATGCCCCAAGACAATGCCTTCATTAACCATAAAGTGGCACTTTTCCCAATTCAAGACAAGATTAGTTTCTTCACATCTCTGCAAAACTCGATTAAGGTTGCTCAAGCAATCATCAAAAGAGGATCCATAGACGGAAAAGTCGTCCATGAAAGCCTCACAAATCTTTTCACAAAAGTCAGAGAATATAGCCATGATGCATCTTTGAAAGGTAGCAGGTGCATTACATAAACCAAAAGGCATACGTCTATAAGCAAAAGTACCAAAAGGGCAAGTAAAAGTAGTCTTTGATTGATCATTGGCTGACACAGGTATCTGAGAGAAACCAGAATAACCATCTAGAAAGCAAAAATGTGTATGTTTGGACAATCTTTCTAGCATTTGATTGAAAAAAGGTAAGGGGTAATGATCTTTCTTAGTAGCTTTATTTAATTTGCGAAAATCAATTACCATCCTATAACCTGTAATAATTCTTTGCGGAATCAATTCATCTTTATCATTAGGAACAACGGTAATACCTCCCTTCTTAGGGACACAATGGACGGGACTTACCCACTGACTATCAGCAATGGGATAAATTATACCTGCCTCAAGGAGCTTTAGTATTTCTTTTCTTACCACTTGCTTCATTTTAGGATTCAGCCGTCGTTGATGAGCACGAACTGGTTTCTTCCAAATTTATTTTATGTTGACATAGAGTGGGACTAATGCCCTTAAGATCATCAAGATTATATCCAATAGCAGCACGGTGCTTCTTCAGAGTTTTCAATAATCTCTCTTCTTCATGCTCTGAAAGGTTAGCACTAATAATAATAGGATATATCTTTTTCTCATCAAGATAAGCATATTTAAGAGTATCAGGCAACGGTTTAAGCTCAAACACGGGATCACCCTTGGGTGGAGGAGGATCCCCTAGGATTTCAACAGGCAAATTGTGTTTCAAGATGGGTTCCTGTTTAAAGAATACTTCATCTATTTCCCTTCTTTCATTCATAAACATATCATTCTCATGGTCTAGCAAATATTGTTCTAAAGGATCACTAGGAGGTACGGCAATAGAAGCAAGACCAATAATTTCATCCTTACTAGGAAATTCTTCTTCACGGTGTTGCCTACTAAATTTAGAGAAATTAAACTCATGAGACATATCACCCAAGCCAATAGTAACAACATCCTTTTCGCAGTCTATTTTAGCATTAACGGTGTTCAAGAAGGGTCTACCAAATATAATGGGACAAAAGCTATCTTGTGGGGAACCGAGAACAAGAAAATCAGCAGGATATTTAGTTTTCCCACACAAGACTTCAACATCTCTAACAATTCCCATTGGTGAAATAGTATCTCTATTGGCAAGTTTGATGGTGACATCAATACCTTCTATCTCAACAGGTGCAATTTCATGCACAATTTCTTTGTATAAATCAATAGGTATTGCACTAGCACTAGCACCCATATCACATAAGCCATGGTAACAATGATCTCCTATTTTAATAGAAATAACAGGCATGCCTACCATAGGTCTATGTTTATCTTTAGCACAAGGTTTGGCAATTCTAGCAGTTTCACCACAGAAATAAATAACATGCCCATCAATATTATCAGCCAAGAGATCCTTAACAATAGCAATATAAGGTTCAACTTTAACTTGCTCAGGAGGTGTATAAGTTCTAATATTTCTTTTACGAACCACAGTTGAAGCTTTAGCATAATCCTTTATTCTAACAGGGAAAGGTGGTTTCTCAACATAAGTAGGAACAACAGGATCATTATAAGTGATAGTCTTTTCTTCAACTTTAGTAGGTGCAGCTACTTTTACTTCTATGGGAGGATGATATTTAAACCACTTCTCCTTGGGGAGATCAACATAAGTAGCAAAAGATTCACAGAAAGAAGCTACTATCTCAGAGTCAAGTCCATATTTAGTGCTAAATTTACGGAAAACATCGGTATCCATAAAAGATTTAACACAATCAAACTTAGGGGTCATACCTGACTCCTTACCTTCGTCGAGATCCCTCTTCAGAGTTGCGTTTAATTCTATCCTATAAATTCCATTTGAATTCAATAGTCTTCATCATAAAAGAGCCAGCACAAGAAGTATCGAGCATGGTGCGATTGTTATCAGAAAGCCGAGCATAAAAGCTTTGAATAATTATTTCTCTTGAGAGCTCATGATTGGGGCATGAATATAACATTGATTTAAGCCTCCCCCAAGCTTGAGCGATGCTTTCTCCTTCGCGAGGCCAAAAATTATATATATAATTGCGATCACGATGAACAAGATGCATAGGATAAAACTTCTGATGAAATTCCAATTTCAATCGTTTGTAGTTCCATGACCTCGTATCATCACATAGCCTATACCATGCCGATGCATCTCCCTTTAAAGATAAAGGGAAGACCTTCTTCTTAATAACATCATCGGGTATGCCTGCAAGCTTAAATAATCCACATAGATTAGGTGCTCATCAGGATGCTTTGTTCCATCTCCTACAAAAGGATTAGCTAGCAGTTTTTCTAACATACCCGAAGGAACTTCAAAGGGAAAATTTTCATTTTCAGTAGGTTCAGTAGGTTGCGGAGCAACTCTTTGCTCTACTGGTCGGGGTGAAGATACCCCGAACAAGCCCCTCAAGGATTACTTTCCATAGTAACAAGTGACAGTAAATTTCAGCACACTATATAAATTTTTCTTTACCAAATTCCACCTACCAAAGGCGCTTCACTCCCTGGCAACGGCGCCAGAAAGTATAGGGGATCTATCGTAGTCCTTTCGATAAGTAATAGTGTCGAACCCAACGAGGAGCAGAAGGAAATGATAAGCGGTTTTCAGCAAGGTATTCTCTGCAAGTACTGAAATAAGTGGTAACAGATAGTTTTCTGATAAGATAATTTGTAACGAGCAACAAGTAACAAAAGTAAATAAAGTGCAGCAAGGTGGCCCAATCCTTTTTGTAGCAAAGGACAAGCCTGGACAAACTCTAATATGGAGAAAAGCGCTCCCGAGGACACATGGGAATTATCGTCAAGCTAGTTTTCATCACGTTCATATGATTCGCGTTCGGTACTTTGATAATTTGATATGTGGGTGGACCGGTGCTTGGGTGCTGTTCTTACTTGAACAAGCATCCCACTTATGATTAACCTCTATTGCAAGCATCCGCAACTACAACAAAAGTATTAAGGTAAACCTAACCATAGCATGGAACATATGGATCCAAATCAGCCCCTTACGAAGCAACGCATAAACTAGGGTTTAAGCTTCTGTCACTCTAGCAACCCATCATCTACTTATTACTTCCCAATGCCTTCCTCTAGGCCCAAATAATGGTGAAGTGTTATGTAGTCGACGTTCACACAACACCACTAGAGGATAGACAACATACATCTCATCAAAATGTCGAACGAATACCAAATTCACATGACTACTAATAGCAAGACTTCTCCCATGTCCTCAGGAACAAACGTAACTACTCACAAAGCATATTCATGTTCATAATCAGAGGGGTATTAATATGCATAAAGGATCTGAACATATGATCTTCCACCAAATAAACCAACTAGCATCAACTACAAGGAGTAATCAACACTACTAGCAACCTACTAGTACCAATCCCGGACTTGGAGACAAGAATTGGATACAAGAGATGAACTAGGGTTTTGAGAGGAGATGGTGCTGGTGAAGATGTTGATGGAGATTGCCCTCTCTCGATGAGAGGAGCGTTGGTGATGACGATGGCGATGATTTCCGCTCCCAAAGGGAAGTGTCCCCGGCAGAACAGCTCTGCCGGAGCCCTAGATTGGTTTCGCCAAGGTTCCGCCTCGTGGCAGCGGAGTCTCGTCCCGAAAGTTTGCTTATGATTTTTTCCTCGACGAAATACTTCATATAGCAGAAGATGGCCACCGGAGAGCCAACAGGGGGCCCACGAGGCAGGGGGGCGCGCCCTGGGGGGTAGGGCGCGCCCCCACCCTCGTGGATAGGTGGTGGCCCCCCTGACGTATTTCTTCCGCTCAGTATTTTTTATTATTTCCAAAAATAACTTTCATGGAGTTTCAGGACTTTTGGAGTTGTGCAGAATAGGTCTCTAATATTTGCTCCTTTTCCAGCCCAGAATTCCAGCTGCCGGCATTCTCCCTCCTTATGTAAACCTTGTAAAATAAGAGAGAATAGGCATAAGTATTGTGGCATAACGTATAATAACAGCCCATAATGCAATAAATATCGATATAAAAGCATGATGCAAAATGGACGTATCAACTCCCCCAAGCTTAGTCCTCGCTTGTCCTCAAGCGGAAGCCGATAACGATAAATATGTCCACATGTTTAGAGGTATAGGTGTCGATAAAATAAAATACGGACATGAGGGCATCATGATTGTTCTCATAACAGCAACATAAATGGATATTGTCATATGATTTCTTATGCTCAAGTAATAATCTACTCACAATGCAAAAGTATGAATCAGAAACTTTATGAACTTTAAGCGACATCAATCATCTCCCTTAGAAATGATATTATGAACTTTAAGCAACTTGATCATGAACATGTTGCACAATCTTGGGAGAGTATGAAATTGACGATACGAAATTGCCCTACTCATGGTTTGAATTTGTGGATGATTATACAAAAATGTATGCCGGATTGAATTTTGCTTCTAGAAATCTCTTAGATTCGGCCGCGGGAGGTACTTTTATGGAAATTACTTTAGGATAAGCTACTAAAATCCTAGATAATATTATGGTTAATTATTCTCAATGGCATACTGAAGATCTTCCACTAGTAAAAAAGTGCATGTGATTGAAGAGGTTAATGTTTTGAGTGGAAAGATGGATGAACTTATGAAATTATTTGCTAGCAAGAGTGCTTCTATTGATCCTAATGATATGCCTTTGTCTACTTTGATTGAAAATAATAATGAATCTATGGATGTGAATTTTGTTGGTAGGAACAATTTTGGTAATAACGCCTATAGAAGTAACTTTAATCCTAGGCCATTTCCTAGTAATTCCTCTAATAATTATGGTAATTCCTACAACAATTCTTATGGAAATTATAATACGATGCCCTCTGATTTTGGGAATAGTGTTAAAGAATTTATGAGTTCGCAAAAGAATTTCAATGCTTTGGTTGAAGAAAAATTGCTCAAGATTGATGATTTGGCTAGGAACGTGGATAGAATTTCTCTTGATGTTGATTCTTTGAAACTTAGATCTATTCCACCCAAGCATGATATTAATGAGTCTCTCAAAAGTATTAGAATTTCCATTGATGAGTGCAAAGAAAGAACCGCTAAGATGTTTGCTAAACGAGATTGGTTTGTAAAAACATGTTCTTCTAGTTTCCGTGAAAATAGTGATGAAGATCTTAAAGTGATTGATGTGACTCCTATTGAATCTTTGTTTTACAATATAAATATTGATAAATATGGCACTAGATATGAGTCAACTTTAGTTAAAAGGCGTCCCGGTGATTCGGAGTTTTTAGATCTTGATGTAAAAATTGATAAAAGTGGGATTGGAGAGGTCAAAACTTGAAGTAGCAATGAACCCACTCTTTTGGATTTCAAGGAATTTAATTATGATAATTGTTCTTTAATAGATTGTGTTTCCTTGTTGCAATCCATGTTGAATTCTCCTCATGCTTATAATCAAAACAAAGCTTTTACTAAAATATCGTTGATGCTATGATGCAATCTTTTGAAGAAAAGCTTGAATTGGAAGTTTCTATCCCTAGAAAACTTTATGATGAGTGCGAACCTACTATTAAGATTAAGATAAAAGTGTATGAGTGCCATCCTTTGTGTGATTTGGGTTCTAGCGTTTCCACGATTCCAAAAACTTTATGTGATGTGCTAGGTTTCCCTGAATTTGATGATTGTTCTTTAAATTTGCATCTTGCGGATTCCACTATTAAGAAACCTATGGGAAGGATTAATGATATTCTTATTGTTGCAAATAGGAATTATGTGCCCATAGATTTCATTGTTCTTGGTATAGATTGCAATCCTACATGTCCTATTATTCTTGGTAGACCTTTCCTTAGAACGATTGGTGCGATTATTGATATGAAAGAAGGAAACATTAGATTTCAATTTCCGTTAAAGAAGGGCATGGAACACTTTCCAAAAAAGAAAATTAAATTGACATATGAATCTATTATGAGAGCTACTTATGGATTGCATACCGAAGATGACAATACCTAGATCTATTCGTGTTTCTATGCCTAGCTAAGGGCGTTAAACAATAGCGCTTGTTGGGAGGCAACCCAATTTTATTTTTGTTCTTGCTTTTTAGGTTCTGTTTTGCAATAAATAATTCATCTAGCCTCTGGTTAGATGTGGTTTTGTGTTTTAATTGGTGTTTGTGCCAAGTAAGACCTTTAGGATGGATTACGGTGCTAGTTGATTTGATCTTGCTGAAAAACAGAAACTTTTGCGCTCAGGAAAACAATTCTTATTTTTAACAAAAGCTCGATAAAATACTGATTCTTTTTTGCATAAGATTAATAAACAAATTTCTTAGGTTGTCCTAATTTTTCAGAATTTTTGGAGTTACAGATTACTACAGACTGTTCTGTTTTTGACAGATTCTGTTTTATGTGTTGTTTGCTTATTTTGATGAATCCATGGGTAGTATTGGGGGGTATGAACCATGGAAAAGTTGGAATACAGTAGATATTACACCAATATAAATAAATAATGAGTTCACAACAATACCAAAAGTGGTGATTTATTTTCTTATACTAACGAAGCTTATGAGATTTTCTGTTGAGTTTTGTGTTGTGAAGTTTTCAAGTTTTGGGTAAGGATTTGATGGACTATGGAATAAGGAGTGGCAAGAGCCTAAGCTTGGGGATGCCCCGAAAGGCATCCCCTCTTTCGTCTTCGTCTATCGGTAACTTTATTTGAGGCTATATTTTTATTCACCACATGATATGTGTTTTGCTTGGAGCGTCTTGTATGATTTGAGTCTTTGCTTTTTAATTTGCCACAATCATCCTTGTTGTACACACCTTTTTAGAGGGACACACATGAATCGTGATTTATTAGAATACTCTATGTGCTTCACTTATATCTTTTGAGCTAGGCAATTTTGCTCTAGTGCTTCACTTATATCTTTTTAGAGCACGGCGGTGGTTTTATTTTATAGAAATTGTTGAACTCTCATGCTTCACTTATATTATTTTGAGAGTCTTTAAACAGCATGGTAATTTGCTTTGGTTATAAATTTAGTCCTAATATGATAGGCATCCAAGAGGGATATAATAAACCCTAAAAAAAGAGGGATATAATAAAAACTTTCATATAAAGTGCATTGAATACTATGAGAAGTTTGATTCTTTATGATTGTCTAGAGATATAAAGATGGTGATATTAGAGTCATGCTAGTGAGTAATTGTGAATTTCAGAAATACTTGTGTCAAAGTTTGTGATTCTCGTAGCATGCATGTATGGTGAACCGTTATGTGATAAAGTCAGAGCATGATTTATTTATTTATTGTCTTCCTTATGAGTGGCCGTCGGGGACGAGCGATGATCTTTTCCTACCAATCTATCCCCTTAGGAGCATGCACGTAGTACCTTGTTTCGATTACTAATAGATTTTTGCAATAAGTATGTGAGTTCTTTATGACTAATGTTGAGTCCATGGATTATACGCACTCTCACCCTTCCACCATTGCTAGCTTCTCTAGTGTCGCGCAACTTTCGCTGGTACCATACACCCACCATATACCTTCCTCAAAACGGCCACCATGCCTACCTATTATGGCATTTCCATAGCCATTCCAATATATATTGCCATGCAACTTTCCACCATTATGTTTATTATGACACGCTTCATCATTGTCATATTGCTTTGCATGATCATGTAGTTGACATTGTATTTGTGGCAAAGCCACCTTTCATTATTTTTTATACATGTCGCTCTTGAGTCGTTGCACATCCCGGTACACCGCCGGAGGCATCGTATAGAGTCATATTTTGTTCTAGTAGCGAGTTGTAAATTTTGAGTTGTAAGTAAATAAAAGTGTGATGATCTTCATTATTAGAGCATTGTCCCATGTGTGGAAAAAAAAGAGGGAAGGCCCAAAAAATAGAAGAAAAAAATGAGATAAAAAGATAGAAGGGGCAATGTTACTATCCTTTCTCCACACTTGTGCTTCAAAGTAGCACCATGATCTTCATGATAGAGAGTCTCCTATGTTGTCACTTTCATATGCTAGTGGGAATTTTTCATTATAGAACTTGGCTTGTATATTCCAACAATGGGCTTCCTCAAATTGCCCTTGGTCTTCATGAGCAAGCAAGTTGGATGCACACCCACTTAGTTTTCTTTTTGAGCTTTCATAAACTTATAGCTCTAGAGCATCTATTGCATGGCAATCCCTACTCACTCACATTGATATCTATTGATGGGCATCTCCATAGCTCGTTGATACGCCTAGTTGATGTGAGACTATCTCCCTCTTTTTGTCTTCTCCACAACCACCATATTCAATTCCACCTATAGTGCTATATCCATGGCTCACGCTCATGTATTGCGTGAAAGTTGAAAAAGTTTGAGAACATCAAAAGTATGAAACAATTGCTTGGCTTGTCATCGGGGTTTTGCGTGACGTGAATATTTTGTGTGATGAAAATGGAGCATAGCCATACTATATGATTTTGTAGGGATAAGCTTTCTTTGGCCATGTTATTTTGAGAAGACATAATTGCCTTGTTAGTATGCTTGAAGTATTATTGTTTTTATGTCAATATTAAACTTTTGTTTTGAATCTTATGGATCTGAACATTCATGCCACAATAAAGAAAAATTACATGGATAAATATGTTAGGTAGCATTCCACATCAAAAATTCTATTTTTATCGTTTACCTACTCGAGGACGAGCACGAATTAAGCTTGGGGATGCTTGATACGTCTCCAACGTATCTATAATTTTTTATTGTTCCATGCTATTATATTATCTGTTTTGGATGTTTTATATGCATTAATATGCTATTTTATATTATTTTTGGGACTACCTATTAACCTAGAGCCCAGTGCCAGTTTCTGTTTTTTCCTTGTTTTTGAGTTTCACAAAAAAGGAATAGCAAACGGAGTCCAAACGGAATGAAACATTCGCGATGATTTTTCTTGGACCAGAAGACACCCCAGAGACTTAGAGATCAAGTCGGAAGAGCCACGAGGCGGCCACAAGGGGGGAGGGCACGCCCAGGGGGTAGGGCGCGCCCCCACCCTTGTGGGCCTCTCGTGACTCCCCTAACCTAATTCCTTCGCCTATATATTCACATATATTTCCAAACCACCAGAGGCATCCATGAAAACACTTTTCCACCGCCGCAACCTTCTCTACCCGTGAGATCCCATCTAGGGACCTTTTCCGGCACCCTGCCGGAGGGGGATTCGATCACAGACGGCTTCTACATCAACTCTATTGCCCTTCGGATGAAGCGTGAGTAGTTTACACACACCTACGGGTCCATAGCTAGTAGCTAGATGGCTTCTTCTCTCTCTTGATTCTCAATACCATGTTCTCGTCGATGTTCTTGGAGATCTATCCGATGTAATACTCTTTTGCGGTGTGTTTGTCAAGATCCGATGAATTGTGGATTTATGATCAGCTTATCTATGAATATTATTTGAATCTTCTCTGAATTCTTTTGTGCATGATTTGATATCTTTGTAATTCTCTTTGAACTATCGGTTTGGTTTGGCCAACTAGATTGGTTTTTTCTTGCAATGGGAGAAGTGCTTAGCTTTGGGTTCAATCTTGAGGTGTCCTTTCCCAGTGACAGTAGGGGCATCAAGGCACGTATTGTATTGTTGCCATCGAGGATAAAAAGATGGGGTTTTCATCATATTGCTTGAGTTAATTCCTCTACATCATGTCATCTTACTTAATGCGTTACTCTGTTCTTCATGAACTTAATACTCTAGATGCAGGCAGGAGTCAGTCGATGTGTGGAGTAATAGTAGTAGATGTAGAATCGTTTCGGTGTACTTGACACGGACGTGATGCCTATATTTCATAATCATTGCCTTATATATCGTCATAACTTTGCGCTTTTCCATCAATTGCTCAAGAGTAATTTGTTCACCCACCTATTATTTGCTATCTTGAAAGAAGCCTCTAGTGAAACCTATGGCCCCCGGGTCTATTTTCCATCATATAAGTTTCCGATCTACAATATTAGTTTCTGATCTACTATTTTTCCAATCTTTTACTCGGTCTATAAACCAAAAATACCAAAAATATTTACTTTACCTTTTTGCTTAGTTTCATATATCTCCATCAGATCTCACTTTTGCAAGTAACTATGAAGGGATTGACAACCCCTTTATTGTGTTGGGTGCAAGTTGTTTAATTGTTTGTGAAGGTATTAGGTGATTTGTGCGTCGTCTCCTACTGGATTGATACCTTGGTTCTCAAACTAAGGGAAATACTTATCTCTACTTTGCTGCATCACCCTTTCCTCTTCAAGGGAAAACCAATGCAAGCTCAAGAAGTAGCAATCTTCTACTAGTACTCCACACATCGACCGCTAGCCAGCATGCATCTAGTGTATTAAGTTCACGAAGAAATGGAGTAATGCAATAAGAACGATGACATAATGTAGACGAGATCTATTCATGTAGGAATAGCCCCCATCTTGTTATCCTTAATAGCAACGGTCAATACGTGTCTTGCTGCCCCTTCTGTCACTGGGAAAGAACACCGCACGATCGAACCCATCACAAAGCACCTCTTCCCATGGCAAGAAACATCGATCTAGTCGGCCTAACTAAACCAAAGAGTCGAAGAATAAATACGAGGCTATAAATAATCATGCATATAAGAGATCAAAATTCAAATAACTTTCATGGATAAAATAGATCTGATCATAAACGCAAAGTTCATCGGATCCCAACAAACACACACTACAAAAAGAGTTACATCAAATAGATCTCCAAGAGACCATTGTATTGAGAATCAAAAGAGAGAGAGAGAGAGGAAGCCATCCCATTGCGGGAGGTGGCCGTCATGGCCGCCACCCCATCGTCGGCCGCCGTGGCCGCCAGCCCACCGTCGACCGCCGGGATCATCACCCGCTCCGCCACCGCCGCCCGAAGGAGGGTGGTCAAGGTAGAGGCCCGCACGTGCGTCAGCGACCTTGCGCGCTACATTGAGTTCCTGTGGGAGGAGGAGGAGCACCTCGCTGAGCATGCAAAGAGCCTTACCGCAGCCGTGGCCGCAGCACACGCCGACACAGAGGCGAGGAATCAGGAGATCTACAAGCAGTCCGGCCGCTTTGAGAGGGATCGTCTGGAGCGGCAGTGGGCGTTCGAGCTGGCGAGCGTCGCTGAACGTGCATCAGCGGCAGGAACCGTATTGCATTTGTCCAGCTCGTCGGTAGGCTCCTCCTCCTCTACCTCTTACTGAGCGCGCTCAGAAGAGGAGAGGCTGCCAGAAGTAGCACAAAGCCCCTCCTTACTAGTAGTAGTATTTAGGGGCTATTTTGTTCAGTTCATCTGACTATAGATGTGTGGTGGAACTGTACAATGTACTTAAAATCAGCTAGTATATATAGTTGAACTAGCTATTTCAGTACGTGGTTGGCAACAATTGGGGAAAAGTTTGCTCGGTTCAGCTGTCGAGTAGAACTGTTTGTATAAATTAAGAATGACTGCTTAATCTATGAATGAAATCTATGCTTAATTACTGAATTTTAGTTGCAAAAATTAGATAGTGCTAGTGATTTTTAGCTGCATATTTTGAAAAATCGCAGTGTTACAAGGATTGACCAATGGCAATGTTACTAGATCAACAAATGTCAATCTTTCCAGTTTGACAAATGGCAACATATCCAATATGACAGATGCAAATCTTACCAAATTTTTTGTACGTGGTTGCACAAGGGTCATCCAAAAAAACCGTTTGCGTTGAAGGGATGCACAAATCCTACGTTGTGAATTTTCCCTCGACTTAAGGGGGAAGACCATAGCTCTCACTTTGCATACGGGTGTTCTATCTAAAACGTTTGCGATCAAGAGCTGCAGAAATCCTACTCGGCACATTTTCTCTTGGCTTCCTGGGGAAGCTGTCGATTTGCATACGGGTGTTCTAACTAAAACGTTTGCGATCAAGATTTGCACAAATCCTGCTAGGCACATTTTCCCTTGGCTTCCTGGGGAAGTTGTCGGTTTTGCATACGGGTGTTCTAACTAAAACGTTTGCGATGAGTGTTTTATATTTAAAAACCGTATTAAACTGCGGCTTGGGCGCCATTAATGGAGAGGATGCGAGCAAGCGGGCGGCCATGGAAGTCAAAGGGCTCGCTTTCCGGTGAGCCTGCGCGGCGTATAGCTCACGCGCTTCCCGGTGAGCCTCCGCATTGGAGTACAGCTCACACGCCTCCCGTTTAGTCAAGTACTCAAGCACCTATCCGCACAACACCTCCTAGCCATTAAAAGAGTGAGGCGTGGCGTCACGTGAATGGTAAACAGAACGCACACAATTTAAATTATACAAAACATTTGAGATGTTACAGTGGCAAATATTTATTTCAAAATGCCTTTGTTGGCTGTTATTCGAGTTCGCCTTCTCTCAAAATGGACACGAAAAATACCACAGCATGTCGGGTGCCATTCCATTATAGCATGCCAAGTTTCATGAATTTCAGACGAGTTTTGGATTTACTAGAATTTAAAAACAAAGTATCTCAATGTTTTGCCGGCAATCAACAGTGCCCTGGTGTTTGAAATTCATTCCCATTTCTTGCATGGGACCTAAGCATGCACCGAAGGACACAGATTTGATTTTTCAACCAATTTATATGCACTGGAGCATGTGCATGTAGTTCAAATTTGAATTATGCACATAAAATGCCTAGAAAACCCAGTTAATGTATATAAATGTCCAAACGAACCCCCAAAATTCCAAAATTAAACACAACACTCCTGTTGTTCTATGTTGACACTAGAAAATTTTTGAAAGCAATAAGAGGCAACGGATATCGTTTCGTCCCCAAAGGTGGCACGTTCTCTACCGAAACCATCACGCTTGTTGTGAGAAGCTCTGGTTTGTGAGAAGCTTATACCCAAACCTGCCCCAAATGAGACAAAAATTTTACCACGGCATGTTGATGACGCTCCATGGTAGCATGCCAAGTTTCATGAATTTCAGACGAGTTTTGGATTTACTAGAATTTAAAACCAAGTATCTCAATGTTTGTGGCCGAGTGACGGTGGCAGGGTGTTTCAAATTCATTCCCATTTCTTGCATGGGACCTAAGCATGCACAGAAGGACACAAATTTGTTTTTTCAACCAATATATATGCACCGGAGCATGTGCATGTAGTTCAAATTTGAATTATGCACATAAGATGCCTCGAAAACCCAGTTAATGTATAAAAATGTCCAAACGAACTCCTGTTGTTCTATGTTGACACTAGAAATTTTTTGAAAGCAATAAGAGGCAACGGATATCATTTCGTCCCCAAAGGTGGCACGTTCCCTACCGAAACCATCACGCTTGTTGTGAGAAGCTCTGGTTTGTGAGAAGCTTATACCCAAACCTGCCCCAAATGGGACAAATTTTTTTACCGCGACATGTTGATGCCGCTCCATGATAGCTTGCAAAGTTTCATGAATTTGAGACGAGTTTTGGATTTACTAGCATTTTAAAACCAAGTATCTCAATGTTTGCGGCCGAGTGACGGTGGCAGCGTGTTTGAAATTCATTCCCATTTATTGCATGGGATCTAAGCATGCAACCAAGGACACAAATTTGATTTTGCAACCAGTTTATATGCACTGGAGCATGTGCATGTAGTTCAAATTTGAATTATGCACCTGAAATGCCTACAAAACCAAGTTAATATATAAAAATCTACAAATGAACCCCGAAAAATTCCAAAATTAAACACAACACTCCTGTTGTTCTATGTTGAAACTAGAAAAAATTTGAAAGCAATAAGAGGCAACGGATATCGTTTCGTCCCCAAAGGTGGCACGTTCCCTACCGAAACCATCACGCTTGTTGTGAGAAGCTCTGGATTGGGAGAAGCTTATACCCAAACCTGCCCCAAATGGGACAAAAATTTTACCACGACATGTTGATGCCGCTCCATGATAGCATGCCAAGTTTCATGATTTTCAGATGTGTTTTGGATTTACTAGAATTTAAAAACCAACTATCTCAATGTTTGCGGCCGAGTGACGGTCGCAGGGTGTTTAAAATTCATTCCCATTTCTTGCATGGGAACTAACCATGCAACCAAGGACACATATTTGATTTTTCAACCAGTTTATATGCAATGGAGCATGTGCATGTAGTTCAAATTTCAATTATGCACAGAAAATGCATGGAAAACCCAGTTAATGTATAAAAATGTCCAAACGAACCCCAAAAAATTCCAAAATTAAACACAACACTCATGTTGTTCTATGTTGAAACTATAAAAGTTTTAAAAGCAATAAGAGGCAACGGATATCGTTTCATCCCCAAAGTTGGCACGTTCCCAACCGAAACCATCACGCTTGTTTTGAGAAGCTCTGGTTTGGGAGAAGCTTATACCCAAACCTGCCCCAAATAGGACAAAAAATTTACCATGACATGTTGATGCCGCTCCATGATAGCATGCCGAGTTTCCTGAATTTCGGACGAGTTTTGGATATACTAGAATTTAAAAACCAAGTATCTCAATGTTTGTGGCCGAGTGACAGTGGCAGGGTGTTTGAAATTCATTCCCATTTCTTGCATGGGAACAAAGCATGCAACCAAGGGCACAGATTTGATTTTTCAAACAGTTTATATGCAATGGAGCATTTGCATGTTGTTCAAATTTGAATTATACACATAAAATGCATGGAAAACCCAGTTAATGTATAAAAATGTCCGAACGAACCCCCAAAAATTCCAAAATTAAACACAACACTCCTGTTGTTCTATGTTGACACTAGAAATTTTTTGAAAGCAATAAGAGGCAACGGATATTGTTTCGTCCCCAAAGGTGGCACTTCCCTACCTAAACCATCACGCTTGTTGTGAGAAGCTCTGGTTTGGTAGAAGCTTATACCCAAACCTGCCCGAAATGGGATAAATTTTTTACCACGGCATATTGATGACGCTCCATGATAGCATGCCAAGTTTCATGAATTTCAGACGAGTTTTCGATTTACTAGAATTTAAAAACCATGTATCTCAATGTTTGCGGCCGAGTGACGGTGGCACAGTTTTTGAAATTCATTCCCATTTCTTGCATGGGACCTAAGCATGCACCGAAGGACACAGATTTGATTTTTCAACCAATTTATATGCACTGGAGCATGTGCATGTAGTTCAAATTTGAATTATGCACATAAGATGCCTAGAAAACCCAGTTAATGTATAAAAATGTACAAACGAACCCCGAATAATTCCAAAATTAAACACAACACTCCTGTTGTTCTATGTTGACAATAGAAAATTTTTGAAAGCAATAAGAGGCAACAGATATCGTTTCGTCCCCAAAGGTGGCACGTTCCCTACTGAAACCATCACACTTGTGGTGAGAAGCTCTGGTTTGTGGGAAGCTTATACCCAAACCTGCCCCAAATGGGACAAAAATTTTACCACGGCATTTTGATGCCGCTCCATGATAGCATGCCAAGTTTCATGAATTTCAAATGAGTTTTGGATTTACTAGAATTTTAAAACCAAGTATCTCAATGTTTGTGGCCGAGTGACGGTGGCAGGGTGTTTGAAATTCATTCCCATTTCCTGCATGGGACCTAAGCATGCACCGAAGGACACATATTTGAGTTTTCAACTAATTTATATGCACTGGACCATGTGCATATAGTTCAAATTTGAATTATGCCCATAAAATGCATGGAAAACCCGGTTAATGTATAAAAAATGTCAAACGAACCCCGGAAAATTCCAAAATTAAACACGACACTCCTTTTGTTCTATGTTGAAACTAGAAATTTTTTTAAAGCAATAAGAGGCAACGGATCTCGTTTCGTCCCCAAAGGTGTCACGTTCCCTACCGAAACCATCACGCTTGTTGTGAGAAGCTCTGGTTTGGGAGAAGCTTATACCCAAACCTGCCCCAAATAGGACAAAAATTTTACCACGGCATGTTGATGCCGCTCCATGATAGCATGCCAAATTTAATGAATTTCAGACGAGTTTTTGATATACTAGAATTTAAAAACCAAGTATCTCAATGTTTGAGGCCGAGTGACAGTGGCAGGGTGTTTGAAATTCATTCCCATTTCTTGCATGGGAACTAAGCATGCAACTAAGGACACAGATTTGATTTTTCGACCAGTTTATATGCAATGGAGCATGTGCATGTAGTTCAAATTTGAATTATGCACATAAAATGCCAGGAAAACCCAGTTAATGTATAGAAATGTCCAAACGAACCCCCAAAAATTCCAAAATTAAACACAACACTCCTGTTGTTCTATGTTAACACTAGAAAATTTTGAAAGCAATAAGAGGCAAGAGATGTCGTTTCGTCCCCAAAGGTGGCACGTTCCCTACCTAAACCATCACGCTTGTTGTGAGAAGCTATGGTTTGGGAGAAGCTTATACCCAAACCTGCCCCGAATGGGACAAAAAATTTACCACGGCATGTTGATGCTGCTCCATGATAGCATGCCAAGTTTCATGAATTTCAGACGAGTTTTGGATTTACTAGAATTTAAAAACCATGTATCTCAATGTTTGCGGCCGAGTGACGGTAGCAGGGTGTTTGAAATTCATTCTCATTTCTCGCATGGGACCTAAGCACGCACCGAAGGACACATATTTGATTTTTCAACCAATTTATAGGCACTGGAGCATGTGCATGTAGTTCAAATTTGAATTACGCACATAAGATGCCTAGAAAACCCAGTTAATGTATAAAAATGTCCAAACAAACCCTGAAAAATTCCAAAATTAAACACAACACTCCTTTGTTCTATGTTGACACTAGAAATTTTTTCAAAGCAATAAGAGGCAACAAATATCATTTCGTCCCCAAAGGTGGCACGTTCCCTACCGAAACCATCACGCTTGTTGTGAGAAGCTCTGGTTTGTGAGAAGCTTATACCCACACCTGCCCCAAATGGGACAAATTTTTTACCACGGCATGTTGATGCCGCTCCATGATAGCATGCCAAGTTTCATGAATTTCAGACGAGTTTTGGATTTACTAGAATTTTAAAACCAAGTATCTCAATGCTTGTGGCCGAGTGACGGTGGCAGGGTGTTTGAAATTCATTCCCATTTCTTGCATGGGACCTAAGCATGCAACCAAGGACACAGATTTTATTTTGCAACCAGTGTATATGCACTGGAGCATGTGCATGTAGTTCAAATTTGAATTATGCACCTGAAATGCCTACAAAACCAAGTTATTGTATAAAAATGTACAAGCGAACCCCCACAACACTCCAGTTGTTCTATGTTGACGCTAGGAAAAATTTGAAAGCAATAAGAGGCAACGGATATCGTTTCGTCCCCAAAGGTGGCACGTTCCCTACCGAAACCATCACGCTTGTTGTGAGAAGCTCTGGTTTGTGGGAAGCTTATACACAAACCTGCCCCAAATTGGACAAAAAATATACCACGGCATGTTGATGCCACTCCATGATAGCATGCCAAGTTTCATGAATTTCAGATGAGTTTTGGATTTACTAGAATTTTAAAACCAAGTATCTCAATGTTTGCGGCCGAGTGACGGTGGCAGGATGTTTGAAATTCGTTCCCATTTCTTTCATGGGACCTAAGCATGCAACCAAGGACACAGATTTGATTTTTCAACCAGTTTATATGCAATGGAGCATGTGCATGTAGTTCAAATTTGAATTATGCACATAAAATGCCTGGAAAACCCAGTTAATGTATAAAAATGTCCAAACGAACCCCCAAAAATTCCAAAATTAAACACAACACTCCTGTTGTTCTATGTTGACACTAGAAAAATTTTGAAAGCAATAAGAGGCAACGGATATCCTTTCGTCCCCAAAGGTGGCACGTTCCCCACCTAAACCATCACACTTGTTGTGAGAAGCTCTGGTTTGGGAGAAGCTTATACCCAAACATGCCCCAAATGGGACAAAAAAATTACCACGGCATGTTGATGCTGCTCCATTATAGCATGCCAAGTTTCATGAATTTCAGATGAGTTTTGGATTTACTAGAATTTAAAAACCAGGTTTCTCAATGTTTGTGGCTGACTGACGGTGGCAGGGTGTTTGAAATTCATTCCCATTTCTTGCATGGGACCTAAGCATGCACCGAAGGACACAGATTTGATTTTTCAACCAATTTATATGCACTGGAGTATGTGCATGTAGTTCAAATTTGAATTATGCACATAAAATGACAGGAAAACCCAATTAATGTATAAAAATGTCTAGATGAACCCCGAAAAAATCCAAAATTAAACACAACACTCCTGTTGTTCTATGTTGACTCTAGAAATTTTTTGAAAGCAATAAGAGGCAACGGATATCGTTTCGTCCCCAAAGGTGGCACGTTCACTACCGAAACCATCACGCTTGCTGTGAGAAGCTCTGGTTTGGGAGAAGCTTATACCCAAACCTGCCCCAAATGGGGCATAAAATTTACCACGGCATGTTGATGCCGCTCGATGATAGCATGCCAAGTTTCATGAATTTCAGACAAGTTTTGTATTTACTAGAAAAACCAGGTATCTCAATGTTTGCGGCCGAGTGACGGTGGTAGGGTGTTTGACATTCATTCCCATTTCTTGCATGGGACCTAAGCATGCAACCAAGGGCACAAATTTGATTTTTCAACCCGTTTATATGCACAGCATGTGCATGTAGTTTAAATTTGAATTATGCACCTGAAATGCCTACAAAACCAAGTTAATGTATAAAAACGTCCAAACGAACCCTGAATAATTCCATTTTTTTGACGACCCACCAATAGTTGCATGTTCACTGGAGATAAAAGTTCTAGCAATTCAAACACCATCCTTTGCAGCTGTGACCCCATTACGTAATTCAAATCAAGACGAAAAATCAAGTAGATCGCACACAGTTTATTACCACCAAGCATGTGAGATGCAACACAAAATATCTTGGGGCACCGTCGGAGTGTCAAGCACACTAGCCCGCTCCTCAAATATCATTTTACTGTTCAATCATCACCGGTGAAAGATGGGGATGTGGACCCGCATTTTGAGGGCAACTTCGGCGGCCCACTCCGGCGAGAGCACGGCCGCAGCCGCCAGGCGCGTGCTAACAAGCTTCGTGAGGGCGACCGCAATCTGCGTGCGGGCGGCCAAGGCAGCCCAAACGGCCGTTGTTGCTTCTCAGGCGGCGGCAGCAGCATCTGCCTCGGGGATAGCAACTGGCGAGAGCGGCACAACAGTTGTCTGTTCTGCAGCGGCGGCCTTAGCCCTGATGGAGGCCGTCCACGCCCAGCTTGTGGCGGTCACTGCACAAACCGAACGAAGCTTCTCCGATACCGGTCGGCAACCCATGGCCGAAGAGTTGGCAATCGCCGAGAGAGTTCGAGCAGCCGTCCATTCCTGCGCGGCATACCTTGCCACGACAGAGCCCGCCAAAGCCCAGATTGCGGCCGCCCACGCCCAACTCGTGGCGGCCTATTCCAAAGATATGGCGGACGTGGATGGCGAGATGCTTGTCGAGTATGGTGCGATTGATGCCATGGAGCCCCTTCCCCAGGAGACCGTCGGGCGCGAGCTGGACATGGAGGCGGTGGCGGAGATTGAAGAGCACCAGTCGTAGTAGTACTCTTTGTTATGTTTAATTAAGAGCGCCGGTCTTTAATTTGTTGGAGTAATGTTTAGGTCAGCTAGCTCTGTTTTATTGCTGAACTTGCTTGATTAAGAAGTGTGGGCGTGCTGTAGTCTCTTTTGTGTACCCAAATTATGCAATGACGTGGATGACCACTGTAACCAGGGAAATTCGAACCAAAATTTTTGACGTTCAAACTCATCACACACGGGTTAAGCTATCTGAATTGTTTGTGATGTTCACATGTCGTACACAGTTATGAATAAGGGACTGTGTCTGATGACACTTAGCGCGCTAGTTTTTTCGCTGAGGCGATTCCAAATTTTTGGCTTTCGCAGAAATATCTACCTCCCTGCCCCCTCCCCCTTACCAAAAGCCACATTTCCCATGTTTATGCCTTCCTTTCCAAGTTGAAACCTTCACTCCTTGCTTGCAGCGCCGCCTCATCGCCGGCGGCCCTCCTTCATGCTGCTCGGCCTCTATCCAGACAGGTAATCCACACCGACCCCCATCCTCCTCCTCCTTCCACATCCCACATGCCCCAACCGTAGGTGCGACACCTTCCACCCAAATCACCGGCCCCTCCACCAAATAAGCGCCGCCCTAAGCCATGGTGCGTGCAATATAGCCAGGATCTCAAGGAGCATTTGGCAGCGGAGAAGCAAATCACGGCCGCACGCGCGGATGAGGTCGCGATGGCTGCCATTTGTGTCGACCCCCAGATCTTGGAGGAGCACCTCGCCGTCGAGGCCACCGTCTACGCCTCGCGCGCCGATGATGCGGCGCGGTTGGCTGTTTGGTTCAATTCTGCAATGCGATGTTCAATTGTTGTGGGTGCATTCTGTTATTGTATACCATGTGAGAAATAAATCAAATTTGGATGTACTAAATACATGAGAAACAAATACAATTGCTTTATTTCCAAGTTGTTAAGCATGCTTGGTTTGGTTAACTGTCTGATCTTCTATTAGGAGTATGTTATATTGTGCAATGTGGTGCTCAGTTAACGTTTGGTTCATTTGTTGTGGTGTTTAGTTAACTGTTTTGTTTGGTTCAATTCTGCAATGCGATGTTCAATTGTTGTGGGTGCATTCTGTTATTGTATACCATGTGAGGAATAAATTGAATTTGGCTGTACTAAATACATGAGAAACAAATACAATTACTATATTTTCAAGTTGTTAAGCATGCTTGGTTTGGTTAACTATCTGATCTTCTATTAGGAGTATGTTATATTGTGCAATGTGGTGCTCAGTTAATGTTTGGTTCATTTGTTGTGGTGTTTAGTTAACTGCTTGGTTCAATTCTGCAATGCGATGTCCAATTGTCGTGGGTAGAATTTTGTATTATTGTGCATGTGAGGAATAAATCGAATTTGGCTGCACTTAATACATGAGAAACATATACAAGTGCTATATTTCCTAGTTCTTAATCATTCTTGGTTTGGATAAATGGGTTTTCCATGTGGCTTGAATTAATCTAATGAATATGTAATGTGTTTATTTTTCATCAACATATTTTACTTATAGCATGCGAACCCTTACTTAACCTGATGACTAACTACGTCATATGTGCTGCAGGGAAACAATGTGAAGCACCGAGGTTTACAATCGAGGTTAGCACATGCATGGTCCATTGTCTAATAGCACATTATTGTGCAATTGCAGGAACCATTGTAATATTTAGGGTTTTAACAATTTGTTCTTGCACATGTAGGTCCTACTGTCAGAGGTTTTGACCCACTGTTCGACCCTTTTTGCATATGGGGAAATGAGTTGTCCATGAATATCAGTCAGGTTAAGAAACTCAGAAAGATTGTTAGGATAAATAAATCAGCGACAAAAAACAACAAGATCTTTGTCTACACAATGGAGAAGACACCGGTTCACTACAGGATGGTACTAACTATTATACCTTGCATTTTTTATTCCTTTGCCCCATTTCCAATATAGAGAAGATATTTATGCACATCCTTGTTTTCAGGCCTTTCCAAAGCAGTTCACTGATGATTACCTCCCAAACCACCTGTATGGTCAGGAGGCGAGGAAGGTATTCATACAACACCCACAGTTCAATATTGAAGTGTTCCTGAAGAGGACGAAGGATGGACGGTCAATCATCCACAGGCACTGGCCTAAAGTTACAAAGACCTTCTGTAAGTGCATCTAGTGCCCCTTAGTGATTTTGGTGTATTGAAGACTTATAGGTTAAGGGACTAATGCGTTTGTGAGTGTACACAGGTCTATAAGTCTATGAGGAGTTTGATATTTATAGAGAAAGTTGACCCCTAAAAATTAATGTCTTCAACTGAAGACTTTGGCTTTCTGAAGACTTTGAAAGTGAAGAAATTGGTGTGACCCTGAAGACTTGGTATTCATGCGAGGAACATGAAGCATGAAGACTTTGGTTTTCGTAGTTTCATTTTCTCTTTCTTGAGTCATAGGAAACACCATACTGCTAAAGGGGGTCGAGGAAAAACTAAGGAAAAGTTTCCATGTGATGCTCAACTCAAAATCCTACACCTAGCAATCCCTTCAAGTGAAGCCATTGGAAATCTCATACAGTTCGGTCAATTTCTTCGGTGACAGAGACGAAGTTCTTCTGGTCTCTGAGGAATTTGTTCTGACTGAGGAGTTAGGAATTCGCCAGTGCGGATTGCCTACAAGTGAGGAACATGATAGCCTTGAGGAATTTGAACCTCAAATTTCCGACCATTGTTGTGCTATGCGCCAGCTGTCCCAAAATATCTTATCCACCTAACAGTCGTATCATTGAAGGGCATTTATGTCTTATCATGTCGGGCTGCTCCCTAGGCTATAAATAGCTTCCCCCTACAACCACTAGCTGGTTGGCTGCTCCGAGAGAAACTGACACTTGTCATTGAGAGCATCCCATCCTTCGAGGACTTTGAGCGAAAATCATCAAGTGAGGAAAACCCAAACCCAAAGACTTACAAACCCAAAAGTGATTGAGCATCACTGAAGAGATTGTTCCTGTGTGGATCCGACGCTTGTTACCTTTGAAGACTGTGCATCTTCCAGACGGTTAGTCATCATGGTCTAGAGCATCCAAGGGGAAATTCTGGATCTCCGAGTGACCGAGTTTGTGAAGGTTTGGAAGTCACCTGAAGACTTACCACCAGTGATTGGGCGAGGTCTGTGTGATCTTAGCTCAAGGAGAATACGGTGAGGACCGTGTGTCCGAGACTGTGTGTCCTCGGGTTTAAATACCTAGCCACTCTAACCAGACGTACAACTGACACAGCAGTTGGAACTGGTCTACCAAATCACTGTCTTCACCAAGCTAACTGGGTCTATTTCCTTAACCCTTTCATTTCCTCATTACTGTATTGTGTACTTGATCGCTACTGTTTGAAGACTTCGAGTGAAGACTTTCTCAATTTCCTCAGTTCAATTTCTTCAGTCAGTTTGTCTTCAGCCTGCTTATCCTGTGTTTACGCTTTCTGTACTCTGTGCTTGTTTTCATTTCATCATGACGACTGTGCTTCTGTTTTGTTATGTTTGCATCTGAGTACTTATTCCGCTGCTAGTCGTTCGTGACTTAGGAATTTCTTCACTGTGAAATTCCTCAGTGACGAATTTTTAAAAATCGCCTATTCACCCCCCTCTAGTCGACTTAACGCACTTTCAATTGGTATCAGAGCAAGGTACTCCCTTGTTCTGTGTGATTTTGGTTTAACCGCCTGGAATTTTAGTTATGTCGACCGCGGGTATGATCAAGGTCTCTACTGGGTGTCCTACCTTTGATGGGACGGACTACCCCTACTGGAAGAATAAGATGTGAATGCACCTTGAGGCAATTGACAACGATCTCTGGTACGTTGTGGAAAATGGCGTTCCCTCTGTCACTCCTACCATCAACGCTGCTGACGTGAAGAGATTCAAGCAACTCGACTCTCAAGCGAAGAACATCATATGTGGCCATCTGAGCAAAGGGCACACTACAAAAAAAAGACACATCCGTGACATTTTGGGCCGAACAAAAAAAATTATGTCATACTTATGACACTTCTATGACGATGATTGTGAAAAAACCCGGTATCATCATAGATGTGGTGGGCTCCTACTTCTATGACAACAAATCATGACAGAAAATGGGCTTTCCATCCTGGGCGGGCCGGAGACGTAGCTGCATGACATTCTTTGGGCCGTCCATGACGGAGAAAACCGTGGTAGAAGCGAGGGCGGGGAAATATCGGGGGAGTTTCCGGTTACGGTGAGTGGTCGGGGGCCGAGCGATGCACGTTTCTCTCGTACGTACACGCATGTGTGTGAGGCGTTGCGCTTTAACTGAACCTGAGCGAGGCGTTGGGCTCTAACTGAACCCGAGCGATTGCACTGCAGGCTACGTGTTACAGAACCCGAGCGATCGATCGATCCCTTGCTGTTAACTGAACCCGAGTGATTCCTTCGCTACTGCTACTAACTGAAGCCGATCGAACATTGCTGCCTCCTTCCCTTGATGAACAGTGAGCATTGTTGGGGGGTTTGGATGAATAGTTCCCGGTGGGGGGGGGGGGGGTTGGATGAAGAGGACCCCGTGGTAGTAGAGGCCGTTGCCGCTGGATGAACAGGACCCCGATCGATCGAGCCGGTGGATGAACAGGACCCCGTGGAGGGCTCGATGAACAGGACCCTGTGGAGGGCTGGTTGAACAGTAGCCGGTGGAGGGCTGGTTGAACAGTAGCCGGTGGACGGCTGGATGAACAGTAGCCTGTGGAGGGGTGGTTGAACAGGACCCGCTGGAGAGGGCTTGTTGAACAGTAGCCAGTGGAGGAGCGCGCGGTGGAGGCTGGATGAACAGGAGCGCGTGGATGAACAGTCGCAGGTGGAGGCTGGAGGAGGTCGACGGTGGATGAACAGGAGCCCGTGGAGGCTGGAGGAGGTCGACGGTGGAGATGAACAGTATCCCGTGGAGTCCCGTTTTGCGGTACGCCACACCCCTCCCGATGAACAGGACCCCCGTTTCGACCGTAGCGCTCCAACACAAGTCCGTTTCCTCCGTTTTGCGGTACGCCACACCCCTCCCGATGAACAGGACCCCGTTCGACCGTAGGAGGTCCGTTTCCTCCGTTTTGCGGTACGCCAGACCCCTCCCGATGAACAGGATCCCGTTTCGACCGTGGCAGGTCGAACACAAGGTCATTTCCTCCGTTCTACGGTATGTCAGGCGTCGTTTCCATCGGCTGTTCCGTCCAAGCCAGTTGGCTCCCTATGAACACGACATATTCCAACCCTGTCGGTTGCCTCCCGATGAACACGACGATGTTTCTCCGTTCCGACCCAGCTAGTTCGCTGCCCGATGAACAGGACGTCGTTGCTGCCGTCCGTTGCCTCTCCATGTACACAAGCCCTGGACGTCCGTATATATATGCCCGAGTAGGCATTCGAGACCCCACCCGTATGTACGTACGTGGCCGTATTTACTTTCTTGCACCCTGGCCGATGTACGTACGTGTACATGCTACATGCGCGCCTCTACTACGACACATGCGCGCCTCTACTACGACACGTGCCCTTCCTTACACGGCCACGGTTCATCGCTGCAGCCTGCAGACAGACCGATCGACCAGTATGTACGTACACGTTCGCGACCAGAATGACAACACTATGTATGCTTCGACTGGGTGGGTCCCGACTGTCAGGCACTTCCTTGCGTGCGAAGATGTAGCTGGTGGGTCCCAGCAGTCAGGGGGGCGAATCACTTTTTTGCCCGTAATATGGACGCACTTTCTTGCGTGCGAAGATGTAGCTGCTGCGTCCCAGCAATCAGGGGGGAAACATTTTTTTTGTGAAATACGGTGGCCCGTCCGGTGGGTCCCTGCTGTCAGGTGGAGGAATAATTATTTTCCGCATAATAAGGAGGGCTGTGGTCGTGGACCCAGTTGTCAGCCTCTCAACGTACAGTACTCTTCCGATGGAAGTCGTTCGTTGACCACATTGACCACGCCGCGCCGAGAGCACCAAGACGGTGAGGCCTAGGAAGGGAACGACGCGGAGCCGGGGAAGACACGGCAGTGGATGCCCATGCGGAGAGGAGTACGAGGGTTCACTGGTTCGGCTGCGGTGTGAGGCTACCGTCGTCGCAGGGCCTGGCCAGCGGTGGGAGAAGTAGGGGGCTGTGAGGCCTCCGCGGCAGCACAGCCGGCCACGGGAGGCAGGAGCAGGCGGCACGACCGGTGCTGCTTTGGGCGGCTAGAGCAAGAAGACCAGAGGTTGAAGAAGCACGACGGCCATTGGATGGACATCTTACGGTCACTACAGCTAGAATCGTTTATATTGACTAAGTTGACAAAGCCCTTGGTACGTGTCAACTTAGTAGGCCCACAGGTCAGCCTCCGAAACGGTGCACCCCAGATGTCAGGGGGAGGAATCACTTTTTGGGCAGGTGAAGCTAGAATATCCGAGATTGAAGACGAAGCACGACATCCATTGGATGGACATCCAACGGCCACTGTTGCTAGAACCGTGTGTTGACTATAAGTTGATAAAGCCTTGCATACGCGTCAACTTATTTTTTTTAGGGGACGCGTCAAGTTAGTAGGCCCACAAGTGTGTGGCAGAGAACTTATAGCCCATTTGAGATTTGTAAGAATGTACAACCCATTTTTGAATTCTAATGGAATTTACTACAGCCCATTTACAATTTGTTAAAAGTACAACCCATTTTCTAGCTAGGCCAACGATTAATAATTTCAACCAACCGTTCAAAACAGAATTCAATAAAATTTCCCACATTTTGATGGGATCCGAAATATTTTTATCCCTAAATTTCTAGTCAGATTAAATACAATTTCAATATAAATTTTTCTTACGTAAAAATCCAATGAAACATTGCGCATGCAATAATTAATGAAATTAAAATTTTCAAAATCCAAAAATAATATTTTATAAACTAATTACGTGTTTGGTGCATTTTTTATAGTTACAGCCCAGTTTTTATAATTACATCCCATTTATTATTTCTTAAAGCCCATTTTCTTGTTAAGCCTAATGCATCCCTCCTAGGAAAGATTTGCAGCCCAATGGGGCGGAGAATAACAAGTTGACCTTGCCTGGGTATTCCTCAGAAAAGACTATAGCTGGGCTAGCCATTTTCAGCTTGAAAAACATTAATATCTGGGCTGGATATCTGGCCTGGGCTAGACGGGCCACAGCCCGCCCAGTTAATACCCTGCTCTCCTCTGAACAACAACGAAAACATCGCTCTTGTCTCAAAAAAAGAACGAAAACATCGCTCAAGAAAAACTCTGCAGTGCTCACACCTCAAAAATACAAATACTGCTCGAGCTGCTTGGTCCCAGTTGTCGGCCGCTCCTTGCGCAATTCTCTCGTTTATTGACTACATAGGTTGACAATGGTGTGGGGCCGTGATGTCACGAAACCAGGAGGAAGCAAAAAAATTACAATTGTAGTATATCATAAGGAGGCACTTGCGTACGTGCGGCTATGGCCCTGGTGGGTCCCCACTGTCATCCTCTCCAAGTAAAGTTATCTCCTCATTCCTCATGTCTATTGACCATGTTGACAATGCGAGACGGCGGTGCCACGGCGAGCGCAACAACTCGAAGGACGACGGAGAGGGCCTCGCGGGCCCTACGGATGGTCTGATACAGCGCACGCTGCTCATTCGGGAAGCGAGGATCATAGGGCCACATGTACGCGACGGCATTGTCGTTCGCTTGTTCATCGGTGCTTGTTGACGAGACAGAGGTTGCAGCACAGGTCCTCCTGTGCTGGTAGCTCTTCCGCCATTAGGTCGTCGAAGTGCGGCCGTACCTGCTCTATGGTGAACACAGCATGAACCGTCTTGGACAGTGGCGCCGGCTCCTGTTCGGAAGCTACGTCCATCGTCTGAATGTCGTCGCTCAGCTCGGCAAGCTCGCTGGCGAGCCAGCATGTCTGGCTGCTGGACCGACCCACTGCCAAGCACGAGTCTGATTGCCTTGGCCCACCCAGACCGCCTCCCTCGCCCGCGCGCGCTTTCCACCTGAAACGGTCAGTGCCACCCGCCCCGCTTCCCGGTGCAGGCGATTGCTCCGCCTTCAAACGACACAAGTGTCGTCCGTCCGTCTGCCGCCCACATTAATGATACGCGGTTGCCGAGGCGGCTACTCCGGCGCCACACGTCCGTCCCTCCGCCGCCCACCATTGCTATATAAACTACTGTGCCGGCCATAGCCGCAGTCATCCGCCTCTGTTCCCTTTCTCCTGTCCACACCACTACTGCCCGCCATGGCTTCCTCGTGCTCCAGCGCTCTTCGGGACGGGCGGACGACGGACCACAAGGAGATGGCAGCCATTGTTGTCGACTGCCTGGCCGACAGGCAGCCGGAGGACGACGATGTCCCAATGGAGAACATGGCAGTCGACGATCCGGCGCCAACCCCTCCTCCGCGCCATCCTCCCCAGTGCATTGCACCATGACCATCGGCGAGGCCCGTTCCCAATACATGGACACGGTGAGGCAGAAGCGTGAGGAGCAGTTCCAGGAGGCGCAGGCCGACGCCGCCTACAACCACCATCTCCTCCAGGAGCACCTGCAGGCGGAGGAGCAGATCGTCGCAGAGCGGGCGGAGCCGGAGGCGCTGCTCGACTTGTAGCGCTCCGCCCGCGAGGGCCGCCTCGAGTGCTGGCGGTACCGCATGCGGGTGGCGGAGGCTGCGGCCGCCTACAAAGAGGGCGATGAGGTGGGCGAGGCGCTGTTTCGCTAGACCGAGGATGAGGCAGAGGACAATGTCGGCTCCAACGAGTCCCCGCTCCGCTGGCATCGACGAGGCCCTGCTCCGCCGAGGCCCCGCGGCGCCAACAACGAGGCATAGGACACCGCCGGCTCCGCCGAGGCCCCGCCCCGCCAACAACGAGGCAGAGGACATCGCTGGCTCAGCCGAGGCCCCACCCTACCGACAATGAGGGGGAGGATTTCCTCCGCTCCGCCGAGGCGCCGCCCCGCTGGCAATGAGGTAGAGGACATCGCCGGCTCCGTCGAGGCCCCGCCTTGCTGCCAACGAGGCCGCGCCACACAGAAAACGAGGAAGAGTAGAACACGATAGGTCGCCGCCGCTCGGGTCCAAGAAAGGCCACCGCTGCTACCCTCCGGTTGAAGCCAAGCTAGGCGGGTTGACCATTGATGGCCGATTAGCTTCTTGGCGGCGCCGTGGAGTCGGAGAGCTATGTTGGAGAAGGACGCTGCTTCTACTTAACTGCTGGTGCAGTTGGCTCACTGACACGTGGGACCAACAAGCATCTGGGCCACATGTCAGTTATGCAACTGCACCTGCAGTTAAGTCACTGAAGCTTAGTCCGCTGGAGAAGAAGCTTCTGTTCGGCTCAGCCGGACACAGGTGGGTAGCTTCGGTTAATTAATTATACCTCCAGTGCACCCCTTTTTAGTTGAAGAATGTATGAAATGTAATGAAATCCAGCATGTTTATATGAAATCCGACCGTGCATGAATGAATTTAGTGCGATTAGTTCAAATTCTTGTATCACTAGCATTGGATGAACATGCAAAACAAAATGTACTAGCATTATTCCCAGGGTGATCACCTCGTTTGCAGCAGTTTCACATGTACTCCCTCCGGTCTTTTTTAGTCTGCATACAAGTTTTGTCTGCAGTCAAAGTATCTCTACTTTGACCGGAGTACAAAGAGTTTGAGCAGCTTTTTAGCATTCCTGTACATTGCAATCAAACACACAGGCCCGGCGATTCATAGAGAACATTCAAAACAATCGATGATTGTGCATCTCAGCGACTCACATGTCAGAGCCAATATTTACTTCACAACTAAAGAATAAAGAAAAATAGATCGACGCTACTAACGGCAAAGGGTGTCACATTCGAAAATATCAAACGCATGTCTTCTTGCTAACATAAATGAGCAAAATTTGATAAGGTTGTCCCATTCCAAAATGTCAAATGCTTGTTGTTTTGCGTACATCAATGAGCAAACTTTGACAAGGTTTTCCCATTCCAAAATATCAAATGCAAATGCTTGTTGTTTTGCGTACATCAATGAGAAAACTTTGACAAGGTTTTCCCATTCCAAAATATCAAATGCCTACGATTGTGGAATGGGCAGGGTTTGCCATCAGTTCGGACATTGACATGGCACCTCGTGCCAAATAAACCAGCTGTTCTTTTTGTGCAGTTCCACCAAAATCAATCAAATTCGCGCGTAGCTTGGATGATTTCGCCCTTATATGTTGCAACGCCTTGAACATATCGGCACCTCCTTTCTTGTGGTCGAAATGAATGATTCGATGTATTCATAAACATTTTGTGCAGTTCCCATTGAAATCAAGCTGAGCACCCATGTTTACACAAATACAAAAAAGTGATTAGTATAAAGCAAATTGTACTATGAATTGACAGTTTAAACAGGCACCTACATGGTCCATGTAGAGCAGACTTTTAAAAAAATAGAACTCACCGGAAAGAATCCTAGAACAACATTGTACTTGCGCATCACAACAAAAAGATGGAGATATGTCAGTCCTTCTAAGCTTAAGTTAGTTTGATCTTGTGGGGAGTAATGTAAGCATCCTTCAACTGCTCCTTCTGATGAGAAGATAGACAGGGCTTCTTCATCCTGGCATAATCGGAACTAGTCACTTCATGTACTCCATATTCTTGTTCAGATGTGCAAAGACAAGAGGACAACTAAATGCTAGCATCTCTGTTTGCTCGGAAAAAAAGGAAAGGAAATATTCAAAACAGCACAGATGAAGCACTTCTCAAGGACAAGACACTATCTAAATAGTAGCACAACACCAATAGAGATGACATAGCTCAATCATATGGATGAAATCTGTGGGCGAGTACCAACCTTTGTTAGGAGGCTTATTGTGTAGAGCATACAGACGAAGCACTTCTCCGAAACCATCTGTTGTTATCTACTGTGGTTGCCATGCTTACTGTATACTCCTCGATTAGTTTAATGTTTCCAACATCTTCTTGTGTAGTTCCACTAAAATATATGGTATCTTCAAAGAAGATCCCTGTTTGCACAAGTAGAGATAATTACATATTACATTAAGAGTGGCATCAAATCAGTGGCAAAACAATTGCTTGTTCCAGCCATAACAATAAATTAAGATGCAAGCTATATCATTACTTGTGTCATCACAGTTCCAGTGCTTCATTACAGCACTGGGAGTTGATTTTTGTTTTTCTTCCGCTTGTTCTTCCCCTTCATCACTTGGTTCAATAACAGACAAGCTTCGCCTTCAATGTAAGATTTGGCATGTCAATTAGGGAGCACAAGTATAGCACAAAACAACGACATTAATTTTCTGATGAAAGTGGCAAAATACAGGCCAACAGTTGTGAAATATCCTTATCTTACCTCAATGGGATATTACGGTGCATTTGGAAGTCTTGTCTCCATTTGTGCAGTTCACTAAAATCAAGCAACATTACCATACAAGTAGCACAACATATGAAAGCACACTGCAAAATCATCTGAAAGAAAAGCTAGTACTGGCCTCTCATGATGCGGAATTCAAACAACTCACAAGAAGAAGATATGAACCAAATTTGCCAACACGGATAGGAAGTAAGATATCCTCTTGTGCAGTTCAACTAAGATCAAGCAATCAAGCAACGTTGTCGGTGTGACATTTTGGTTGAACTGCACAAAACACTCTTAAAACAAAAGTGTTTTGTGCAGTGCAACAAAAGATCATAATAGCAACGAGGTGAAGTAGATAACCCTGTTTACACAGAGGTGCAAAGGAAACAACTAGTGGTCAATAACGGTGGATGACATAGAAGCCAACAAAAAGAAGCATCTAACTTATCTAAATGGGAAAGAAAGCAAGACAGTAGCATTTCTCAAATGGTGGCATTGATTAATATTAACAGAGAGATTATATTAACAATCTAGTTATGCTCAAACTCTACAGCCTTGTCCCCCAAAACAAAAAGATCAGTTTGTTACACATGTGTGTGATGCGTTTGTCATTGTTTTCCTTTTTCGACCAATGTAGGTGCTGGATAGCCAGTTGCTACCTCTTGAGCACTGCAGTGGTTTTCCCTTGAAGAGGAAAGGGTGATGCAGTAAAGTAGCGTAAGTATTTCCCTCCGTTTTTGAGAACCGAGGTATCAATCCAGTAGGAGGCCACTCTCAAGTCCCTCGCACCTACACAAACAAATAAAAACCTCGCAACCAACGCAATAAAGGGGTTGTCAATCCCTTCACGGTCACTTACGAAAGTGAGATCTGATAGATATGATAAGATAATATTTTTTGGTATTTTTATAATAAAGATGCAAAGTAAAATAAAAGGCAATAAAAATAGCTAATTGTTGGAAGATTAATATGATGGAAAATAGACCCGAGGGCCATAGGTTTCACTAGTGGCTTCTCTCAAGAGCATAAGTATTACGGTGGGTGAACAAATTACTGTTGAGCAATTGATAGAATTGAGCATAGTTATGAGAATATGTAGGTATGATCATGTATATAGGCATCACGTCCGTGACAAGTAAACCGACTCCTGCCTGCATCTACTACTATTACTCCACACATCGACCGCTATCCAGCATGCATCTAGAGTATTAAGTTCAAAAGAACAGAGTAATGCTTTAAGTAAGATGACATGATGTAGAGGGATAAACTCATGCAATATGATATAAACCCCATCTTGTTATCCTCGATGGCAACAATACAATACGTGCCTTGCTGCCCCTGCTGTCACTGGGAAAGGACACCGCAAGATTGAACCCAAAGCTAAGCACTTCTCCCATTGCAAGAAAGATCAATCTAGTAGGCCAAACCAAACTGATAATTCGAAGAGACTTGCAAAGATAACCAATCATACATAAAAGAATACAGAGAAGATTCAAATATTGTTCATAGATAAACTTGATCATAAACCCACAATTCATCGGTCTCAACAAACACACCGCAAAAGAAGATTACATCGAATAGATCTCCACGAGAATCGTGGAGAACTTTGTATTGAGATCCAAAGAGAGAGAAGAAGCCATCTAGCTAATAACTATGGACCCGAAGGTCTGAGGTAAACTACTCACACATCATCGGAGAGGCTATGGTGTTGATGTAGAAGCCCTCCGTGATCAATGCCCCCTCCGGCGGGACGCCGGAAAAGGCCCCAAGATGGGATCTCACGGGTACAGAAGGTTGCGGCGATGGAATTAGGTGTTCGTGGATGCTTCTGTTGGTTTGGGGTACGTAGGTATATATAGGAGGAAGAAGTACGTCGGTGGAGCAACATGGGCCCCCACGAGGGTGGAGGGCGCGCCCAGGGGGGTAGGCGCGCCCCCTGCCTCGTGCTCTCCTGGTTGATTTCTTGACGTAGACTCCAAGTCATCTGGATCACGTTTGTTCCGAAAATCACGTTCCTGAAGGTTTCATTCCGTTTGGACTCCGTTTGATATTCTTTTTCTGTGAAACTCTGAAATAGGCAAACAGCAATTTGGGCTGGGCCTCCGGTTAATAGGTTAGTCCCAAAAATAATATAAAAGTGTATAACAAAGCCCATTAATCATCCAGAACATAATATAATATAGCATGAAGCAATCAAAAATTATAGATACGTTGGAGACGTAGCAAGCATCCCCAAGCTTAATTCATGCTCGTCCTCGAGTAGGTAACTGATAAAAACAGAATTTTTGATGCGGCATGCTACTTGGCGTAATTTTTTTTAATGTAACCCTCTTAATTGTGGTATGAATATTCAGATCCGAAAGATTCAAGATAAAAGTTTAATATTGACATAAAAGCAATAATACTTCAAGCATACTAACTAAGCAATTATGTCTTCTCAAAATAACATGGCCAAAGAAAGTTCATCCCTACAAAATCATATAGTTTAGTCATGCTCCATTTTCGTCACACAAGAATGCTCTCATCATGCACAACCCCGACGACAAGCCAAGCAATTGTTTCATACTTTAGTAATCTCAAACTTTTTCAACCTTCACGCAATACATGAGCGTGAGCCATGGATATAACACTATGGGTGGAATAGAATATAATGATGGGGGTTATGTGGAGAAGACAAAAAAGGAGGAAGTCTCACATCAACGCGGCTAATCAACAGGCTATGGAGATGCCCATCGATTGATGTTAATGCAAGGAGTAGGGATTTCCATGCAACGGATGCACTAGAGCTATAAATGCATGAAAGCTCAACAAAAGAAACTAAGTGGGTGTGCATCCAACTTGCTTGCTCATGAAGACCTAGGGCATTTGAGGAAGCCCATTGTTGGAATATACAAGCCAAGTTCTATAATGAAAAATTCCCACTAGTATATGAAAGTGACAAAACAAGAGACTCTCTATCATGAAAATCATGGTGCTACTTTGAAGACAAGTGTGGAAAAAGAGGATAGTAGCATTGTCCATTTTTATTTTCTCTTTTTTGGGGGGCCCTCCCTTTTTTTGGCCTTTCTCTTTTTTTATTGGGAAAATGCTCTATCAATGATGATCATCACACTTCTATTTATTTACAACTCAATGATTACAACTCGATACTAGAACAAAGTATGGCTCTATATGAATGCCTCCGACGGTATACCGGGATAGGCAATGAATCAAGAGTGACATGTATGAAAAATTATGAACGGTGGCTTTGCCACAAATATGATGTCAACTACATGATCATGCAAAGCAATATGTCAATGATGAACGTGTCATGATAAACGGAACGGTGGAAAGTTTCATGGCAATATATCTCGGAATGGCTATGGAAATGCCATAATAGGTAGGTATGGTGGCTGTTTTGAGGAAGATATAAGGAGGTTTATGTGTGACAGAGCGTATCATATCACGGGGTTTGGATGCACCGGCGAAGTTTGCACCAACTCTGAATGTGAGAAAGGGCAATGCATGGTACCGAAGAGGCTAGCAATGATGGAAGGGTAAGAGTGAGTATAATCCATGGACTCAACATTAGTCATAAAGAACTGACATACTTATTGCAAAAATCTACAAGTCATCAAAAACCAAGCACTACGCGCATGCTCCTAGGGGGATAGATTGGTAGGAAAAGACCATCGCTCGTCCCCGACCGCCACTCATAAGGAAGACAATCAAAGAACACCTCATGTTTCAAATTTGTTACATAACGTTTACCATACGTGCATGCTACGGGACTTGCAAACTTCAACACAAGTATTTCTCAATTTCACAACTACTCAACTAGCACAACTTTAATATCACTACCTCCATATCTCAAAACAATCATCAAGCATCAAACTTCTCTTAGTATTCAACACACACTCATAAGAAAGTTTTTACTAGTCTTGAATACTTAGCATATTAGGATTAATTTCCCAATTTAAGAAAATTACCATGTTGTTTAAGACTCTCAAAATAATATAAGTGAAGCATGAGAGAATAATAGTTTCTATAAAACAAAACCACCGCCGTGCTCTAAAAGATATAAGTGAAGCACTAGAGCAAAAACTATATAGCTCAAAAGATATAAGCGAAGTGCATAGAGTATTCTAATAAATTCCGAATCATGTGTGTCCCTCTCAAAAGGTGTGTACAGCAAAGATGATTGTGGTAAACTAAAAATCAAAGACTCAAATCATACAAGACGCTGCAAGAAAAACACATATCATGTGGTGAATAAAAATATAGCTCCAAGTAAAGTTACCGGTGGAAGTAGACGAAAGAGGGGATGCCTTCCGGGGCATCCCCAAGCTTTGGCTTTTTGGTGTCCTTAGATTATCTTGGGGTGCCATGGGCATCCCCAAGCTTAGGCTCTTTCCACTCCTTGTTCCATAATCCATCAAATCTTTTACCCAAAACTTGAAAACTTCACAACACAAAACTTAACAGAAAATCTCGTGAGCTCCGTTAGCGAAAGAAAACAAAACACCACTTCAAGGTACTGTAATGAACTCATTATTTATTTATATTGGTGTTAAACCTACTGTATTTCAACTTCTCTATGGTTTATAAACTATTTTACTAGCCATAGATTCATCAAAATAAGCAAACAACACACGAAAAACAGAATCTGTCAAAAACAGAACAATCTGTAGTAATCTGTAACTAACGCAAACTTCTGGAAATCCAAAACTTCTACCAAAATAGGAAGACCTAGACAAATTTTTTATTGATCTTCTGCAATTGGAATAAATATTTTATCATGTTCTGGTGATTTTTAATAATTGTTTTCGTGAACAGAAAGTTTCTGGAATTTTCAGCAAGATCAAATAACTATCATCCGAGAAGATGCTATAGGTTTAACTTGGCACAAACACTAATTAAAACATAAAAACAAATCTAACCAGAGGCTAGATCAAAGATTTATTCCTAAACAGAAGCAAAAAGCAAAACACTAAAAATAAAATTGGGTTGCCTCCCAACAAGCGCTATCGTTTAATGCCCCTAGCTAGGCATAAAAGCAAGGATAGAAATAGGTATTGTCATGTTTGGTAGGCAATTCTTCAATAAGACACCTATCACCCTTAGGAGTTTCTTTATTTCTACTAATTATCAAACTTCTAGGCACAAAATCGAAAAAATCATTTGCAGCAAATGGTTCCTTAATGATAGCAAAGAGATTGGGGTGAACACTTATTGATTTGAGATCCGCAGTTTCCTTATTAGAGGATTCACCCTTATTTTTAGGAACATACATAAGCTTGGAAATTTTAGTAGGAGGACTTGGAGTATTCTTTACAGAAGAAAAGGTGGTCCCCAAGTTGGTAATGATACCCTCAAGTTTATCGATTCTAGTGGAATCCTGATTTATTCTTTCATTAACTATGGGTTCCTTCTCCTTAATATTTTTCAAAGTGACTCCTACTTTAGATCCATATTGGGTAATTTGGTTGTGGATCTTTTTATCCAAATTTTCAATTAACTCTACGGTAGCAAATTTATTTTCAATAATTTCAAGTCTTTGCATTACATGCTCCAAAGTTAACATAGTTCCATTAACCAAGAGAGGTGGAGAGCCAAATAAATCTGTCATAGCATTGTAAGAATCAAAAGTATGGCTACCCAAGAAATTCCCTCCGGTAATGGTATCGAGAATACATCTATTCCAAGGCGTGACACCTACATAAAAGTTACGAAGAAGAACGGAAGTAGATTGCTTTCTAGCAGATTTATTTTGAGCGTTGCAAATTCTATACCAAGCATCTTTTAAATTTTCTCCCTCCCTTTGTCTAAAATTGATAACTTCGTTCTCAGGAGACAAAGGAGTAGATAAAGGACTAGCCATTACGACAAAGCAAGCGAAAAAGAGGCGAACAGAAAGGTGAGGGCGAATAAAACGGCAAGGGTGAAGTGGGGGAGAGGAAATCCCCGGCAACGGCGCCAGAAATCCTTCTTCCCACCTCTTGAGCACTGCGTTGTTTTTCCCTTAAAGAGGAAAGGGTGATGCAGTAAAGTAGCGTAAGTATTTCCCTCAGTTTTTGAGAACCAAGGTATCAATCCAGTAGGAGGCCACTCTCAAGTCCCTCGCACCTACACAAACAAATAAAAACCTCGCAACCAACGCAATAAAGGGGTTGTCAATCCCTTCACGGTCACTTACGAAAGTGAGATCTGATAGATATGATAAGATAATATTTTTGATATTTTTATAATAAAGATGCAAAGTAAAATAAAAGGCAATAAAAATAGCTAAGTGTTGGAAGATTAATATGATGGAAAATAGACCCGGGGGCCATAGGTTTCACTAGTGGCTTCTCTCAAGAGCATAAGTATTACGGTGGGTGAACAAATTACTGTTGAGCAATTGATAGAATTGAGCATAATTATGAGAATATGTAGGTATGATCATGTATATAGGCATCACGTCCGTGACAAGTAGACCGACTCCTGCCTGCATCTACTACTATTACTCCACACATCGACCGCTATCCAGCATGCATCTAGAGTATTAAGTACAAAAGAACAGAGTAATGCTTTAAGTAAGATGACATGATGTAGAGGGATAAACTCATGCAATATGATATAAACCCCATCTTGTTATCCTCGATGGCAACAATACAATACGTGCCTTGCTGCCCCTGCTGTCACTGGGAAAGGACACCGCAAGATTGAACCCAAAGCTAAGCACTTCTCCCATTGCAAGAAAGATCAATCTAGTAGGCCAAACCAAACTGATAATTCGAAGAGACTTGCAAAGATAACCAATCATACATAAAAGAATTCAGAGAAGATTCAAATATTGTTCATAGATAAACTTGATCATAAACCCACAATTCATCGGTCTCAACAAACACACCGCAAAAGAAGATTACATCGAATAGATCTCCACGAGAATCGTGGGGAACTTTGTATTCAGATCCAAAGAGAGAGAAGAAGCCATCTAGCTAATAACTATGGACCCGAAGGTCTGAGGTAAACTACTCACACATCATCGAAGAGGCTATGGTGTTGATGTAGAAGCCCTCCGTGATCAATACCCCTCCGGCAGGACGCCGAAAAAGGCCCCAAGATGGGATCTCATGGGTACAGAAGGTTGCGGCGGTGGAATTAGGTTTTCGTGGATGCTTCTGTTGGTTTGGGGGTACGTAGGTATATATAGGAGGAAGAAGTACGTCAGTGGAGCAACGTGGGCCCCATGAGGGTGGAGGGCACGCCCAGGGGGGTAGGCACGCCCCTGCCTCGTGCTCTCCTGGTTGATTTCTTGACGTAGACTCCAAGTCCTCTGGATCACGTTTGTTCCGAAAATCACGTTCCCCAAGGTTTCATTCCGTTTGGACTCCGTTTGATATTCTTTTTCTGCGAAACTCTGAAATAGGCAAAAAACAGCAATTTGGGCTGGGCCTCCGGTTAATAGGTTAGTCCCAAAAATAATATAAAAGTGTATAACAAAGCCCATTAATCATCTAGAACAGAATATAATATAGCATGAAGCAATCAAAAATTATAGATACGTTGGAGACGTATCACCAGTCTGTACTAGTACTTCCCCCCTTCCTTTCCTCTTTGAACCACGTCCTAGATTGATGCTATACAACTTTGTCCACTATGTTCCCCCATTCCTTTCCCCTTTGAACCACGTCTTAGATTCATGCTATACAACTTTCCCCCCTTCCTTTCCTTTTTAAACCACGTCCTAGATTCATGCTATACAACTTTCCCCACTACTTTCCCCCATTCCTTTCCTCTTTGAACCACGTCCTAGATTCATGATATACAACTTTCGCCACTACTTTCCTGTTTGATCCAACACCTAGATTCGAGTGCAGAAGCGGAAAAAGCCCACATGCAGCTAGAGCAATGCATGTGGAATAAGTAAATTATACCCTAAGGTTCTTGGGGTGTGGTTCGGTGGGCGACCGGAGGCCGTTCGGCCCACACTATGTACGGCGGCGAGGAAGAAGGGGTCGGAGGCCCTCCCGCGCCGCCGCTAGGTGAAAGAGAACAGCTGTGCCGGTGGTGGATTCCCTCCCTCGCCGACGGCGACAGTGTTAAGCCTCCTTCCCTTCCCGGTGGACGGATCCTGCCGTCTCTTTGACCAGCAGTGAGGGGAGAGAGAGGCCAACGAAGTCTTGTTTAGATCTGGAGAGGGTGAGAGAGTGTGAAGAGAGAACCTACAAGAGCTGAGGCTCCAACATGTATATATATACTGGAGAGAGAGAGAGAGTGAAGAGTGCAAACCCTAGAAAACAAGCGCCGAGGCTACAGCGTATACGTGATGAGGGGATTATACGGTCACTACGAGATCGTATAGCTCCGTATCCATCCATTTTGACCAGTCAAAGAATCCTCCTGGCACCGCCCCAGATCACTTTCTCTCTCTGTCATGCGGGGCCTACCTGTCATTGGGTGGAAGAAAGAAGTCAAACAAAAACAAAATTATGCTCAAGTGTAGTTATCCAACCCGAGACCTCAAGTTTGATGAGCGAACAGGCTAACCAGCTACACCACCCTCCCGTTATGTTCAACGAGAGGAAAATAACCTTTTATACATTCATGTGACAAGCATGCCGTGTTTTTTTGCATGCGAGTCATTGGGATTTAAATCATAATCGTGTCATGTGGCTTTGGTGGTAAGGTCTTTAGGGATTTAAAGCAGTGTTGGTAGTACAGAAATAATGCAGCCTTAGTCACCTTACCTCTCTCCACGTAGTACGTTGGGTCCCACCAGTCAGAGGGTGAAACAAACAAATTAATAAGAAAAATTAACTCGCACGATATTCCTATTCTATGAACCTGTGTGTGCGTGTGCGTGTGTGTTTAACAGCATGTGTGTGTTAGAGAGAGCGACACATCGACCTACTCCTACAGAGAGATGGTGTGTAGTGTATGATTTAGCCGCGAGAGTCGGTGCATCCTCTTCCGGGCGTCCGGTCAGGACAGGCGGACCGCTGCCACGCCCGCTCCTGGCCAGCCTGGCCCACCCAAAGCCCCTCCATCGCCAGCGCGCGCTTCCCGCCCGAAACGGTCAGCGCCGCTCCAAAGAATCGGTGCCGCATTCATGCCCGGGCGGAGCGAACGCGACCTCTCACTGGCGCCTGCGTTAAATAGAGAAGCGGATTCAAGAGTGATGGTTGCTTCGTCCGTCCAACTTACTGCTGGGTCTGCGTGATTTGATGGCTCATTGGTCATTATTACTGAGGTGGTAGGACTGCTGGATGTCCCACGCTTCCGGCGAAAGGATGTACTACTAGATTACAATTTTCTCCATTCTTACAGCGGAGGAGTGCGAGAGCAGTGAAAACACGCAGGCTCAGTGATTACATGGCCCACCTCACATTATCACCATATTTTCTGGACACCGTGCGACACCTAACTCTTTACATAGTACTACTAGCATAGTACGTACTGTAATTTATCAGCGATATAAATTTTTACAATGCTATGAAGCTTCCAGCTTCTGCTTCATGTATCTTGCGTCCAAGGTTGCCCATTGCAACATTTCATCAAATACAAAGGAGACTAACATGCATGCTATTGCATCTCAATGATTGACAGATCATAGCCAATATGTACTCCCTCCGTTCCAAAATAAGTGTCTCAACTTTATGCAAACTTTAGTACAAAGTTGTACTACTACTAAAGTTGACACTTATTTTGGAACAGAGGCAGCTAAAGAAAAAAAGATCCATGCAGTCCCTAGCCCTTGAACCGTAAACCCTAACCAGGCTTTAATTTGCTGGCAACGTTGGAGCTTCCGAAGAAATGAAGTTTGCGACCCTTTGACCATCGAATCATTTTGTGCAGTTTCACCAAAATCAAGATGAGCATCCCTGTGGCAAAGAAATTAAAGAAGCGTGATTAGAATAAGATTACTCGGACTAGTAGATGAGACATAAACTCATCACAAATACAGTACGTAGAAGCCAGTAGAGGTATGTGCGGGGCAAAGAAGTAGAGAAATATCCACATGGAGTGATGTGGGCAGCTGGAGCAGTGGTGCAAGCCGGCTGTAAAGGGAGTTGTACCTGAGGGATGTCGGGACATAGCTCAACCTAGAGGAGGGCGGCGGGAGGCGGCAACTGCCCACGTCGCAGCAGTGAGCAAGGGACGAAGGCAACCTCACTGGCTTTGTGAGGGAGAACGGCGGGGACCCCTGATCGGGACGTGCTGACAGTGGGTTTTCACCGTCGGCGACAGTGACCGCATCTACACTAAGCATGCACCCCTTCCCCCGGCGGACTTGATCCGCCGGGATGTTAGAGATGTGGCCACAGTCGTTTTGTGCGAGAGAGTGTGAAGAGAGCAACCCCAGCAAGCAACCGTGTAGGCTCGTCTTGCCTATGTACATAGTGGAGCGGTTTCCTTTTCTCTCCATATGAACCTATTTATATTGCGTATGTGTCACTAAAGAAAAAAACTTTATTTATAAATGACGCGGCACCTACTACTCGTTCTCCTATAAACCTTGCGCTTGGCATCTCCAAAATATTAACCTTGCGATTGGCTCTTCGCCTCTTTGAGACTGAAAGAATTGTTGCACGTCCACCACATGGGCGAGGGTCGAGGGGGAGGGAGAGTGCGTACTATTACGTCCGTTTCAATATGGACTACATACGAAGCAAAATGAGTGAATCAACAGTCTAAAATACGTCTATATACATCAGTGTTTGGAGTATGTACTAATAGTTCATATTGAAATCTACTAAAGGACATATATTCCAAACAATATGATAATCTCTCTAACCAAGGTAGGGACGAGGAGTAAACGGAGGGAGTAGTAAAATTTTCTCCTCGTCCTGCGAGTCACCGCGCGCGTGGGCGAGGGAGCGGGCGTAAGGCGTAGTACTACTACCTCCGTCCTGGTTTATAGGTCACCTTTGTAGTTCGTGCCAAATTTTTACCAAATATTTAGCTAACAAAATGTTAATGCATGTCAACAAAAATTATATCGTTGGATTCATATTTCAACATAGTTTTCAATGATATAATTTTTGGTAACATGCACGAATGTTTTGTTAGTTCAATCTATAGTCAAAATTTGACACAATATACAATGGGGACCAATAAACCAATATACAATGAGTTGTAGTAAGCAAGCTTCACCTCGTCCTGCGAGCCACCGCGCCCGTGGGCGAGGGAGACGGCATAGTAAGCAAGCTTCTCCTTGTTTTGCGAGTTGATGGGACACATCAAAAGTAATACGTACAGAGCATCGTGAGTGTATAGAACCTTGCCTCTAAGGTAGGCCCCACATGGTTTGCCTCTTTTTAAACATAACGCGTCAAGTCGCAATTTGTTTGTCCACCCGTGGTAGACGATCCTCCATCAAGTGGACAACCAGTACACGTGTAAAATTACCACGTGGGTTGCCTTTTCATACAGTAATGAGCTCCACCGTGTACCCGCGCGGGTGTGGTTGGGAAAGAGACGGGAGTACGTGCACTGTGCGTGCACCTCTTCTCTTCGTGCACGTCCCCCACCTACGTCGGTGTGTGTGAGAGACATACAAACCTAGACAAATGGTGTGTGCTATCACAACCCTAGTCAGCGCTTGCATTAGAGTGATGCATCATGTTTAAAATTTCCAGAAACTTGAAATGGGGATGAACCAAACCTCCAGCACCACTTAAACCAACTAGGGTTACTAAAATATTTTCCCAATGAACCTGAAATGCCCTTCAAAAATGTTCATCACTTTTGCCTTGGTCTAGAACCTCTGCCAAAATTGGTTCACATTTTTCTAGGACACCTAAGGTCACTGGATTAAATCATTAGCTATTTGCATTTGGACATTTAAATGCTATAGAATATTTTGAATGTCCAAATAATCTTGAATTTAATGAGGGCTGTTGGAAATATTCCAAACAGTGCCCACAACTATTTTCAGGATTTTTGGAAGTGCCTTAGTATTTTTAATAATGCCAAAACAAATGCAGAAAATAGAAAACATAAACTAATTAGAAAAGAGAGAGAGAGAAAGGCCAGAGGCCACTTACCTGCTGGGCCGGCCCACCTGGCCCGTGCCAGTCATCACCCACCTCTGCCAGTAGGCAGAGGAGGAGGCGGTGCATGCGCGCCGAGCTCGCCACGCAGCTCCCTGCTCATCTGCGTCGCCTGGACAGCGCGGCGACGCCTCGAAACGCCTCCTCGGTGCCGCCCCGACCTCACCGACACCCCATTCGCCCCCCTGCACCTCTCCCTCGCCCTCTTCCACCTTGGACGACGCAGCTGCAGCTGCACCGCCGACGTAACCGCGGCCACCGTCGCCCCCTCGTCGTCCCACCGTGTCTAGCAGCTTCGCCATCGTCCTCTCCGTCGAGCAGACCGAGCCCCGAGCGCTCGTTTGCCCTGAAGCCACCGCACCGACCCCGTCTTCACCGCCTGTCACCGGAGATCCCCCTCGCCGCCTCGTCGCCATCCGACCTCCTCCGAGCTCGCTGTTCGTTCCCCTGGAACCGCCGTGAGCTCCTGCCCCTTCTCCCCCTCTCCGTTCGCCCTGCCGCGCACCACAGTGACTAATATGGATGCTAGCGACACTATCATTAGCCCAGTTGCTACTGCTCCGGAACACTTAGACTAGCCGGCATGTGTCCTTCTTCGATCCTGTGTTTGTCCCTTCGGGGAAATGTCACGCGGTGTCTTTCGGAGTCCTGTTAGCCTGCTACAGCCTAGATTCCCGGAGTCCTGCTAGCCCAGTTGCTACAGCCCGAATTCACTCGTTGATGACCGACACGTTCGTTGTTGGGTCATGTATGCCTGTCCCTGTAAGTTAGTGCCACTTTGGGTTCACGACTAGTCATGTCGGCCCGGGTTCTCTGTCATATGGACACTATCATATACGTGAGCCAAAAGGCGCAAACGGTCCCGGGCCAGGTAAGGTGGCACCCGTGGGAATACCGTGCGTGAGGCCGCAAAGTGATATGATGTGTTACATGCTAGATCGATGTGGCTTTGGATCGGGGTCCTGACATGTGCGTTCATGAGTGTTTTTTGTTTGGGGGGTGTGATTTCGTGAATGTATTTGTGGGAATATGTGTCAATGACATCTCAAACAAATTTTTGCATGCAATGTGTGTGAAATAGAGGCCTATCCATATCATATATAGAGGGGGCGATCGAGGAGAAGAGTGGGAGGGGTCATAGATATCGATAGAGTCGAAGAGAGGATCAAGTGGGTGGGTGCGAGATCGATGAAGAGAGCCATCGAAATTGTGTGTGTGCAAGTCAAAGATATAGGTCGACTGACCTACCGGAACGTCAGAGGGCACAGGGCAAGTTTGTGTGTGGCAGGGAGACATGACTAGAGCACTCGATGTATCGGTGTGTGGGGGGTGGGGGAGGGGGAGGCAGAGGCCTAACTAGAGAGGTAGAATGACTCGTGTATGTGTTGAGAAGGAGAGACCCAGCTATGTCTTGAGGGAGAGCGGTCGACATCCATACATAACTGAAGGACGGGAAATAGGTTGGGACAGAGAGAGAGAGAGGAGAGAGAGGGACAGGGAGAGGGGTAGAGTGTTGGATGGGTGATGGAGTTGCTTCTCGAAGATGGTGGGAGAGGCCTACTAGACAAAGTGAGGGTAGAACTGCAATATTATCAATAAGAGTGGCTATCCGTTTCTGTGTGTGCCTGTGCGTGATAGATCTGTCGGGACGCATGCATGGACGATGAAGGGGAACCATGTGTTTGGTAAGCAAACATAACTAGATCGGTAGATCAATTGTTGTTTGTCGGAGGAAGGGAGAGACATAACTAATGATGTAGATCGATCGACGCGTGGGGGAAAACGAGTTGTAAGGACCTAGCTAGCTATATGTATAGCGGGAGATCGGTCGGTGTACATCCATTTGTTAGAGGAAAATAAGGCCCAGTGAGACGGATAGACAGAGAGAATGGAGTTAGGAGGTGGTGCGAGAGGCCGAGCTACTAGCTAGATAGGGGGAGGAGTGTGCGGTTGTGAGATCGATGAAAAGAGGGGCGAGATTTTACATGTGTGTGGGACCGTATGAGAGACACGAGGCATGGACACAGAAAAGAGGAGATGGAAGGTGCATGTGTATGTTGTAGGCAGACATCACTGCAGAGGTTTATCGATCAATGTGTGTCGGAAAGGAGTTGTGGAGACTGTGGGAGAATGACCTAAAGAAAAAAATGAATGTGCGCGATGGATAGAATGCTGAGGGAAGGGGAGGGCGAGGAGGGTGTGTGCATGCACGAGAGAAAGTTAGTGCTAGCTACAAAGGTTAGAGGGTTGTGTGGGTGTAAGAGACTAACAAAGATCACAATTTGATATGAAAGTGGATTCATATATTTGAATAGGAGATCATAGTGTTATAAACATATGCATGCATGAATATAGTGGTGATATGCATGCTGTGATTTTGCACATGTTATACCATAATGTGATAATGCATGGCGTTTGCAACTCACAGCTAAATGTCGAACAATCTAAACCATACTATACATCAAACAATCTCACATTTTATTTGAATTTGTGATAATGTGTGGCGTTTGCAGCTTACAACTAAATATCGAACAATCTAAACAATACTATATATCGAACAATCTCACATTTTATTTGAATTTGTGGTAATGTGTGGTGTTTGCAATTCACATCTAAATACGTGTAGGCATAGGGGGAGGGGCACCATACATTATGTGATAAACACATTATACATATGAGGCATGGTTTAGATTATGAAGATCTAGCTAGATCTTCAAATGTACTGTGATTTGAAAACAACATAAAGTGGATTCAAAAAATTGAGTTTGAGTTCATATAGTACACATAGTTCATATCTAACTTGAGAGTAATCATGTGGTGTGCTGTGAAGATAATACACAAACGATGGTTTTACTTCACAATAATGATGATTGTAGATCTTATTAAAATAGAGAAACGAATTCAAATGGTTTGACTTCACAACAATCATTATTGTAGATCTTATTCAAATAGGGAAACGAAATCAAATTTAGTTCATATTGAAGCGGTAGTATATACGTTTGGAATGCACTAAAACGTTCATTTGAGTAGCAGGTTGCATGCATTATACACGTAGCGAAATATTTTAATTGAACATAACATGAATTCAATGTTTTGAATGACATTTGTAGTGCGAATTGATTTGGTACAGTACACGGGACCAGACTCTCTTGTGTGCTGCGAATTGATTTCTTTTTGTTTTTTCGTCGACGGAAGTGCGAATTGATTTGGTACAATACACGTTAGGCTTGTCCGAAAATTTCAACCCGCGCCTTGTTACCCTGAAATATTTAAGATATATCTTTGTCTCGTTGTGCTCCGACAACCCCCTCCATCTCAACCTGCGCCTTGCTATTCCAAAACTACAACGCACGCGAAAACACCCACCTCCTGTGAAACCCCGACATGCGAAATGCCCGTGATACCCCTGAACCGAAAGAACCGCCTAGGTCAAATCGGTAGGGGTACTTTCATAACTTACCCCACATTTCGGACAAGCGCATCCCTAAGCCATGGTTCCCCACTCCCATCCCATCTGCCCACCCATTCGTACACCGAGGCCGCGAAAACCCACACCCTCCTCCGTCCGCCACCCAGCCGGAGCCTCTTCCCAGACAACGTCGTCCACAGCAACACCTCGACGTCCCTCATCCACCGTACCGGATGAGGATCCGTCATCGGTCTCGTCGTCCCGCCGGTTCAGCCACCCTGTCCTCCACCTCCAAGGAGCTGCCCCGATGTTCCCCTCGTCTTTCGCGCCACCTCCATTCCCACACCGCCGTCTTCACCTGCACCACCGGAAGAGCATCATCATCACCGTTTCCTCAAATTAAGCTGAGGCCTAATCGACTCCACCAAAGAGGTTCTACACTAATCACCGCATTTTCTTCTTGATTCGATCTCATGGTGCTGCCGGTGCTCGGTCCCGAGCCGACACGGCGCGGCTCCATCCACGGCGGCGTCGCCGGCCACTTCCTCCACGACGTCGCTCCCTCGGCGGCGACGTCCACATCAGTAGGAGCTACTGCTGCTCTGCTCTTGCTCTTGGTCCCCTGCTTGGTCTGCTCTTGCTCGCGCTGCTGCTCTCGCTCTTGCTCTTGCTTGCGATGCTGCTCCGATTTAGCTACACTTCAGTCAACTGAATTGACTTTTGGGTCAGTCGATTTTCAGGGGGTGGGGGGGCTCGTCGGAGTTAAGGAAGAACCAGTCCCAACGGGGAGGGGGGCTCGCCGGAGAGGTACCGCACTATCTATCTTAGGGTTCAGGGTGGGGGTGGTCGCCGGCGCTGGTGGGGCAATGGCGTGGGGATCGCCGGAGAAAAAGCTCGGCACGAGGGGGCCTAGAGGGATGGCCGGGGCGGCGGCGGACCGGCGGTGGGGAGTGGTTTCGGGGCGGGCGGGGCGGCGTACCGCCGGCCGCGGGCGGCGGGAGGCGGCTGTTTGGCCGGTGGTGGCTGGCGGCTCAGGGGGTGGAGGTTGAAGATGAACTGCAGGCCCTTTATTTCGTATCCAATGGCTGGAAAATCGACTGACCAGAGATGAAAAAGTCAGTCGACTGACATGTAGCCTCACCTGATGCTGCTACACGACCAGCTGCCCCGGCTCTGGCACGCGCTGCTGCTGCTGCTTTTCTGCTACTAGTGCGTTCAGTTTCGACAGTACAATTCAGTTTCGACAGCAAAATTCAGTTACGACAGTAAGTTCAGTTTCGACAGTTAAATTCAGTTTCGACAGTTAAGTTCGGAGATGAGCGGCTGATGTATTTTACATCTAGCACTTTGTGGTTATGTATTTTTAGTCATCTATGGAGATGCTATTAGATTTCCACTCAGGTTAACGTTGTCTCTCGTGTCCTGCTTCAGCCTCGGCGTCGTACAACTCACCGGAGCTGCTCCAACGATGAAACCCTCACAGCGGAGCAATACCCCGGGCTCCATCTCAAGATGCCTAAGATCTACTTCCCCTCCTCCGACAGCCAAGTCAGCCGGATCATCCTCACCAACCAACCCAATCATGCTGAGATCGACATGGCTTCGCCAAAGAAGTTGTACACTTGTTGCATGTCTTTTTTACTCTACATGTTATATATATTGTCCACTGAGCACACGCAGTAACGTGAAATACGATTAGTTTCTCCTACTATATGACAAGCAGTGAGGTACCAGGCAACTTAGCTATCCATGATGGACTCTCTTGAACGCCATCATTATTTATCTCTGCGCGTTTGAGCTATGCATTTGTCGATGGGCCTGGGAGTTGAGCTAGTAGGGCCGTGGCCTAGGTCCAAAGTAGTAGAAGTAGCACAAAAAACATTTTTTGAGTGTAGGCTTTTCCTTGCTCAAGCCTGCCTGCTAGAATCGCCAGTGCTTGAAAGGAAAAGTGAAGGAAAAACATAGGAATTGGAAAGTTTCCTATGGTACTACTATTCATGCATTTGGTTCAAAGGAATGGAGCAAAGGAAAATTGTAGGATTTTTTCCTTTAGTGTCCCCTTGAAAGAAAAAACTTTAGGAATTTTAATATCCACTTGTCCTCCTTTTCAAATTCCTATTCCTGTAGCACAAGACTAAGAGATAGTAGCATAATAGCATTATAACCGTACATTTTCTTGTGGTTTGACTTAATCTCACCATGCTTCTTTGCATCCTGTGATCTTCCAATTCTTGTGAACCAAACACCCAGATTGGCAGAAATCCTGTGTTTTTAAATTCTCTGTTTTGCACGTGCATTCCTATCCTATTACTGTGTATTTCCTATCCCTGTGTTGTTAGAATCCTCCAATTCAAACGAGCCCTTACAGAATTACTTCTCTTATAGATAGTTGTCAAAGAAAACCTTGTGTGGTTTGTCCCGCTCCTGCTGCGCCGTCGTCCACCCCAGCTCAGCTGCTCCAACGACAGAAGGGTCCAGCACAGCAGGGATCCGGCCTCCAGACTGTCTTTCACCGCCTCAGATCTTCTTCCCCGCCACTGGCAGCCATGACAACTACATTACCATCATCAACCGAGCAGATGACCTCGAGGACTACACGGGTCTGCAAGAGAGGTCGCACTCTTTCGTGTCTGCTTACGCTATGCATTGCTTAATATTACATGCTTCGTCCTGTTCACCGATTAGACTTTCACCCAGCTCCAAACTAATGGTCAAACTTGAGTTTTTAAATGGTTGTGGGGTACATATCGGGGCCGCAATCAATAGTATCTATCTACTATCTGGTTAATCTCTGGTGTCTACTATGAGTTTCATGTTGGGTGGGAAACAAACAGTAAAGAAGCCATTATTTGTATTTTTAACTGAAGCCATTATCTGCCTGCTATCATTGGTTTTGGGTCTATCCACAGGTTGCTACCATCACTCCGGATTTCTGCATGCACTCCTTACATAATCTCATTATGTTTTATTCCTATGCATGTCAGTTATTGTACACAATGGAACTGAACATCTAGAGCAAAAGAGACGAGCCTTGCGTGGCAATAAAATTTCATGCAGATGTCGCTCCATGGTAGGCGCAAAGGCAGCCCCCCCTCCACCCATTTCGGATTGTAATCGAGAGATCTGTTCTAAGGGGGATTCAGAAGGAGAAGACCACTCCTATTTACCCCCTGAGGTCTTCACTCTAACTTGGCATGCTGATGTTGGTTATATCATGCATATGGTGCCTTGCATTGCTTACTTTATACATCAAATATGTCATCTGCTTAGTTTAGACATGCTTTGTGTGAATACCATCTATTTAGTTTATTCATCGTTTATGTGAATTATGCAACGCCATCTTGTTTAGCCAGGCATCATATATGTGAATTTTGCAATGCCATCCTGCTTATCCAGTCATCATATATGTGAATTATATCAGGCCATCCTTTTTTTCATTACGTATTACATTTGTCAACAATGTTAGTACATTCAACTACTCTTCGTGTGCATCAGCCATTTGACATGGTGATGGAAAATTCTGGAGTGAAAACAAGGTCTTCAGAGCAGACTATGCTATCTAACGAAGCGCATATCTCACTGGTTATGGATAGCTCCTCAGAGGAGGATTCAGAGACAGATGACCAGTCCTATTTCCCCCCAAGGTGTATGCTCTAACTTGGCACGGTTATGTTGCTCATATTGTGCGTATGGTGTCTTGCATTGCTATGTCATTTGATTAGTTTAGACATGCTTTGTGTGAATGCCACCTGTTTAGTGTCTAATTACCATATATGTGAATTATGCATTGCCATCTTGTAGCAAGACATTATATATGTGAATTATGCAATGCTATCTTGTTGCAAAGGCATTATATATGTGAATTATCCAATGCCATGCTGTTTAGCCAATCATCATGTATGTGAATTATATCATGCTACCAATTTTTTGTATTACGTGTTCCATTTGTCGACAACATTTGTATATTCAACTACTCTTCCTGTGCATCAGCCATTTGAAGCGGTGATGGAAGTATCTGGAGTGAAAACAAGGTATTCAGAGCAGACAATGCTACCTGCTGAAGCAGACATCTTGCTGGTTACGGAGAGCTCCTCAGAGGAGGATTCAGAGACTGATGACCAGTCCTATTTCCCCCCTGAGGTCTATGCTCAACTTGGCAGGGTTATATTACCCATGTCATGCATGTTGTCTTGCATTGCTTAGTTTTTACATCATATATGGATTGCCATCTGCTTACTTGCTTACTATATAAATCATATATTTGAATTATATCATGCCATCATGTTTACATACACAACATCTATCTGAATTATGGCATGGCAACCCATTTAATAAAGACATCATATAGTTATATCATCTCATCCTGTTTAGTGTTTACAGTCATCATATTTTGAATTATGTCATTCTATCCGTGAATTATATCATGCTATCATGTTTCCATAGGCGGCATGTATGTGAATTATGGCATGCCAACCTATTTAATAAACACATTATATAGTTATATCATGTCATCCTGTTTACATAGTCATCATATTGTGAATTATGTCTTTCCATCTTTTTAAGTTAGCCATCATAATGTGAAATTGTGTCATGCTATCCTATTTAGTTAGCCATCATATATGTGAAATTGTGTCATGCTATGTTGTTTGGTTAGACAACATAAATGTGAATTATTTCATGCCCTCTTTTATTCCCCACTATCCATTGCACCTGTCTTATCATACAATGTCTGTACATTCAATTACTTTTCTTGTTTATCAGCCATTTGAATTGGAGAGGGTGATGGCAGTATCTAAGGGAGTAACAACACGGTCTTCAGAAAAGATAGTGCTACCAGTTGATGCAGATAGAACCATGGTTGTACTTGCCCAAGAACCAGCCCCACCACACATAACCCAGACTCTCGCAGATTGTACCCCTACCCAGTCGGACAAAGAACCAGCTACACCCCTTCTAACCCCAACCCCAGCAGATAGTAACCCAGTTCCAGTTGACACAGCACCGTCTCCACCACAGAGCACCCAAACACGATCAGTTAGTAAGGGAACTGCAGTGCCCAAAGCACGAGGACCACCACTCCGAATCCCAACTCAACACTTAAAGGAGAAGAAGAATTGTTCTCGGGTCAGGTTCTGTAGCTATGGTTCATACTCCTTTGCTCTTGCATCACTGTATTTACTCATACCAACTTTTTTCAAATTTGAAGGATGGAATTGAAACTCCAATGGCGCAACAGGTATGTTTTAAAACTGTTTCTTTAACTGGTTTGCTGTTGTAACTTGCTCTATGTTGATTTCAGTTTCAGTTGAATAAATAGTTATGTTCTCATGTCATGCACATTACAAGTGTTGTTATTGCTCTATAGTTACCCACCCTTATATTCTGTCTATTCTGCTTTGTCTTGAACAAATATTATTTGAACTGTGTCTCTATCTTGATTTGGCAACAAAAACTAGAATGATATAGACATAAAGTGACCATGGTACATAGATATATGTTTGTTTCATGTTGTTATCCTGTCCACTTTACTACTGAACTGATTTACCAAAATGAGTTTCATATACAACATGGTAAACCTGTGATGTGTGTGCTTGTTTCTCTTTTAGAATGCGGACAAAATATTGGAGAACAGTACCCCGTTATGCAATGGTAAAGGAAGTAATGCTGATAAGGTTCACGATAGTGAGACATCCCTGTTGATCTCCAAGAAAGCTGATAAAAACTATCTTGACGACAGTGAGAGAACCCAAAACTCCTGTCTTGATGTAGTGTTCGAGTTACTGGCCACTACTGCTGCCACAAGCTCTTCGAACTCGCTGCCTGAATCAGTTCGTCTTCTTGAGTCTCAACTTCAAGTTGAAAGACATCGATCAGATGTGCAACGACAAGAAGTTGAAGGACTGAGGAAGTCCCTGCAGAATTCAGATGCATACTTTCTGGTGCAACAGCAAGCGTTGGAGGATTTAAGCGCCAAACAAGAGAAAGTTAATAAGCTTGCTAAGCATCTTGCCAGCATTATGGGCACCCAGGATATTGTTTCTTGAGCTCTTCTGAAGTGGTTTCAGTTCTAGACTTGTTTTGCTGCGGCATTTATTTGCACGGGTCACCAACTTTGACAACCAGTGTATATGATATGCGGCTTTGTTCCCTATATTTGCATTGGTGGCGAACTTTGATGCCCAGTGGATGTAATATGTGTAATAGCCATGATAGCCTAGCGTAAGTTGCTTGCTTATTTATTTCCTTATTGTCTTGTTTATTTGTTTGATTGTAGTCAGTGCAGTTCTTTTTCCGCGGTTTGCTAGTGGCCGCAATAACCTATTTTTTAAAACTAGGCCACAATAACCATGGGCCACATATTTACTGTAGTTACCATGGGCCTCCTACGGGCCGTTGAAACAATGGGCCTTCTAAGGGCCGTAGAAACAATGGGCCTTCTATGGGTCATAGAAACAATGGGCCTTCTACGGGCCGTAGCATCAATGGGCCTTCTACGGGCCGTATGATCGATCGGCCAAACATGGGCCAATAACAGACCGCATTATGGGCCGTAAACAGGCTAGATTTGGAATCGTCCGTTCATGGGCCAACCATAACGGGCCGTCATTAATCGGTCATATTTGATGACGCTATGTAAACGGCCTAACGGATTAACGGGCCACAAACGGGCCGATTGTAACCACGGGCTGAATTTGGCCCACAGGCAGAAAAGGCCAGTAACGGGCCGTAAGTAACCGAATGCTGGAAATAAGCCCAAGAATAAATGGGCCCTGAGAAGGCCGAAAGATAACATGGGTTGGAAACAGCCCAATGGAATAATGGGCCCTTAATGGGTATAAAGCGATACACTGTTCATTGCGGGCCAGATTCACCACGGGCCGTTAATGGGCCAAGAGTTACAAATGGCCTCGTATGGGCCGAAAGACATCATGGGCCATACATGGGCCGGAAGTTACAACGGGTTGGAATCATATTGGACGGCCCAGATGAAGATACTGGACTTAACTCCGATAGGCCATAACGGGCCGTGAGTTAGCGGGTCGTAAATGGGCTATATAGGAACAGGCTTTCCGTGGGCCGGCCCGTTACCTTTTGACCAAGTCAAACGGGCCGGCCTTTTCGCCGGAATGGGCCTCCGTTGGGCTGTGCCACATGTCGACCTATCATAGGCGCCTCCTGTCCAATGAATGGACGACATTTGTCCCAACGGTGAGCCAACACGTGTTTCCTCCGGCCAATGACAATTTTACATGTGGAAAATCCTCATTGGTCCGGGCTGTTAACGGGTTATCGGATCCAAAACCGGACCCGATAGCTTAACGGCGACCCGTTCCGGTGGATGCCATGTGTCGGTCACCCTTGACGAAAGCACTTCTATGATGCGCGATTTATCGTCATGGAAGTGGACACTTCCGTGATGATAATTTTGGTAATGTCATGGAACACTTCTACGACAGCACAGGTATGACTATCTTGATTCTGTCATAAATTTGTCATGGATGTACATGCATGACAGAAAATGTGACCTACTGTGACAAACACGTATCATCACGGAAGTGTATTTTTTTGTAGTGGCAATATGGCAGAGTGAGTGCTTTGGAGACAGCAAAGCTTATCTGGGATAGGCTGTCCAAGGTCAATGAAGGAGTCTCAACACAGCGCGACTCTCGAGTTGACGTTCTTCGCAATCTCTTCAACTGCTTCAAAAGACTCGACAATGAAAATGTTCAGCAAACCTTCGATCGCCTCACTGACATTTCAAATGAGCTTCAAGCACTTGGTGCCACTGACATCACCGACCATGAGGTGGTGAAGAAATTGCTGAGATCGCTTGATTCCTCATTTGACACCCTTGCACTGATAATACAAGAACGTGGTGACTAAAAGTCACTTGATCCTGCTGATATCCTCGAGAGGCTAAACACTCATGAGTTCCAGCTTGCTGAGAAGAGAGATCTCTATGGACAGAGCTATGGCAGATCACGCGCTCTGAAGGCCAAGGAAGTATCTGAACCTGAAGGTGAGGATTCTGTCGGTGTGAAAACCGGCGGATCTCGGGTAGGGGGTCCCGAACTGTGCGTCTAAGGCGGATGGTAGCAGGAGGCGGGGGACACAATGTTTACCCAGGTTCAGGCCCTCTCGATGGAGGTAATACCCTACTTCTTGCTTGATTGATCTTGATGATATGCGTATTACAAGAGTTGATCTACCACGAGATCATAGAGGCTAAACCCTAGACGCTAGCCTATGATTATGATTGTTCTTGTCCTACGGACTAAACCCTCCGGTTTATATAGACACCGGAGGGGCTAGGGTTACACAGAGTCGGTTACAAGGGAGGAGATCTACATATCCGAATCGCCAAGCTTGCCTTCCACGCAAAGGAGAGTCCCATCCAGACACGGGACGAAGTCTTCAATCTTGTATCTTCATAGTCCAACAGTCCGGCCAAAGGATATAGTCCGGCTGTCCGAGGACCCCCTAATCCAGGACTCCCTCAGTAGCCCCTGAACCAGGCTTCAATGACGATGAGTCCGGCGCGCAGATTGTCTTCGGCATTGCAAGGCGGATTCCTCCTCCGAATACTCCATAGAAGATTTCGAACACAAGGATCGTGTCCGGCTCTGCAAAACAAATTCCACATACCACCGTAGAGAGTATAATATCCCACAAATCTAATCTGCTGACACATTTCATAGCGTGACATCACGCCATGGCCCGGTCATTATTCGAACCGTTTTTCTCAACCAGCTGCTGCACATATTGTGAGGCGGTTTTCTTGGCACGTCTTGTCGAAGCAGAGATCGTGTCCCCTTATCACGGGATTCTCATCAATACGGGTGTGGGTAACCCAACCGCGCCATCAATTACGGCGCTTGGGGAATAAGCGAGTTTTCCAGGCAGGTGGGGAGGCGCATAGTTTCTTCCGCCCTTATAAAGGGACAAGGATTCATCCTTTTTACCCACGCCTTCTTCCCCTGCCCGCTCATACGCACTCAAGATCTAGAGCCCAAGTTCTCATCCTCTCTGCAAAGCCATTCCAAGCATGTCCGGAGCGGGGGGCAAGTGGATGGTCTCCTCCATTACGGAGGAGGACATTACGAAGCTCCGGGGAGCCGGATACCTGGCCGCAGACATCGCGCACCGGCTCCCAGACGCAGGGCAGATCGTCCCTACTCCAGAACCCCATGAGAGGGTGGTATTTCTTACCCACTTCGTCCGCGGACTGGGATTTCCCCTCCACCTGTTTGTCCGCGGGCTCATGTTTTACTATGGGCTGGATTTCCATGATCTGGCCCCTAACTTCATCCTCAACATCTCGGCGTTTATCGTCGTGTGCGAGGCCTTCCTTCGCATCAAGCCCCACTTCGGCCTATGGCTGAAGACCTTCAACGTGAAGCCAAAGGTGGTAGTCGGTCAGCAGGCGGAGTGCGGAGGCGCCATGGTGGGCAAAATGCCCAACGTCACCTGGCTCGAAGGCTCCTATGTGGAGACTATGAAGGGGTGGCAATCGGGATGGTTCTACATCACTGAGCCGCGCGACACCAACTGGGTGGCGGCCCCCGAATTTCGATCCGGCATCCCCATGCAGCTCACCTCCTGGAAAGAGAAGGGCATGTCCTGGGGTTCGCCGGTGGAGCTGACCGGACTACAGAAATGTATCAAGAATATGATAAGCAAGAAAATCAAGCTTGTCAACGTGGTCCAGGTCATGCTCTTCCACCGAATCCTCCCGTGCCAAAGACGGGCATTCAATATGTGGGAGTTTGACCCGGCCGAGCACCGGATGCTGCGAGAGCTTTTTGACACGACGCACAAAGACGTCTGGAAGGTGTTGTTTAAGGGCGCCGAGGTACCTCCTCCTCTTACCGAGGATCGCGGGCTCAGCGCAAAGCGCCCTGCCAATCCGGTAAGTCTTTTATATCTCACAAAATGTTTCTTTGCCCGGCATAATAGTGTGAGGGGTCTGAGCCTCCATGCCATTTTAACAGGACTGGGTAGCGACAGCGGAGCAGATTGATTGTCTGGCCCCACTGCCCGAAGATCCAGCCGATGCTCTCTTAACGGAGATGCTGGTTCCGGCGCCCTATGAGGCGCCGGAGAAGAAGGCCACGGGGACCAGGAAAGGTCTCCGGTGCAAGGTCGTATCGGACTCATCGTCCGATAACACCGCGGCGCCCTCCTCCCACGCAGACGAGGAGGAGGAAGAAGAAAGTTCTCCCCCCAGCATGGGGGACAAGAAAAGGAAGGCCGCCCCATCAGGGGAGGCCGAAGGGTCCAAGAAGGGAAGGACTCATCTTCCGGACTGCTCCACAGTGGCCGCTTTTAGCGACGATGAGTGGTTACCCAGGGACAAGCCCCTGGCGAAGTCGTGAGTATCCGGACACCATAATAGTTCTTGGTATGTTTTATTTTATTGCTTCTTATCATGCCGAACATGATCATGCAGTCCTTCCAGAGCCCATATCGACGTATCCTCTTCGGAGGAGTCTTTGGGCTCGTCGGAGATGAAGAGCGATTCACTCCCGACCGCCTCCTCTCCCCGCCCTATGGACGACGCCGAGGTGTTGTCCCAAAGGGCACTGAACCAAGGGGAGACAATTTTGGAGGCGCCCCAAGGCGACATTCCGGACGCTGGGCGCAGGAGGGGCAAGACTCCCATGGGCAGTGGGGGCAGCAAGTCTAGCCCCCGGCCGAATACTGCACCAGAACCTCCAGTGGTTCCGGATTCTGTCAGGCGACCCCTCGCTAAGAGGGGCAAGCCGTCCGTGCCGACGGCCTCTGTCCATCCAGAGGCATCGGACAACTTACTGGAAGCGCTTCGCGGCGCTTCCATTGACGAAGAGCACCGCACTATCATGAGTGCGGTGGTCAAGAAGGTTCAGTCCGCCAAAAGCGGATTGACTGAAGCCTGTGCCAGCCTCCTAACAGGCTTTGAGGTAAGTAATCAAATTATGAGAAAATGTTACAGCATAGACAGTAGCCCCTGATGCTCTGTTTGGTGTTCGCAAAGAAAGGCCGAACAGAGGATCAAAATAATAATCACATGAGTCTAATCAATATATGTCTATGTGAATAAGCAAACTTCACTGCTGGCCGCTGCCGCTCGTACTGCGGAGGTCGCCGCGCTGAAGCGGGACCTTGAGCGGTCCAAGGAAGAGCTCGGCCTTACCAAGAGGCAGCTCAAAGAGAACAAAGGTAAGTAATACCCCGTCTGTATATTGAGAAAAAGAAAGAAGATGGTTGTTAAATCAAAGGATCATCATGAATTTTGCTAGGGCCATGACCGAAGTGGCGGCCCTGAAGAAGGCGTTGTCCGAGGCCGAAGACAAAGCGGCCAAGGAACACGCCGAGCGCGAGAAGCAAGAGGCCGAGTCGGTGAGGTGCAGTAAGAGCTCCAGGACAATGTCAAGAAGTACGAGTCCTTGGAGCGTGACTCTAAGACACAAGGGTCCGAGCTTGCAAAGGCCCTTGAGAACGCACAAAATGCCAAGGCCGAAGGCCAGAAGCCCCTCTTGGAAATTGAGGCGGTTAAGAAGATAGCAGCGGGTAAGGCATTCATTATGCAAAGCAAGCATGTGAAGGAAACTTTCCTTTTACTTACCCGAATTCGGAGCTCTCCAGGAGCGTTCGCAGATCTACCTCACAGTGTGTCGGATGCCACGGAGTTCTACCGGGCCGAGGAGGGGAGCTCGACGGAGAAGTTGTTCTGGTCTCGGTATACTGGGACCGAACATCCGATGCCCTTGAGCGACCAGTTGAAGCAACTGGTCGAGCTTCACAAGGCGGCCGAACAGGCCATGAAGGGTCTCATAATCCGGATGTGGCCTGGCGAGCCCCTGCCTGGCAGCTACTTCGGTCTGGTAAGGTGGCTTGTGAATGCCTGCCCACGGCTTGAAGTCAACAAGTGGTCCGTCTGCATTGAGGGTGCGCGTAGGGCCTTTGCCCGGGCGAAAGTGCACTAGGCGAAGATGGACGCCGAAAAGCTGGTGAAGGAGGGGCCGCCGGAAGGCAAGGAGCATCGCCACCCCGAAAAGTATTATGACAGTGTCCTGAAGGGTGCTCGCCTTGTGGCGGAGGAATGTGCTAAGGATGTAATATTTGAATGAATGTACTCATGTGATCCTGTAATATGAAACAAGTTCATGTGCGCTATGTAACGCTTTGTTAATTTAAAATATTACCTTCTGAGGTGCTCGTCCAAAAGAACCGAGACACAATCGCAGTAGTTCTCCCGGTGCTACCTTAGCCGATATAGCGGAACGTAAGGTACCGAAACATGGGAGCCGGGCAAACCCAACTATTGACCCAAGACATGATTCGGAGCTGATGCATATAATGCTATAAGTTCGGGGTGCCGCACTATCGAAAGTGTTCGTACTTTGCCGTGTTATGGGGTACACTGAAGCCCCTGGCATACTAGACGTACCAGAATGTACGGGTGCAATTTGTCGTAAATAAGCAGACAAGGGGTAATAAAAGGAAAATGCAATAATAAGCTAACGCTATACAGTGTTATTTAAATGATACGTCAAGGCGTACGTATACAATTAGTGCAATAAGCAAAAAAAGGACTATTTGACATGTCCTATCCAAGGGCAAGCTGCGTATGGGTATGTAAAAACGGGTACATCAATCGTTATCAGAGACCACCTGGGAATTCCCTTGTACGTTAGAGCTTCTTGCTTCCTTGGTATTTCCTTCCCGTAATTGGTCCAGCAATCAGACTGCCGGAAAGGGCTTCCAGAGAGTAAGGTCCTGAAAGAGAGAAAATGATAAAGGTATACGGCCCCTGGGGCGGTTGAGCCGCATTGTGGGACGTGCCATAGTCGTGCCTCCGCCTATGCCCATGGTATCTTGAGCGCGTAGTTATGTACGCACGGCACAAATTTTGCCGCTTGACTGGGACTATGACGGAGGCCGAATTGCTACCCAAGCTCTGAACGTGCCTGGAGATCCTGTTGCAGGTTACTCCGGACTCGCTTGAAGGTGTCCAAGGGCCTTTTCGCCGACTAGGCGGTTGGCCTCAGAAGGCTGCTTTGTATTTCCGCTGCGAGGGCCGCAGTGTGCTCCTCTGTGCGGAGCGAGCGTTCTGTGTTTCCATTAACTGTTATAACTCCACGAGGTCCTGGCATTTTGAGCTTGAGGTATGCATAATGCGGTACCGCATTGAATCTAGCAAATGCGGTTCATTCGAGTAGTGTGTGACAGCCACTGCGGAAGGGGACGATATCGAAGATTAACTCCTCGCTCCGGAAGTTGTCCGGAGATCCGAAGACCACTTCCAGTGTGATTGAGCCCGTGCAACATGCCTCTACACCTGGTATGACACCCTTGAAGGTGGTTTTTGTGGGTTTGATCCTCGAGGGGTCTATACCCATTTTGCGCACTGTATCCTGATAGAGCAGGTTCAGGCTGCTGCCACCGTCCATAAGGACTCGAGTGAGGTGAAATCCTTCAATGATGGGATCAAGAACCAATGCGGTAGAACCTCCATGACGGATACTAGTGGGGTGGTCCCTATGATCGAAAGTGATCGGACAGGAAGACCATGGGTTGAACTTTGGGGCGACTGGCTCCATCGCATAGACGTCCCTTAGTGCACGCTTTCGTTCCCTCTTGGGAATATGGGTTGCGTATATCATGTTAACCGTTTTCACTTGGGGAGGAAATTTCTTCTGTCCTCCTGTGTTCGGCGGCCGGGGCTCCTCCTCATCGTCGCTATGCAGCCCCTTTTCCTTGTTTTCGGCATTCAACTTGCCGGCCTGTTTGAACACCCAACATACTCTGTTGGTGTGGTTGGCTGGTTTATCGGGGGTGCCGTGAATTTGACACAAGCGATCGAGTATGCGGTCCAAACTAGACGGGCCCGGATTGCTTCTTTTGAATGGATTTTTTCGCTGACCGGATTTAGAACCACTGAATCCGGCATTGACTGCCGTGTCTTCGGTGTTATCGCCGTTTTTGCGGCGTTTGTTTCTGTTGCGACGTAGCCTGCCATTGCTGTCTTTGGCATCTGAATTGCCGGGGTTTCTTGATGTATTGTTGCTGCGAGCCAGTCAGCTGTCCTCGCCCGCACAAAAGCGGGTCATGAGTGTCGTGAGGCTACCATAGACTTCGGCTTCTCTTGGCCGAGATGTTGGGCGAGCCACTCGTCACGGATATTATGCTTGAATGCCGCTAAGGCCTCAGCATCCAGACAGTCGACAATTTGGTTCTTTTTAGTTAGGAACTGAGTCCAGAATTTCCTGGCTGATTCCCCTGGCTGTTGTGTTATGTGACTCGAGTCATCAGCATCCGGAGGTCACACATAAGTGCCTTGGAAGTTGTCAAGGAATGCGTCTTCCAAATTCTCCCAACTGCCTATGGAGTTTGCCGGCAGGCTGTTGAGCCAATGCCGAGCAGGTCCTTTGAGTTTTAATGGGAGGTACTTGATGGCATGTAGATCGTCACCGCGGGCCATGTGAATGTGGAGGAGGAAATCTTCAATCCATACCGCGGGGTCTGTTGCACCATCATATGATTTAATGTTCACGGGTTTAAAACCTTCTGGGAATTCGTGATCCATTACTTCATCAGTGAAGCATAAGGGGTGTGCGGCGCCTCTGTGCCGGGCTATATCACGGCGCAGTTCATACGAGTCTTGTCTGCTGTATTCGGCCCGGTCGGATTTGCTTTTAGTATATCCGGCGTGACGGTCATCATCACGCGTTGGGGCGCGCCCGCGTGATTCGTAGATCGATCTTGTATGTCCTGCTTTGTTTTCTAATACGTCTCGGAGGTCCTGCGTGTTACCTCGGGCCTTGGTATTTTTATTTGACTGGCGGCGGGGTGCGGGCTGTACTTCGGCCTGATATGCCGCTTTGTCTCGGCCACGAGGTGGCCGGTCAGCCGCATCATATGCTGGAAGCGTAGGTTTTAATGCTTCCTCCTCGAGTTGGGGTAGCAACCTGCGCTTTCGGTAACTTTTGGTTGGGCGTTCGAGTTCGTATTCCTCGGCCGCCAGGACCTCAATCCATCTATCCGCTAGCAGATCTTGGTCAGCTTGAAGCTGTTGTTGCTTTTTCTCCAGGCTTTTGTTGTGGCTATAAGCTGGCGCTTGAAGCGCTCCTGCTCGACGGGATCCTCAGGCACGATAAACTCTTCGTCGCCGAGGCTCACCTCGTCTTCGGAGAGAGGCATGTAATTGTCATCCTCTAATTCTCCGTCTGCTGCCTGTTCCTTAGGGCTAGCTTGCCCATCCTCCGGCTCGAAATCTGGCTGGAGGGGGTTGTCTTCGTCTTCGGCACTACCCGCAGCGTTATTGTCTCTTGTGCTGGTATCGCTGCTTTTGCTATGGCGGGGCTTAGAGCGGGGCCGATTACGCCGGTGCTTAGCTTGCTTTTCTGGGGGATTATCCTCCGTTGCCTTGTCGCAATCGCTTTCTTTGGGGGTGTCCACCATGTATATATCATATGATGAGGTGGCAGTCCAGCGCCCTGTGGGCGGTGGTTCCTGTTCGTCTCCTGCATCATCGTCCATACCGTCGATGTCTTCAGAGCCAAAATCGAGCATGTCGGTTAAGTCGTCGACAGTGGCTATTAAGTGGGTGGTGGGTGGGGAACGAATTTCTTCGTCGTCCGCTTCCCACTCAAGCCGGACATAGTTTGGCCAAGGGTCTCCTGACAAGGAGAGAGACCTTAATGAATTTAGCACGTTGCCCAGGGGTGAGTGCCGAAGGATATCCGTGGAGGAAAACTCCATGATCGGTGCCCAATCAGATTCGATAGGCACAGACGCAGGCGGTTCGGAGCCCGTGGCCGGGGACGAATCCAAGTGTCCGGCAGCACAGGTCTCATAGGGGGTGAAGTCAGCATTCGGCTCTATCACCACTGAGTGCGCGGCCTCCGTGGCGGGGTCCATCCACCCGTCCTCAGACGGTGCAATCTGCTCCGGATTGAGGGCCGGAGTAGCCGCAGGTGTGATCTCCCGAACACTGTCCGACGGCAGAGCTAAGTCATGCTCGTCGTGACTGTGCGGCGCACCTGATATGGGCTCGAATCCGTCGAAGATCAAGTCCCCGCGGATGTCGGCAGTGTAGTTCAGGCTTCCAAACCTGACTTGATGGCTAGGGGCGTAGCTTTCGATCTGCTCCAGATGGCCAAGGGAGTTGGCCCGCAGTACGAAGCCACCGAATACGAAGATCTGTCCGGGGAGAAAAACCTCACCCTGGATCGCATCATTGCCGATGATCGAAGGAGCCATCAAGCCTTATGGTGACGGCACAGTGGAACTCTCAATGAAAGCACCAATGTCGGTGTCAAAACCGGCGGATCTTGGGTAGGGGGTCCCGAACTGTGCGTCTAAGGCGGATGGTAACAGGAGGCGGGGGACACAATGTTTACCCAAGTTCGGGCCCTCTGGATGGAGCTAATACCCTACTTCCTGCTTGATTGATCTTGATGATATGAGTATTACAAGAGTTGATCTACCACGAGATCGTAGAGGCTAAACCCTAGAAGCTAGCCTATGATTATGATTGTTCTTGTCCTATAGACTAAACCCTCCGGTTTATATAGACACCGGAGGGGGCTAGGGTTACACAGAGTCGGTTACAAGGGAGGAGATCTACATATCTGAATCGCCAAGCTTGCCTTCCACGCAAAGGAGAGTCCCATCCGGACACGGGACGAAGTCTTCAATCTTGTATCTTCATAGTCCAACAGTCCGGCTGTCCGAGGACCCCCTAATCCAGGACTCCCTCAGATTCTATTAGCAGCCTTGGTGATCCTGAAGAACTGAGCCAGGAGCTAGCAATGCTCGTGAGGAAATTCCAGAAGTTCTCAAGACGTGGTCGCTTTGGTAAATCCTCAAGAAATGATGACATGAGATCATATTCCTCATCCGTGACTATAAGAAGAGAACTTGCCACAAATGCAAGAAACCTGGTCACTACATTCAAGATTGTCCTCAGTGGGAAAAGGAATCAAAGAAGAAGAAATACAAGGATTACAGTTCTGATGACTCAAAGAAGAAGAAGAAATCTTCAAAGTCCTCATCATCAAAATCCTCGAAGTCTTCATCTCACAAGAAGAGCAGCTCCAAGAAGGCTCGGGCATTCATTGGCAAGGAAATGGACTCTGAGGCTGAATCTGAGGAAAATGAGGAAGAGGAGGCATCTGAGGAGTCAGAATCTGGTGTGGCGAGCCTAGCCCTCGCTACTGCATTCGTCAGCAAGTCCATCTTCAACTCTGAGGAGAATGACTTCTCCAACACGGCTGACGGCGACGATGATGGCTACGCTCCCACTATTGCTTCATGGCAAAGGGTTCCAAGGTACTCAAATATCCCTCCTGTGAATCAAGTGAGGATGAATCTGATGAAAACCTCAAGCCTAGCTACTCTAAACTTGCTAAGATTGTTGTAAAACAACAAAAGGCTTTTGAAAAGGTTCAAAACATGCTAGACAAGAGCGATGATATGTTGGGTGAAGAAATGGATCAAACTAAAACTTTGACTGAAAATCTTCAGAGACTTCAGTCCAAGTTTGATAACCTTCAGAGTCATCATAACACTCTCTTATCTGATCATGAGAAGCTTTCTTATGAATTTCTTCAAAGAAAGCAAGATCTTGAGAAGCTAAGGGTGAGTTATGAAGATCTTTAGAAGGAGCGTGATTCATTACTTGCTCAACAAATCAGCGCTGCTCAAGAAGAATTCATTCCACCATGTTTGAAGTGGATTGAACGTGAATCTGCTAATTCTTCACCTGAAAGTTCAAATGCTTCTATTGCTGCAAATTCTTCACCTGTCTCTGCTATCACTAATTCCTCATCTGAGGATGTTGCTAGTATCACTGACAATGCAGGGCTGAAGGAATTGTATGTGACAAGCATGTACAAAAGCCTCAAAGGGCATCACGCACTTTGTGATGTGCTTAAAAAGCAGATCCTCAACAGGAACCCTAGGAAAGAGGGTATTGCCTTTGAGAGGAAACTCAATGCTGATGGAACATACTGGAAGCCTGAGCAGTATCACAAAACCTCATGGGTTGCTGCAAAGGGACCTCCAGTAGATCCATCTACTTTATCTGGCTTTACATGCGAATCTTCATATTCTTCTGATGAGTCATTTGACTCCACCTATAAGCTGTTCAAAAATCAGAATGGTGAAGTATTTGCTAGATATCTTGGCACTAACTACAGGAACGGTCCCCCTATGAAGAAAATCTGGGTTCCCAAAAGATGCCTTGAAAGTCTTCAGGTGAATGTCATCATGACACCACCTGTGAAGAATAGGAACCCCAGATCAAATTCTTCATATGGATCCAAGTCCTCATATGGACCACATTCCTCAAGTGGATCAAATTCCTCATATGGATCAAAGTCCTCATATGAACATCATCGTGCTAACACTTCTGTTTCGCAGGGAAAGACTAAGGGTTATGAATATGTGCATTATTCTTCAAATCATTATGTTCATAAATCCTCGAAGAATTTATCTGCTTATTCATATGCTTACCCTAACCCCTCTTATGTGAAACGAAGTGGATTGGCATCTATGCCACCTTTCTCTTATGGAGCTCGCAGAATGATGAACTCTTTGCCACCCCTCCAGATGTGGGTGGTGAAGAAAAAGAACTATTCTCTTATGCAGGGTCAGTTCTCCAGACGAACTTAAACGTCTGAAGAATTTGTTGGAGACCTTGAAAGGACGCAAGCTAATCATGAAGAAATGAATTTTCATTTCTCACGTCCTCATACTGCTATACCTATTTTATTGCGTGATGAAATTGATCTGATGTATTCGATGTCATATTCTTCACTGATGAAGTATATGAGTTCGTAAGCTGCACTAATTCATCTGCAGGATGATCAACCCAAAGCTACTGAGTGGGTCCTCGATAGTGCATGTACAAATCACATGACTGGTGACAAGAACTTATTTATGGACACTCCCTTGTCTCCATCGCATCTGAAGCATATCACCTACGCCGACAAAGGCAAAAGCAAGGTATTGGGTCTAGGTAAGGTTGTGATCTCAAAGGATCGACACATGGACAAAGTCATGCTTGTCGAGTCCTTAGGATTCAACCTCATGTCAGTCTCAATGCTTTGTGATCTTGATATGGTTGTTATCTTTGGCAAGTATCATTGTGTTGTGATCATGGAAGCTGACCATTCCAAAGTCTTCGAAGGCTTTGGGAGAGGAGATCTGTATATTGTTGATTTCTCTACAGGACCACAACCTGCCACATGTCTACTTGCAAAAGCTTTAGAAGGCTGGCTATGGCATCAACGACTTGGTCATGCTGGCATGAGGAACTTGCACACTCTCGCAAAGAAAAGCATGTCATTGGCATCGAGGATGTCAAATTCCTCAAGGATCACCTATGTGGAGCTTGTGAAGCTAGAAAGATGACCAAGGCCAAGCATCCCTCAAAGACCATCATGACTACCACTCGTCCATTTGAATTGCTTCACATGGATCTCTTCGGCCCTACTCACTATGCCACATTCACTAATGTTGCATCTTTATATGGCGTTGTTATTGTTGATGACTATTCTTGTTACACATGGGTGCATATCATCACTTACAAAACTGAAGTGCAAGAAGTCTTCAAACGATTTTCCTCGAGGGCTTCAACAAACTTCGGTGTGAAGATCAAGCACATTAGAAGTGACAATGGGACCGAGTTCAAGAATACTGGTCTTGATGACTATCTTGATGAACTTGGGATTACTCACGAATTATCTGCTCCTTATACTCCTCAGCAGAATGGCGTCGTGGAGCGCAAGAACATGACTCTTGTTGAGATGGCTTGCACTATGCTTGATGAATACAAGACGCCTCGTCACTTTTGGCCTGAGGCAATTGATACTGCGTGCCACATCATCAACAGGGTATATCTTCACAAATTCCTCAAAAAGACCTCATATGAACTCCTCACTGACAAGAAACCCAATGTGAGTTATTTCAAAGTCTTCGGTGCTAAATGTTGGATTAGAGATCCTCATCACAATTCTAAATTTGCACCGAAAGCACATGAAGGTTTTATGCTTGGTTATGGAAAGGACTCGCACACCTACAGAGTCTTCAACACCGTTCACCACAAGGTTGTTGAAACTGTAGATGTGCGGTTCGATGAAACTAATGGCTTGCAAAGAGAGCACCTACCTCCTGTGCTAGATGAAATGTCACCTGAAGAAATCCATTAAGTTCAAGGCTACTGAGGATGTCATTCCTACTGAAGAATCTGCTGAAGAAGTCATTCCAGAACGTGAAAACATCATGCTGGTGCACCTGAAGGAAATGGCTGTGAAGAAAATGCTGAGCCAACTCACATCGGTCAACCCGCTCATCCTCGCGTCGCAAATGAAGCATAGATTGAGAAAATCATCAGCGACATCAACGCACCAGGTCCTCTCACACGCTCAAAAGCTTCACATTTGTCTAACTTTTGTGGGCACTTTGCTTTCGTCTCTATCGCAGCGCCCACTAAGGTAGATGAAGCATTTCTGGAGCCTGAGTGGATTCAAGCTATGCAAGAGGAATTACATCAGTTTGAGCTCAACAATGTCTAGGAACTTGTCAAGCGACCAGACCCTCACAAGCACATTATCATCGGCACAAAATGGATCTACCGCAACAAGCAAGATGAAAATGGCCTTGTGGTGAGGAACAAGGCACGGCTTGTAGCTCAAGGCTACATACAGGTTGAAGGAATTGATTTCGATGAAACTTTTGCACCTGTTGCTAGACTTGAGGCTATTCGCATATTACTTGCTTATGCTAACCATCACAATATCATATTATATCAAATGGATGTGAAAAGTGCATTCCTCAATGGTAAGCTTGAGCAAGAGTATATGTTGCTCAACCCCCAGGTTTTGAAGATCCAAAGCATCCTGACAAAGTCTTCAGACTCAACAAGGCCCTCTATTGCCTCAAGCAGGCCCCTCGGGTGTGGTATGATACTTTGAAGGAATTCCTCATGAAGAAAGGCTTCAAACCCGGTTCACTTGACCCAACTCTTTTCACCAAAACCTATGATAATGAATTATTCGTGTGCCAAATATATGTTGATGATATCATCTTTGGCTGTACTGACCAACGTTACAGTGATGAATTTTCCTATATGATGAGTGAAGAATATCTAATGTCCATGATGGGAGAATTGAAATTCTTGTTAGGTCTTCAGATACTTCAACAGCGCAACGGCATCTTCATATCTCAGGAGAAATACCTCAAGGATGTATTGAGGAAATTCGGCATGCAAGATTGCAAAGGCGTCAAAATCCCTATGCCCACAAATGGCCATCTATGCACTGATGAAAATGGTATTGACTTTGATCAAAAGGTATACCGCTCCATGATTGGCTCTTTATTGTATTTATGTGCATCTAGGCCAGATTTTATGCTTAGTGTTTGCATGTGTGCCCGCTTTCAAGCTACACCGATGGAATCACACCATAAGGCTGTGAAACATATTCTTCGATATCTAGCTCACACTCCAACACTTGGATTATGGTATCCAAGGGCTCGGCTTTTGATCTCATTGGATATTCAGACTCTGACTATGCTGGTGATCGTGTCGACCGCAAGTCAACATCAGGCACATGCCATTTCCTCAGACGATCCTTGGTATGTTGGTCCTCGAAGAAACAGAACTGTGTATCACTTTCTACTACTAAAGCTGACTACATTGATGCTGGTTCGTGCTACGCTCAATTGCTATGGATGAAGCAAACCCTCAAGGACTACGACATCAATGTGAAGAATGTGCCTCTCTACTGTGACAATGAGAGTGCCATCAAGATTGCTCATAACCCAGTTCAGCACTCGAAGACAAGCACATTCAGATTCGTCATCATTTTCTTCATGATCATGTGTTGAAGGGTGACATCTCTATCGAGCACATGAAGACTGAAGAATAGCTAGCCGATATCTTCACAAAGCCCTTGGATGAGAAGAGATTTAGCAAGTTGCGGTGTGAGCTAAATATCTTAGAATCTTCGAATGTCCTTTGAAAAGGACACACATCCTAACACTTATGCAAAATTGATGACTTAGATGTGCAATACACGAAGTAACGTTTTTCTTCAATCAATGAAGACTAACCCTCTAAGTGTGAAGAAATTAACGAAGAATTTGATTCTCAGAGCCCTACGACAATTGTATGTGGCGTCTGAAATCATCATTCTTATACGGTGGGTCACGCCACCAACAAAAGTTGAAAATCTTCAATTCGAGTTTCTCTTCAGTTCTTGAAATTCCTCAGTTTTTCAATTTCTTCAACTTTGCATTGTCTTCACTCTTTCCGTCATTGTTCTTCATTGACTATATATATTTGAGTTTTCAGTCCTCTATAGCATTCACTTATTGCTATTTCTTCAAGTTGCTATTTCTGCTAAGTGAATGTGATCGGACCCTTCCCCCTCTATGCTAAACTCAACCCAGTCTGTTCACAAATTCTTCATGTGCGTTCTGTTTGAAACTCGTTCAAAATCTTCACTGTGTCCTTGTCAGCTGAAGAATTTGCGAACGAAACGTTAAAATATCCTTATCTGAATTTTCGGCTTTTGCCGCTCAAACCGTTCCACATCCCATTATAGGATTTATCTATTCACCCACGATCTCACACGATCTCCGCCGCTCTATACGTGGGTGACACATGTTGCTAGGATGAGAAGAGTCAGGGGCACGTTCGTCCATTTTCCTCGGGCGAGCGGTTTTTTACCTCGGCTATATATACCCCTCACCCTCCTCAGACTGCATTTACCCCGCTCAACCTCACTTCCCCTCGCTCAAGCTTCCAGATCTAGCGTCGCCGCTACTTCCATCGTCGCCGGTGAGGAAGAGCTTCACTGCCTCGACCTCGTCGCCGTCGTACTCGCGCCGGCCGCAGATTTCTTCACTCCGCCGCCGCCGTAGCTGTCTTCCTCTGCCAAGTTAGGGCGTGGAAGATCTAGACTGACGAACTTCCAATCTAATAATCCTAGTTCGTCGTGTTCTTCGTCAAGGGTAATTAAAAGTTACTTTTACCGCCCTTGTTGATTCTGATGATTTCTACAAATCTTCAAAAGGTGTTTATTCTTCAACTTCCACACTTTAAACACCTCACATAAGCATCCGTTCTTGGTCTATTTCTCTAAAGCAACATTTTTCTTCAAGATTCCTCAATTGTGTGGATTTTCAATCTATACAACTCTGGAACCTAAGTCAAAGAGCGCTTAGTGAAATTCCTCAAGACACCTCTGGTCAAATTCCTCAAACTTGTTCTTTTTGCAAAAACTTCTGAGAACGCATATGACCTCTCCAAATTCTTTGCACCTATACTCTGTTCATAGGTACACATGTCCGCTGCTGAATCTCTAGGTTCTCATCAGCTTAACTCGTTTGCAGCGTTCCTTGAAGACAAATTGCATACCTCTTCAGAGAACTCAATTGTTCAAAATCCTCAGCTGAAGAATATGGCAGACGGCAAGAAACTAGAAGTCAACACAGTGTTTGAGATCCCTAATGACATTTATGAAGAATATTGTACTCCTGATGAAGCCAGGCATGGCAAGGAAAACAAGAATCAGCGCAAGGTGCGCATACAGAGGATAGAGAGGAGATGGGCACGGGAATGGAGGGAGTACTGATACGTCTCCAACGTATCTACTTTTTCTCACGCTTTTCCTCTTGTTTTGGACTCTAATTTGCATGATTTGAATGAAACTAACCCCGGACTGACGCTGTTTTCAGCAGAACTACCATGGTGTTGTTTTTGTGCAGAAATAAAAGTTCTCGGAATGGAACGAAACTTTGCAAGGATTTTTTATATCAATAATAAGAATTTCTGGAGCCAAGACCCACCACAGAGGGGCCCCTGGTTGGGAACAACCCACCAGGGCGCGCCCCCCTCTCCTGGCACGCCCAGGTGGGTTGTACCCACCTGGTGGCCCCGCTGACGACCCCCTTGATACTATAAAATCACATTATTCCAGAAAAAATAAGGGAGAAAGAATTATCAAGATCCACGAGACGGAGCCGCCGCCAAGCCCTGTTCTTCCTTGGGAGGGCAGATCTGGAGTCCGTATGGGGCTCCGGAGAGGGGGATCTTCATTCTTCGTCATCACCAACCAATCTCCATCACCAATTCCATGATGCTCCCCACCGGGAGTGAGTAATTCCTTCATAGGCTCGTTGGTCAGTGAGGAGTTGGATGAGATTCATCATGTAATCGAGTTAGTTTTGTTAGGGCCTGATCCCTAGTATCCACTATGTTCTTAGATTGATGTTGCTATGACTTTGCTATGCTTAATACTTGTCACTTTGGGCCCGGGTGCCATGAACTCAGATCTGAACCGTTTATGAATTCATCATTATATCCATGTTTTAGATCCGATCTTGCAAGTTATAGTCACCTACTACGTGTTATGATCCGGCAACCCCGGAGTGACAAGAACCGGGCCCACTCCCGGTGATGACCGTAGTTTGAGGAGTTCATGTATTCACTATGTGTTAATGCTTTGTTCCGGTTCTCTATTAAAAGGAGGCCTTAATATCCCTTAGTTTCCAATATGGACCCCGCTGCCACGGGAGGGTAGGACAAAAGATGTCATGCAAGTTCTTTTAATAAAGCACGTATGACTATTTACGGAATACATGCCTACATTATATCGATGAACTGGAGCTAGTGCCGTATCGCCCTAGGTTATAACTGTCACATGATGAATATCATCCAACAAGTCACCGATCCAATGCCTACGAATTTATCCTATATTGATCTTGCTAGTTACTACTGCTATCATCACTGTTACACTTGCTACAAAATTACTGCTATCACTGTTACTGTTACCGTTGCTGCTGTCACTACTATCAAAACTATCAAACTACTTTGCTACTGATCACTTTGCTGTAGATAATTAATCTCCAGGTGTGGTTGAATTGACAACTCAGCTGCTAATACCTTCAAATATTCTTTGGCTCCCCTTGTGTCGAATCTATAAATTTGGGTTGAATACTCTACCCTCGAAAACTGTTGCGATCCCCTATACTTGTGGGTTATCAAGACCTTTTTCTGGCGCCGTTGCCAGGGAGCATAGCTATATTTGTTGAGTCACTTGGGATTATTATCATATTATCACTATGAAGAATCTGAAGGATCCAAAGACTAAGATTTATCCCTCAAAGACGAGGGGAGGTAAGGAACTGCCATCCAGTTCTGCTTTAGATTCACCTTCTGTTATGAGTAAACTTGCAACACCACCACATGCTATCAATTCTAATATGTCGCAAGTTATTGATGATGCTACTTCTACTATGAATGATGCTTATGATGATGCTAGTACCTTGCTTGATAATGATGATGTGCCACTTGGTGATTTTCTTGATGAACAAATTGCTAGAGTAATACAACATGATGTTGTTGAATCTGATGATGAGCTTGAAACTGAAACTCCTGAAACACCTGCTAGAACTAGCCTTCCTAGATATGAATTGCCTAAGGTACCGGAAGGTTATGTTATGAGTGAAGAAGCAACTAGAGATATTCTTGCTTGTAAGGATAGAGATGATCTAGAGAAATTACTATGCAAGTATAAAGAAAAATCTCTGAATGCTAGAATGAAATATGATCCTAAGTTTGCTACTTCACCTATCTTTATTGCTGATAAGGATTATGAATTCTCTGTCGACCCAGAGTTAATTACTTTGGTTGAATCTGATCCTTTCCATGGTTATGAAACTGAAACTGTTGTGGCACATCTTACTAAGTTGAATGATATAGCCACCCTTTTTACTCATGATGAGAAAACTCGCTATTACTTTATTCTCAAATTATTTCCTTTCTCATTAAAGGGTGATGCTAAAGCTTGGTACAATACTCTTGCTCCTGGTTGTGTGCGTAGTCCCCAGGATATGATTTATTACTTCTCTGAAAAATATTTTCCTGCTCATAAGAAACAAGCTGCCTTACAGGAAATATTTAACTTTGTGCAAACTAAAGAAGAGAGTCTCCCACAAGCTTGGGGGAGGCTTTGCCAGTTACTTAATGCTTTGCCTGATCATCCTCTTAAGAAAAATGAAATACTTGATATCTTCTATAATGGACTAACCGATGCTTCTAGGGACTTCCTAGATAGTTGTGCTGGTTGTGTTTTCAGGGAACGAACTATTGCTCAAGCTGAAGAATTATTGAATAACATATTGAAAAATTATGATGATTGGACTATTCCTGAACCACCGCCTAAACCCACTCCGAAGAAGAGGGGTATATTATATCTCAGTCCTGAAGATATGCAAGAGGCAAAGAAATCTATGAAGGAAAAAGGTATTAAAGCTGAGGATGTTAAAAATTTACCTCCTATTGAAGAAATACATGGGCTTAATACACCACCACTGCCTAAGGTGGTAGAGGTAAATTCTCTTATGAAGTTCAATGAAAATGATAATCCTCACAATATGCATCCTAGTCAATGCCTTTATGAGTTTGAAAACTACATTAGAAAACAAGATCACTTCAATGCAAATGTTATGAAACAATTGAAATATAATTTTGATATGATTGCTCGCTTGAGTGACTTGTTATTTAGAATTTCAAATGATGTTAGAGGTCTTGGAAAACATGCTTCTATGGTTCAAACTCAATTAGAACAAGTTGCTAAATCACAAAGAGAATTGCTTGATGAAATGAATCATAATATGCATGACTTTGCTGTTAGAGTTGCAACTAGAGGAGGTAAAATGACTCAGGAACCACTTTTATCCTGAGGGACACCCAAAAAGAATAGAACAAGATTCACAAAGAAACAACACTAGTGCACCTAGTCCTTCTAAAAAGAAAAAGAAGAAGAAAAATGATAGGACTTTGCACACTTCTAGTGAACCTGAAATAGAAAAACCTCCTGATAATGAAAATGAAACTTCTATCTCAGATGCTGAAACTCAATCTGGTAATGAACACTCACCTAGAGATAATGAAAAAGACAATGATGAGGTTCATGAAGACACTCAACCAAATAATGAAAATGAACCAGACAATGACGTTGAGATAGAACCACCTGTTGATCTTGATAACCCACAACCCAAAAATAAAAGATATGATAAAAGAGACTTCATTGCTAGAAAACACGGTAAAGAAAGAGAACCATGGGTTCAAAAACCTATGCCTTTTCCACCCAAGTCAACTAAAAAGAATGATGATGAAGAATTTGAACCCTTTGCTGAAATGCTGAGGCCAGTCTTTTTGCGTACTCGCTTGACTGATATCCTTAAAATGCCTCCTTATGCAAAGTATATGAAAGACATCATCACTAATAAGAGAAAAATACCGGAAGCTGAAATCTCCACTATGCTTGCTAATTATACTTTTAAAGATGGAGTACCTAAAAAACTTGGAGATCCGGGAATACCAACTATACCTTGCTCTATCAAAAAGAATTATGTGAAAACTGCTTTGTGTGATTTAGGAGCTGGTGTTAGTGTTATGCCTTTCTATTTATATAAAAGACTTGACTTGAATAAACTCACACCTACTGAAATATCTTTGCAAATGGCTGACAAATCAACTGCCATACCTATCGGTATCTGTGAGGATGTGCCCGTTGTTGTTGCTAATGTTACTATTTTGACTGACTTTGTTATACTTGAGATGCCCGAGGACGACAACATGTCGATTATCCTTGGTAGACCCTTCTTGAATACTGCAGGGGCTGTTATTGATTGCAATAAAAGCAAGGTCACTTTTCATATTAATGGTAATGAGCATACAGTGCACTTTCCGAAGAAACAATTCCAAGTGAATGGTATTAATGTTATTGAAAAATCTCCGACAATCACTATTGGAAGTTTTCAAATACCTCTACCAACTGTCAAAAAGAAATATGAAATGCTTATTGTTGGGGAGATGTGAATCCCTATTGAGGTAACTTAGTGATTTACGGAAGTTCTTCGGTTTCATGCTAATCGAAAGTGGTTGTTAATAAGACCTGATCAACCTTATTAATGAATCATTTTTTGAGCGGTATGAAGTTGATGAATTTAGTAAGCACTACTTTCTGTCCCTACTTTTTATTCTCTATTTTTATTAGTTAAATAAAATAAAATGCCATGTTTTGTCAGTTTTCTGAATTTCCCATGCAATAAAAAAATGACCCAAAAATAAAAGTGCTCAGAATGCCCTGAAAATTTTATATGATTTTTTCTGAATATTTAAGAATTTTTGGTGCAAATAATACCAGAGGGGGTGCACCAGGTGGACACAATCCACCTGGGCGCGCCAGCACACCCTGGCGCGCCATGGGGGGTTGTGGTCCCCACGTGGGCCCCCTCACTTACCTCTTCATCCCACATCATCACTCACCTCCAGAAAAAATCCCCATTGCTCTCTCCCCCGTGTTCTTGAGCTCAAACCTGCGGATTTCGATCTCTTTGCTCGAAGCTCCGTTTCCGAAACTGTTTCGGGGGATTGTTGCTTGGTATGTGACTCCAACATTTGTCCAATTAGTTTTTTTTAGTGGTTTATACTTTGAATAAATAGCTACTCTTGGTGCTGCTGTAGATGTGCTTGCATGTTGAATTCTTAGTGTTCTAAGTAGTTCGAATACTTGCTATGGCCTCTATGTATCCGTATGAGTAGTTGCTATTGGTTTTGTGAAGTTTTGTTGGGAAAATTTTGTGAACTAAGAATTCAGATTTTTGTTCATAGGAAAAATTGTACGCGGACATGAATATCTTCAGAAAATTTGGCTCTAAGAAGAACTCCAAGGGTGTTATTGGGGAGTCTTCTGACAGTGATCTCCGCCCTCGGAGGTTGGCGGAGGTACGGCCGTGCGCATGGCCGCACATCCCGTTCCTTCAACAGGCTGGAATTCATGAGGAGTTCATGCAATTTATTGCTAATGCCGGCCTCACCGACTTCATCATAGATGAGTGTCACCAACACCAAATCCTCACAAACATGTTTGTTCAAAGTTTTACTTTCCTGCCTAGAAATAATCCTCCTAAAGTGAGCTTTGATTTATATGCTAAAAACCATCAGATACTACTTACTGAATTTTGTAACATTTGCATGATCCCTTATGATGGGAGCTTGGCTGAGCCTAGGCCGGCTGAGTTTGAGGACTTCTATCGCACTTTGACAGTGGGTGATGAGAGGAGAGTGTCAGCCATCACTGCTGGTGGCTTACATTTTCCTGCTGTTCGTTACTTTGCATATTTCATTACCAAATCTTGCTTGCTAGGGAGAAGGTGGGTGCACTTAGTTCACCAAACTTTGCTGTTTTACGTCGTGCAATAGAGGGCGACAACACTTATAGCTTGGGAGCTATTGTGGCTCGTCGCCTCCATCTTAATAAATCTCAGGGTAAAATACATGGTGGGATTTTTGCTACTCAGTTGGTGGCTCACTTCGAGGTTGAGATACACCCTCATGATTACCCTCTGACCAAGGTTTACCTGGACCAGGCAGCCATGTATCACCATCACTTTCTTGCACATGATCGTCCTGATATTGCTATTCCTTATAACTTGGTCTATAGCATTGACACTCGTGATGTTATCCCCTTGCCTGCACCTGCTTTGTTTGATTCTATTGCCAGGGGCGGATACCGGATTATGCCCGCAGACATCCTCGCCTACTAGAACGCTCACGCTGCTGCAGAGGCTGCACAGGCACCTCAGCAGTGGGATGTGTGGATGCCCGCTCCTTAGGATCCCTACTACCCTCCAGGCTACTGATCGATTACCAACTTAGGCCAAAAGCCTAAGCTTGGGGGAGTACGTGTTTCTCACCGACATTACATTCATGCTCACATATCTTTCTATCTGTCGGTGTTCACACTTTTTCATTGTATCATCCATGCTTAGATTTATTTTCTTGCTTTCTTCTTGTGTGTTTGAGAAACTTGAGGAAAAACCAAAAAAAATAGTTGTAGTAATTTACTTTCTATGCATGCTTAGTAGTAGAACTAAAAAGAAAATCCAAAAAGATTTCCTTGTTCTTCTTTTGCTTGTTGGGAGCTTTCTCGTGTAAATAGTTTTTCTCGTTTTTGCTTTTTATTTGCTTGTTGAAGAAAACCAAGAACTCCAAAAATATTTCAGTGTGTTTCTCTGAATTTCTTTTCTTTTTTATTCGAGTTGTACCAAGGAGAAGACCACGATGAAAATGTTGAGTGGCTCTCATATGAATAACTATTGAACTAATAAAGAGCACATTTTACCTTGTCTTCTCCTGTTGAATAAAATGTTTTGCAGATTCCAGCTTAGTCCACGACACTCTTGCACTATTATCATTATTTTCATATCGTTCGGTCGTGCAAGTGAAAGGCAATAATGACGACATTCGATGAACTGGCCGTGGCAAAGGGAAACTGGTATGAACTCGACTTGTTCTGTTTGTGTAAATATGTTTAACCTAGTATCCAGGCTTCAGCCCATTATGATTAAACATGTTTGCAATGACAATTAGAGATTATAGTTTCTCATGCCATGCATAAGTAGCTGGGAGTGGATAATGATTTATCTTGGATATCAACATAGCGTTAAAATGATTGTGATGTAGTATGATGATATGGTATCCTCCTCTGAATGTTCGAGTGGCTTGACTTGGTACATGTTCATGCATGTAGTTGAATCAAAACCAACATAGCCTCTATAATGTTTATGTTCATGGTGTTCATATCCTACTCATGCTAGTGTCCAATGTTACTTATGCATAATGCCTGGTTATGATCGTTGTTGCTCTCTAGCTGGCCGCTTCCCAATCTTAATTGCTAGCCTTCGCCTGTACTAAGTGGGAACTCTGCTTGTACATAAAAAACCTTGAACCCAAAGTTATTCCAGATGAGTCCACCATACCTACCTATATGCGGTATTACCCTGTCGTCCTAAGTAAATTTGCATGTGCCATCTCTAAAAACTTCTATAAAATTATCCTTTTTGTGTGCCTGGATCGTTCATGGAATGACAGGAGGTGGTCGATATCTTCCGTGTTAAGCGGGTTATCCTCAGGTCAAGTGTTTATTCACTCGCCATCACACGAGGAAATGGGCGGTAATAGGGATGCCCAGTCCCAAACTGCAAACATGAAAAAGAGTTCATCTCTTGAATAATCAAACAAAAACTCCTAATGGAGTCAAAACCTTTACTTTCCGCTTGGGAACCGCCACTAGCGTGCTTAGCATGGAAGATGTTGATAACTGATAGTCGTGAAGTGAATAAGAAGGGTGCATGTCTCAAAATTATCATTTATCTCTGTTTTAAAAATTGAGCTCTGGCACCTCTGCAAATCACTGCTTCCCTCTACGAAGGCACTATCTATTTACTTTTATGTTGTGTCATCACCTTCTAAAACAAGCGCCAGAAACTGAGTAGAGCACAGCTGTCATGATTTATGCATTGTGTATAGCTAATGTTGGGTGCATCATGACTGGATCTTTTCTACCATGAATTACAATGTTTAGTCGCTGCTTGAACTTCGGAGGTGCTCTGGATTTATGTTTTGCGGTCTCAGAAAGGGCTAGCGAGATACCATCATTGTCATATTATATCATGGTTGTTTTGACAACGTGTTGCTATTTGAGATATCTTATTATTGCTCGCTACCTGATTATGTCATTTATATGAATCATTATAATCTTTAAGAGTTATTGTTGACATGGTTAGTTATAATATTGGCTGAAAACCTGGGTGTTGTTTAAGCTTATTTATGCAAACAAGAGCAAAAGAGTTCGTAAAAGTTTTCTTTCTCACTTTCAGTTTATCAACTCAATTGCTTGAGGACAAGCAAAGGTTTAAGCTTCGGGGAGTTGATACGTCTCCAACGTATCTACCTTTTCTCATGCTTTTCCTCTTGTTTTGGACTCTAATTTGCATGATTTGAATGAAACTAACCCCGGACTGACGTTGTTTTCAGCAGAACTACCATGGTGTTGTTTTTGTGCAGAAATAAAAGTTCTCGGAATGGAACGAAACTTTGCGAGGATTTTTTATATCAATAATAAGTATTCCTGGAGCCAAGACCCACCACAGAGGGGCCCCTGGTTGGGCACAACCCACCAGGGCGCGCCCCCCTCTCCTGGTGCGCCCAGGTGGGTTGTACCCACCTGGTGGCCCCGCCGACAACCCCCTGATACTATAAAATCACATTATTCCATAAAAAAAAGGGAGAAAGAATTATCGGGATCCATGAGACGGAGCTGCCGCCAAGCCCTTTTCTTCCTCGGGAGGGCAGATCTGGAGTCCGTTTGGGGCTCCGGAGAGGGGGGTCTTCATTCTTCGTCATCACCAACCAATCTCCATCGCCAATTCCATGATGCTCCCCACCGGGAGTGAGTAATTCCTTCGTAGGCTCGCTGGTCGGTGAGGAGTTGGATGAGATTCATCATGTAATCAAGTTAGTTTTGTTAGGGCCTAATCCCTAGTATCCACTATGTTCTTAGATTGATGTTGCTATGACTTTGCTATGCTTAATGCTTGTCACTTTGGGCCCGGGTGCCATGAACTCAGATCTGAACCGTTTATGAATTCATCATTATATCCATGTTTTAGATCCGATCTTGCAAGTTATAGTCACCTACTACGTGTTATGATCCGGTAACCCCGGAGTGACAACAACCAGGCCCACTCCCGGTGATGACCGTAGTTTGAGGAGTTCATGTATTCATTATGTGTTAATGCTTTGTTCCGGTTCTCTATTAAAAGGAGGCCTTAATATCCCTTAGTTTCCAATATGGACCCCGCTGCCACGGGAGGGTAGGACAAAAGATGTCATGCAAGTTCTTTTAGTAAAGCACGTATGATCATTTACGGAATACACGCCTACATTATATCGATGAACTGGAGCTAGTGTCGTATCGCCCTAGGTTATAATTGTCACATGATGAATATCATCCAACAAGTCACCGATCCAACGCTTATGAATTTATCCTATATTCTTTCTGCTAAGTGACTACTACTATCATCATTGTTACACTTGCTACAAAATTATTGCTATCACTGTTACTGTTACCGTTGCTGCTGTCACTATTATCAAAACTATCAAACTACTTTGCTACTGATCACTTTTCAGTAGATAATTAATCTCCAGGTGTGGTTGAATTGACAACTCAGCTGCTAATACCTTCAAATATTCTTTGGCTCCCCTTGTGTCGAATCTATAAATTTGGGTTAAATACTTTACCCTCGAAAACTGTTGCGATCCCCTATACTTGTGGGTTATCAAGTACAGATATGTTACTCCTAAGTACATGAAGAAATTCGCTCTTCACCCTCCTTGCCCAAGACCTCCGTTGGCACCTGGCCAAATAGCTTATCCCACCAGCCTCAAGCGCGGTGAGGATTATCCTGATGAATGGGCTAAACGGCAAGCCAAGCTAGCCAAAATGGCTAAAGAAGCAGTGAGGAAATTCAATGAAGACTCTGCTGCTGCCACTGTTGAGGCCTCTTCTAGCAAGCCTAGGAAGGCCATGGCCAAGAAGCCAGCACATAAGCCTAGTTCCTCAGCAATGCCCTCACAGCCTAGCTCGTCTATGCCCTCACGACAAATTCCTCACGCTGATCCAGTTCCTCATGTTGCAAAGTCCTCAGCTCCTCCGGCAAAGTCTCGGCACCTGTGCATCTCGCCTCTTGCCAAAGGACCAAAGGCATCTCGATTGCCTCAGGAGCCTCTGCAAGTTCTTCAGCTCCTCCGCAATCTTCAACAGGCCCCACTTTGCTGAAGACCAAGGCTACTATTGGACGAGGCTCTAGACCAAGTCCTCACAAGAAGCAGGTTGCCTTTCATGTACTGTCCAGTGAAGACGGAGCTGATGATGAAGAACTCGCTGAAATCATCAGAGATAGACAGCAAAGGGCCGCTAGAGCCAAAGGAAGTGAAGTGCCTCTTCTGCTGGATCCCAAGTTGATCCTTGATTTCATTGATCTCTGGCACAAGGAACCCAACACTCCTATGTCTGACTTCAAGCTCACTCCTGGCCAAAGTCACATGCTGACCGCCTTCATAGGAGAAGAAAAATGGAAGTTTGAGAAGGCTAGGCAGTTGAAGAAAGCTCAATACAAGAAGGAGCGCTTTCTAAAGAAGAACATTGTCAAAATGACAACTGATGAACTTGTAGCTGCACAAGCTGAGAGCAAAGGACTCAGTGATGAATTTGATGCCTACCGTGTAGATTGGCTTGCAGCCAAAGTCAGATTTGTGAAAATGGCTGAAAAATTCACTTCAAATGTTGCTGCATCATCGCAACATGAATCTCCTCAGGCTGAAGCATCTGCCCAGCCAACTAAAGAACATGCCAGCACCGCTGATGACAATCCGGCTGCTGATGAAAATGAAAGTACCAAGGCCGATGAAGCTATTCCAGCTGCTGATGAAGTTGCTAGGGCAACCACTAGTGTTGCGCCTGAAGAACAAGCTAGGCCAGCTGAGGCATCTGCTGCTGAGCCTGAAGAAACTGAACAAGCCAAGGCAACTCCATCAGTTGCGCCTGAGGTAAATGAACCAATTTCCTCCGCTCCTCCTGCACCAACGCCAAGTCATGTTCTTCCTTCGGCATCAGAAGCGAAGAAAACCAAAGCTGTAGAGCGAGCATCAGTGAAGAAAAGGAAAGCATCTGCTACCTCAGAGTCTTTAGCACCAAAGAAAATGAAGACTTTGACAAGCTCTTTTGAGAATCCCATTGATGCTATTCCTGTTTCTAGCATGCCATCAAAGGAGATTGTTCCCTTTGGTGAGGATTTTGAGATCCCTAGCGGATCAGATGAAGAAGATCCTTCTGCTGCTTCGTCAGAGCAGTTGGACGAAGAAATTGAGGTGGAGAACATTACTTCCACTCCCTTGGTATCATCGCCCATGCCTCAGTTCACAGCTGAGGAGGCAGGCGTTGAGGAAATTGATGATGAAGAAGAAGACGTGGACATTGGGTGCACCACTCCGGTTCTGAATGATGACTATTGAGAAAGTCATCACCCCAGTTCACCCATGTTCACCCCACTACAACAGATTCCTCAGTCCCCAGTCCACACTGAAGAAGTTCAAATGGGCTCTGCTGAACCTCAAGCTTCACTGCTCACCATTGCCGAAGAAATTCCAGCCACTAGTGTTGATGCTCATGCTGCTGAAGAAGTGGAGACCCAGGCTGCCACTGAAAATGTTGACTCTGAAATTCCTCAGCCTGCGGCTCCTGAGACTGTGATTCTTGAGGTTGTGAAGACATTGACTGATACTCCTCGGCCCAAGCTGAAGAATCCCTTCTCAAAGAAACAAAAGTTCAAAGCTGATGACTTCTTTCATGAGCATGTGTTCTTCACTGACTACAACCCTTATGACTCTGCTCGTCTTTGCCGCAAGCGTTTCTGGACAGCAAGTCAGATGAGTTTCTATTCTTCTCTGCTTTTCGACAAAGACAAGATCTTCGACCATGAGCATATTCCTCATGTTGACATGGAGTCGCTACCTTGCTTCACCCCAGTCCTCAGTGTTCTTCATGACGCTGGGCTGCTCAATTTCTGCACCGACATCGTTGACTGGAATGAAGAACTAATTCTTCAGTTCTACGCTACATTGCACATCACAGGCAACGCTGAAGATGTGAATTCATGGGTGCTGGATTGGATGACAGAGAACACACACTACAAAGCACCGGCCTCTGAATTGCTTCATGCCATGCCTGTCAGTCCTCCCCTTGAAGGTGCGCAGCTCATCTACCATGAACCTGAGCTATCTGATCATTACATGCAAGTGTTGATGAAGTCACTGAAGCCTCGCCAAGCCACAAGGACCAAATTCCTTGTGAAGGAACTGCTCTATGTGCCAAGGACTGCCTATAGAATTCTGCCTAAGACCCTTAGTCCAATCAAAGGCCACGATTCTAATGAAGAAGAAGTCATTGGCATCATGAAGAATCTGCTATTCAACATCATCCATGCAGTTCCTGTCAACTACCATGATTTCTTCATGAGGACTCTGGCAAATGTTGCTCTTTCACCTTTTGAGTTGAAGCTTACGCTCCTTGGATTATAAGATTCCTCAAATCAAGGTCTTCAATCAATTACAAGGCGGATACTCTTAATCATGGCAGCTACTTACCCCCTATTGAAGTCCTCAAGCGGGCATTTTCCTCAGATGATGAGAAGGGCAAGGTGTTATTGATGAAGGCATTCGTCCATTGGATGGATAGTTCACAAAGCAGCATCCTACTCCACCAATGACGACTCTGCTACTCATGACTCTGCCGCAAATGCTTCAAAGCAAAATCCTCAAGGCACAGCTCCAAGGGTGATGACTGATCGTGAGCTTCTCCTCAGTCTTCACCAGAAGGTCAATCGCAACCATAAGTGCGTCAAGTGTCAGTTTGGTTCAATTCTTCAGAACATGACCATCACTCAGAACTCAGTGAAGAAGAACCATTACTACCTCCATGAAGTATTTGATCGCACCTGGGTTGTTCTATCTCATCTCTATGGTGAAGAAGATCTTAAGCAGATGGGCTTCAAGCAGGACTTTGACTGGTCTCAGCCACCTTCGAAGAAATTCAAGAAGGTCAAAGTTCCTCACTTGGTGGCCAGCTCTTATTCTTCATCGCGCGAGACTGATGAAAATGAAGACTTGGATGACACTGGGGCAGGCCCTACTTCAACAACCGACCCCAACAATGCTGGTGCTCCTCCATCGACTTCGTGATGATATTCTTCAGGGGCGTCAGTCCTCATTTTTCGTCCTTTTTGGTCATTCGATGACAAAGGGGGAGAAATTTGAGTTAGTCTTCATGCGGGTCTATATATGGGCATTTTTTTGCTAAGTTACAACTCTCGCTCTTTTGAAAACTTTGTTGGATCGAGTGTAATCTTAAACCCGATGGTGGTCTGATACTTCTGCTATGTTCTTCTGCATGCTATTTCCTCATATTTGTTAATGCACGCATGCTGAATTACATCAGTCACCATGTTTCATCATGCATTTCAAATTCTTCATATCATATGTTAAATGCGTGTATGAATTACAAGATATAGGGGGAGATCTCCATGGTTCTACTCTTCAATGTGCATTGCTTCTCAAAAGCAAATTCCTCACTATGCACATCTTCAGGGGGAGTTCTTCTATATCTTGCAATCAAATTCCTCATTATCAGTATTTACACTTCATATGTTTATCCCTGTTGAAAACCTAACCTATATTGTCATCAATCGCCAAAAAGGGGGAGATTGTAAGTGCATCTAGTGCCCCTTAATGATTTTGGTGTATTGAAGACTTATAGGTTAAGGGACTAATGCATTTGTGAGTGTACATAGGTCTATAAGTCTAAGGAGTTTGATATTTACACAGAAAGTCGACCCCTAAAAATTAATGTCTTCAACTGAAGACTTTGGCTTTCTGAAGACTTTGAAAGTGAAGAAATTGGTGTGACCCTGAAGACTTGGTATTCATGCAAGGAACATGAAGCGTGAAGACTTTTGTTTTCGTAGTTTCATTTTCTCTTTCTTGAGTCATAGGAAACACCGTATTGTTAAAGGGGGTCGAGGAAAAACTAAGGAAAAGTTTCCATGTGATGCTCAACTCAAAATCCTACACCTACCAATCCCTTCGAGTGAAGCCATTGGAAATTTCATACAGTTCAGTCAATTTCTTCAGTGACAGAGACGAAGTTCTTCTGGTCTCTAAGGAATTTGTTCTGACTGAGGAGTTAGGAATTCACCAGTGTGGATTGCCTACGAGTGAGGAACATGATAGCCCTGAGGAATTTGAACCTCAAATTTCCGACCGTTGCTGTGTTATGCGCCAGCTGTCCCAAAATATCTTATCCACCTAACGGTCATATCATTGAAGGGCATTTATGTCTTATCATGTCGGGCTGCTCCCTAGGCTATAAATAGCCGCCCCCTACAACCACTAGCTGGTTGGCTGCTCCGAGAGAAACTGACACTTGTCATTGAGAGCATCCCATCCTCCGAGGACTTTGAGCGAAAATCATCAAGTGAGGAAAACCCAAACCCAAACACTTACAAACCCAAAAGTGATTGAGCATCACTGAAGAGATTGTTCCTGTGTGGATCCGACGCTTGTTACCTTTGAAGACTGTGCATCTTCCAGACGGTTAGGCGTCATGGTCTAGAGCATCCAAGAGGAAATTGTCGACCGCCGAGTGACCGAGTTTGTGAAGGTTTGGAAGTCACCTGAAGACTTACCATGAGTGATTGGGCGAGGTCTGTGTGATCTTAGCTCAAGGAGAATACGGTGAGGACTATGTGTCCGGGACTGTGTGTCCTCAGGTTTAAATACCTAGCCACTCCAACCAGATGTACAACTGTCACATCAGTTGGAACTAGTGTACCAAATCACTGTCTTCACCAAGCTAATTGGTTCTATTTCCTCAACCCTTTCATTTCCTCATTACTGTATTGTGTACTTGATCGCTACTGTTTGAAGACTTTGACTGAAGACTTTCTCAATTTCCTCAGTTCAGTTTCTTCAGTCAGTTTGTCTTCAGTCTGCTTATCCTGTGTTTACGCTTTCTGTACTATGTGCTTGTTTTCATTTCATCATGATGACTGTGCTTCTGTTCTGTTATGTTTGCATCTGAGTAATTATTCCGCTGCTAGTCGTTCGTGACTTAGGAATTTCCTCACCGTGAAATTCCTCAATGACGAATTTGTAAAAAACGCCTATTCACCCCCTCTAGTCGACTTAATGCACTTTCACCTTCAACATCAATGAAGGCTCGATATTCGCCTTCTGCTTCAGCAGTTTTCCAGATGAGATACATCTGCCTATGTACCGTCTATGATGCCAATTTCAAAAGGTTATAGATCTTGCATGTGAAACTTGGTGCTAGTGTAGTTGTGTAATGGGGTAGCTGAGTGCTGAAGCTATATGATATTGTACTCTGATGTATTTCAATTATGAAAATGAAATATACTGTGTGCTTAATATGAAATGTCAATTAGATTAATAAATGGATTATTAATAATCGGATAATTAGCCTACTAATTGGGTTTTTCTATTGCAAACGGTTATTGAGAAAACATCATGTGTGATGCATTCAATAACACACACATTTTCTAGGAATAAACCGTGTTAGATTAATGAACAATCACAACAACATCCTCTTGAAAACTGTTTGCGTTAGGCCACCTGGCGCAAACGTTTACCACTTAAAAACTGTGTGTGATGACCAGTCTTTGCCACACAGTTTCTTCTACGCACCGTGTGTGATGCATTCAATAACGCAAACGATAAAATTGTTAATACTGTGTGCAATGGAAACGCTATCACAAACGATTTAACGGGGAAAATTGTATGTGATGTACTTGCGAACAGAAACGTTTTCCTTGGAGCGACTATGTGGGATGTATATATGAATGGAAACGTTTAGCGGGGACTGACTGTGTGGGATGTACTTACGACCGGAAATGATTTCGCCTGTATAATTGTATTTTTAGCACCACTATACGTATAACTGTATTTGGTCGCTCGATGGTTGCACATGACCTCATTTTGCCGAGCGTGTGTGCCAGGAGGGCATATCCCCGACGATTTTTGGGTCGTGTGGGAAGGACCCCCCTATCGCCCACACTCACTAGGCGATGGTTCCAAATGCCGTCGCGGAAAGGGGTTAAAAACCGTTTGTATAGCACCTCGCTGTACTAGTGGTATCAGTTATGTTACTTGCTCGTTACAAATTATCTTGCTGTCAAACTACCTATTACCGACAATTTTAGTGCTTGCTGAAAACCACTTGTCATTTCCTTCTGCTCCTCGATGGGTTCGACACTCTTACTTATCGAAAGGACTACAATTGATCCCATATACTTGTGGGTCATCAGTAGCTTTTTCAGGTCCAGAATTCCAACTGTCGGCATTCTCTCGCTTTGTGTAAACCTTGCATATTATGAGAGAAAAGGCATTATAATTACTGTACAAAGTGTTATAATGCATAAAAACACTATAAATAACAGTAGGAAAATGATACGTCTCCAACGTATCTATAATTTTTTATTGTTCCATGCTATTATATTATCTGTTTTGGATGTTTAATGAGCTTTAATATGCTCTTTTATATTATTTTTGGGACTAACCTATTAACCGGATGCCCAGTGCCACTTTCTGTTTTTTTGCCTATTTTAGAGTTTCACAGAAAAGGAATACCAAACGGAGTCCAAACGGAATGAAACCTTCGCGATGATCTTTCTTGGACCGAAAGCAAACCAGAAGATTTAGAGTTGAAGTCTGGAACTCCACGAGGCGGCCACGAGGCAGGAGGGCGCGCCCCCACCCTCGTGGGCCCCTCGTAGCTCCACCGACGTACTTCTTTCGCCTATATATACTCTTATACCCTAGATCGATCAGGGGGAGCCACGAAACCAGTTTTCCACCGCCGCAACCTTCTGTACCCGTGAGATCCCATCTTGGGGCCTTTTCCGGCAATCTGCCGGAGGGGGAATCGATCACGGAGGGCTTCTACATCAACACCATTGCCTCTCCGATGAAGCGTGAGTAGTTTACCACAGACCTTCGGGTCCATAGTTATTAGTTAGATGGCTTCTTCTCTCTCTTTGATTCTCAATACAAAGTTCTCCTCGATGTTCTTGGAGATCTATTTGATGTAATACTCTTTTGCGGTGTGTTTGCCGAGATCCGATGAATTGTGGATTTATGAACAAGATTATCTATGAATATTATTTGGTTCTTCTCTGAATTCTTATATGCATGATTTGATATCTTTGCAAGTCTCTTCGAATTATCGGTTTAGTTTGGCCTACTAGATTGATCTTTCTTGCAATGGGAGAAGTGCTTAGCTTTGGGTTCAATCTTGCAGTGTCCTTTCCCAGTGACAGTAGGGGCAGCAAGGCACATATTGTATTGTTGCCATCGAGGATAAAAAGATGGGTTTATATCATATTGTTTGAGTTTATCCCTCTACATCATGTCATCTTGCTTAATGTGTTACTCCATTCTTATGAACTTAATACTCTAGATGCATGCTGGATAGCGGTCGATGTGTGGAGTAATAGTAGTAGATGCAAAATCGCTTCGATCTACTTGACACAGACGTGATGCCTATATTCATGATCATTGCCTTAGATATCTTCATAACTATGCGCTTTTCTATCAATTGCTCGGCAGTAATTTGTTCACCCATCGTAATACATGCCATCTTGAGAGAAGTCACTAGTGAAACCTATGGCCCCCGGGTCTCTTTCTTATTATATTGCATCTCTTTTATTTACATCGCATCTCGTTTACTATTTTGCAATCTTTACTTTCCAATCTATACAACAAAAATACCAAAAATATTTACTTTACTATCTTTATTAGATCTCACTTTTGTGACTGACCGTGAAGGGATTGACAACCCCTTTATCACATTGGTTGCAAGGTTCTTGATTGTTTGTGCAGGTACTAGGTGACTTGTGCGTTGTCTCCTACTGGATTGATACCTTGGTTCTCAAAACTGAGGGAAATACTTACGCTACTTTGCTGCATCACCCTTTCCTCTTCAAGGGAAAACCAACGCATGCTCAAGAGGTAGCAAGAAGGATTTCTGGCGCCGTTGCCGGGGAGATCTACGCCAAGTCAAGACATATCATGTACCCATCATAAACTCTTCTCCCTCGCATTACATTATTTTCCATTCGCCTCTCGTTTTCCTCTCCCCCACTTCTAAAACAATTTTTGAAAACATTTGCCTTTTCTTCGCCCTTCCTCCGTTCGATCTTGTGTTACCATGTGCCTTCTTTTTGCTTGCGTCTTCACTTGCTAAGAGTTTATGGATCCCCATCCACTTGCTAATCTTTTTAAAGGGTCCAATTATGATGAACCAATTGCTAGTGAGTTGAGTGCGCTAGATTATCTTTATGGAGTTTTGCTTGAAATTCGTGAATCTGAAAATTGTGATGAAGTACTTTATGAAGTGATTCATGATAGATCTTTGAATGAAAAGCATGATTGCAATGATGTTATTATAAATTCTATTGATGTCAATTGTGTTAATGATATGCAAAACCCTAAGCTTGGGGATGCTACTTTTGCTATGTCCACTACTTGCTGCAATGATCATGATTGGGGTGATTCTTCTTACAATCTTGAAAATTTATTTAAGCCCCATGATGATTATGAGATTGATAATAATGTTTGCAATAATACTGAAAGTGGGTTTGTAAGAGTGTCAACTTTAGATCCCACATATTTGGATAATGTTCAATCTTATGAAGTTTTGGATAAAAGTGGGTTCGGAGAGGTCATGACTTTTGTTAATGATATTCCCACTATTTTGGAAGAGTGTCAACTTTGCATGCATGTGGATCATGTCGAGAAAATTTTATGTGATAGCTATATTGTTGAATTTTAATATGATCCCACATGTAATTATTATGAGAGAGGAAAATATGGTTGTAGAAATTTTCATGTTACAAAATTATCTCTCGTTATGTGGAGATTGCTATTGTTTCTTTCTTCTTACATGCATATGCTAGTTTTTTCTTGTCTTGATAATTTGCTTGCTTATAAAATGCCTATGCATAGGAAGTATGTTAGAATTAGATCTGTTTGTCACGTGTTTTGTGATGCCCTCTTTGTGCTTCAATTCTTGTCTTTCATGTGAGCATCATTGAAATCTCAATGCCTAGTTAGGGGCGTTAAACGATAGCGCTTGTTGGGAGGCAACCCAATTTTATTTTTGTTCTTTGCTTTTTGTTCCTGTTTAGTAATAAATAATTCATCTAGCTTCTGTTTAGATGTGGTTTTATGTTTTAATTAGTGTTTGTGCCAAGTAGAACCTTTGGGAAGACTTGGGTGAAGTCTTTGCGATCTTGCTGTAAAAAACAGAAACTTTTGCGCTCACGAGATTAACTGTCATTTTTTACTGGAGAGTGATTTTAGGTTGATTATTTTTGCAGATGATTAATAGACAATTTCCTCACGTCTACCAATTTATTTCAGAATTGTTTGAGTTCCAGAAGTATTCGAACAAATCAGATTGCTACAGACTGTTCTGTTTTTGACAGATTCTGTTTTTCGTGTGTTATTTGCTTATTTTGATGAATCTATGAGTAGTATCGGGGGTTATGAACCATAGAGAAGTTGGAATAAAGTAGGTTTAACACAAATATAAATAATTAATGATTTCATTACAGTACCTTAAACTGGTGGTTTATTTTCTTATACTAACGGAGCTCATGAGATTTTCTGTTGAAGTTTTGTGTCGTGAAGTTTTCAAGTTTTTGGGTAAAGATTTGATGGATTTTGGAATAAGGAGTGGCAAGAGCCTAAGTTTGGGGATTCCCAAGGCACCCCAAGGAAAAATTCAAGGACAACCAAAAGACTAAGCTTGGGGATGCCCTGGAAGGCATCCCCTCTTTCGTCTTCGTCTATCGGTAACTTTACTTGAGGCTATATTTTTATTCACCACATGATGTGTGTTTTGCTTGGAGCGTCTTGTATGATTTGAGTCTTCGCTTTTTAGTTTACCACAATCATCCTTGTTGTACACACCTTTTGGGAGAGACACGCATGAATCGGAATTTATTAGAATACTCTATGTGCTTCACTTATATCTTTTGAGCTAGATAATTTTGCTCTAGTACTTCACTTATATCTTTTTAGAGCATGGTGGTGGTTTTATTTTATAGAAATTATTAATCTCTCATGCTTCACTTATATTATTTTGAGAGTCTTTTAGAACAGCATGGTAATTTGCTATGGTTATAAAATTAGTCCTAATATGATGGGCATCCAAGATGGGTATAATAAAACTTTCATATAAAGTGCATTGAATACTATGAGAAGTTTGATTCTTTATGATTGTTTTGGGATATGAAGATGGTGATATTAGAGTTATGCTAGTTGAGTAGTTGTGAATTTGAGAGATACTTGTGTTAAAGTTTGTGATTCCCGTAGCATGCACGTATGGTGAACCGTTATGTGATGAAGTCGGAGCATGATTTATTTTTTGATTGTCTTCCTTATGAGTGGCGGTCGGGGACGAGCGATGGTCTTTTCCTACCAATCTATCCCCCTAGGAGCATGCGCGTAGTACTTCGTTTCGATAACTAATAGATTTTTGCAATAAGTATGTGAGTTCTTTATGACTAATGTTGAGTCCATGGATTATACGCACTCTCACCCTTCCACCGTTGCTAGCTTCTCTAGTACCGCCCAACTTTCACCGGTACCATAAACCCACCATTTACCTTCCTCAAAACAGCCACCATACCTACCTATTATGGCATTTCCATACCCATTCCGAGATATATTGCCATGCAACTTTCCACCATTTCGTTTATTATGACACGCTTCATCATTGTCATATTGCTTTGCATGATCATGTAGTTGACATCGTAATTGTGGCAAAGCCACCTTCATAATTCTTTCATACATGTCACTCTTGATTCATTGCACATCCCGGTACACCGCCGGAGGCATTTATATAGAGTCATATTTTGTTCTAAGTATTGAGTTGTAATTCTTGAGTTGTAAGTAAATAAAAGTGTGATGATTTTCATTATTAGAGCATCGTCCCAGTGAGGAAAGGATGATGGAGACTATGATTCCCCCACAAGTCGGGATGAGACTCCGGACGAAAAAGAAAAAAGAGAAGAAAAAAAAGAGGCCATAAAAAAAAGGCCCAAATAAATAAATAAAATGAGATAAAAAGAGAGAAGGGCAATGTTACTATCCTTTTTCCACACTTGTGCTTCAAAGTAGCACCATGATCTGCATGATAGAGAGTCTCCTATGTTGTCACTTTCATATACTGGTGGGAATCTTTCATTATAGAACTTGGCTTGTATATTCCAATGATGGGCTTCCTCAAAATGCCCTAGGTCTCCGTGAGCAAGCGAGTTGGATGCACACCCACTTAGTTTCTTTTTGAGCTTTCATACACTTATAGCTCTAGTGCATCCGTTACATGGCAATCCCTACTCACTCACATTGATATCTATTGATGGGCATCTCCATAGCCCGTCGATACGCCTAGTTGATGTGAGACTATCTTCTCCTTTTTGTCTTCTCCACAACCACCATTCTATTCCACCTATAGTGCTATGTCCATGGCTCATGCTCATGTATTGCGTGAAGATTGAAAAAGTTTGAGAACATCAAAAGTATGAAACAATTGCTAGGCTTGTCATCGGGGTTGTGCATGATTTAAATATTTTGTGTGATGAAGATAGAGCATAGCCAGACTATATGATTTTGTAGGGATAGCTTTCTTTGGCCATGTTATTCTGAGAAGACATGATTGCTTTATTAGTATGCTTGAAGTATTATTATTTTTATGTCAATATTAAATTTTTGTCTTGAATCTTTCGGATATGAACATCATGCCACAATAAAGAAAATTACATTGATAATTATGTTAGGTAGCATTCCACATCAAAAATTCTGTTTTTATCATTTACCTACTCGAGGACGAGCAGGAATTAAGCTTGGGTATGCTTGATACGTCTCCAACGTATCTATAATTTTTGATTGTTCCATGCTATTATATTATCTGTTTTGGATGTTTAATGGGCTTGAAAGTGCAACTATCCCTGGGTGGTTTTGGTAATTCCTAACAACATATAGCTCATTGAGCTAATGCTATTTCAAGATAATTTTTTTAGGAAAGCTCAATGATTGGCATGGCATGGATGAGAAAAGTGGACCCCTCAAAATGCTAAGGACAAAGGATTGGCTCAAGCTCAAAGCACAAGACTCTACATTTTCATTTTAGTGATCCAAGATCACATTGAGTCCATAGGAAAAGCCAATACTATCAAGAGGGGGTGAGGTGTTGCTTAATGAGTTTCTTGCTCAAAGTGCTTAGTGATATGCTCCAAAAACCCTCAACTACTTTCTCACATCCACATATGTCCCAAACCAAAAGTCAAACTCGGCCCCACCGAAACTGTCTATCCGGCGCCACCGAGTTCAATTGACATAGCCACTGCCAGAAACCCTAGTCTTTTCGGTCTCACCGAGATGGGATTGTAATCTCTCTGTTTCCCTTCATAACGTTTCGGTCAAACCGAGATGAGCGATCGGTCCCATCGAGATTGCAATGCAAACTCTCTGTTTCCCTTTCGTAACGTTTCGGTCTAACCGAGATGAGCGAATCGGTCCCACCGAGTTTGCCTGACCAACTCTCTGTTTGTCTATTACCAAAATCGGTCTCACCGAGTTTGTGTAATCGGTCTCACCGAGATTACGTTATGCCCTAACCCTAACGAAATCGGTCTCACCGAGTTGACGTGTCGGTCCCACCGAAAACCCTAACGGTCACATTATGAACTAAATCGGTATGACCGAGTTCTCTGATTCGGTCCCACCGAGTTTGGTGATTTGTGTGTAACGGTTAGATTTTGTGTGGAGGCTATATATACCCCTCCACCCACTCTTCATTCATGGAGAGAGCCATCAGAACATGCCTACACTTCCAACATACATTTTCTGAGAGAGAACCACCTACACTTGTGTTGAGGTCAAGATATTCCATTCCAACCACATAAATCTTGATCTCTAGCCTTCCCCAAGTTGCTTTCCATCAAATCATCTTTCCACCAAATCCAATCTTATGAGAGAGAGAGTTGAGTGTTGGGGAGACTATCATTTGAAGCACAAGAGCAAGGAGTTCATCATCAACACACCATTTGTTACTTCTTGGAGAGTGGTGTCTCCTAGATTGGCTAGGTGTCACTTGGGAGCCTCCGTCAAAACTGTGGAGTTGAACCAAGGAGTTTGTAAGGGCAAGGAGATCGCCTACTTCGTGAAGATCTACCCGAGTGAGGCAAGTCCTTCGTGGGCGACGGCCATGGTGGGATAGACAAGGTTGCTTCTTCTTGGACCCTTCGTGGGTGGAGCCCTCCGTGGACTCGGGCAACCGTTACCCTTCGTGGGTTGAAGTCTCCATCAACGTGGATGTACGATAGCACCACCTATCGGAACCACGGATAAAAAATCTCTGTGTCAACATTGCGTTTGCTCCCTCAATCTCCTCCCTTTACCTTCATATGCAATTGTTTTACTTTCCGCTGCTACACTCTTAGAATTGCATGTGTAGGTTGATTGCTTGACTTGTGGTAAGTTGCTAAAATCTGCCAAGAACTAAAATTGGGAAAAGGCTAGATTTTTAATTGGTCAAGTAGTCTAATCACCCCCCTCTAGACATACTTTCGATCCTACAAGTGGTATCAGAGCTTTGGTCTCCATTTGCTTTGATTTCCATAGCTCTTGGTGGTCATAGCCTTGGTTTCACAACCTAGGAGAGTATGGCGTCTAGCGAGGGAAATTACCACCGTAGAGGTCCTTACTTTGATGGTACAAATTTTGCTAGTTGGAAGCATAAGATGAAAATGCATATTCTTGGACATAACCCGGCCGTTTGGGCTATTGTGTGTATTGGCTTGCAACGTGAATTCTTTGATGGGAGAGAACCAAACCGTGAAGCTACCGCGGAGGAGTTGAAGATGCTGCAATACAATGCTCAAGCTTGTGATATTATCTTCAACGGATTGTGCCCCAAAGAATTCAACAAAATCAGCCGTCTTGAGAATGCAAAGGAAATTTGGGATACTCCGACTCCGTCAAGGAATCTAAATTGGATGTGCTTCAAAGTCAACTTGACAAGTTCAAAATGAAGGATGGTGAAGGCGTCGCAGAAATGTACTCTAGGCTTGCTCTCATCACAAATGAGATTGCCGGCTTAGAAAGTGAAGAGATGACCGACAGATTCATCATCAAGAAGATCCTAAGAGCCTTGGATGGAAAATATAATACCGTGTGCACATTGATCCAAATGATGCCCAATTACAAAGATCTCAAGCCAACGGAAGTCATCGGAAGAATTGTTGCTCATGAGATGTCACTCAAGGATAAGGAAGAGCTCCATAACAAGTCAAGCGGTGCTTACAAAGCCTCATGTGAAGCTCCCACATCATCAAGTGAGAAGCAAACCTTCAATGAAGAATTGAGCCTAATGGTGAAGAACTTCAACAAGTTCTACAAAAGTAGAAGCAAGGAAAGAAGTTCCAAGTCAAGGTCCTACAATGACAAAAGATCTTCTAGTCGTGAGCGTAATTGCTACAATTGTGGAAGACCCGGACACTATTCCAATGAGTGTACGGCTCCCTACAAAAGAAGAGAAGATTCTCCCAAAAGAAGGAGTAGAAGAGAAGAATCACCATCAAGAGAAAGAAGGAGTAGAGATGATCGTTATGAACGAACCCTCTCGGAGAAGCAAGGATTCGGAAAGGAAGGACAAGTCATCAAGGAGCTACACAAAAAGAAGATAGCAAGCTCATGTTGGTGAATGGGTATCCGGCTCCGACTCCGACAATCACTCCGAAAGAAGTTATCACTCCGACTTCGAATATACTCAAGATGAAGGTGTTGCCGGACTAGCACTTGTGACAACCAACTCCTATGACATATTTGAATCACCAAATGAAGGAAGTGGGAGATGCTTCATGGCTAAAGGTCCAAAGGTAACACACCCCGAGTATGTTGATTTCAATAGTGATGAAGATGATTTACTAGGAGATGATGATTTACTTGTTGACAACTCTAGTTATGAAAACTATGATGAATGTGCTATTAATCATGCTAATCAAGATAAAACGAATGATGATGATAAGAAGGAGATTGAGCGTCTAACTAAAGAACTAAACACTCTTAAGTTAGCTCATGAAACTACCTTGGAAGATCATCGAGAACTTTTAAAGACTCATGAGAAGCTACGCTTTGAAAAACTCAACCTTGAGCAAGAGCATGAGTTTTTAAAGGCGATCAATGATGATCTTCGCAAGAAAAGTTCTTCTTACATTGCCAAGCGTTTACTCTTGTCTACTTACATGCCACAAGTTAAATCTAACGCCAAGAACAAGAAAGATTCTTCATCTAGTAGTAACAACAATCATGCTAAATCCAATGATGTTGCTTCTAGTAGTTCTCTTGAGTCCACTAATGATTCTCTTAGCCAAGTTACACTTGAGCAAGAAAATAGCTTATTGAAGGGAATTATAGAGAAAGGTGTTTACAAGAGCCTTGCCAGAAGTAAGCAATTTGAGGAAATTGTACGCAAGCAAGGAAGACACCGGAAGAATCAAGGTGTTGGTTTTGAATGAAAGTTCAATGCCAATGGAGTTGAGTGGGAAGAAGATCAATACCCCAAGACGAAGTTTTTTCCTCAACAAGAGAAGTATTTTTTCTCGAATAAGCACGAGTGTGCGTACTATATTATATAGAAGGAATCGGGGTAAAGAGCCCGTCCACGTTAGCATTACAGATTACATATATACACTGCACACTAACTCTACTTCCACCCTCCACCTAGTCTAAAAAACTATCTACTCTCCGCTGCCCACTCCTCCACCTCTGCAAAGAAGGCGTCCATGTCTCGTCGTAGTATGCCCGCCTTCTTCCATACACGGCCCTCTCTTACGACTGCATGGATAATCCTGTTCTTTGAAGGTGTAGCTCCGTCGAAGACAATCGAGTTGCGGTGCTTCCATATTTGCCATAGCCCTAGGATGATGATTACATTTGCATCCCTGCCAGCCTTTCCTCTTCCTCTCTTGTCTTGGCACCATGCACCGAGGCTTTCATTCACAGTAGGTATCCATTCCGGTCTGCATAGGGGATGACAGATTGCGGTCCACACTTCCCGCGCGACGACACACTGGAGCAAAATGTGGTTTATGCTCTCCTCTTCTTGGCTGCACATTGGGCAGCAATCCTGATGATCGAGCCCTCGTCTTGCCAGCCGATCGGACGTCCAGCACCTATCCTGGATTGCCAGCCATGTGAAGAAGCGGCAGGGCGCCGGTGCTCTAGATTTCCAAGTGAATCCGGCCGTGGGGACGACCTGCCTGCCCCAGAATTTGGCTGCATAGGCAGTCCTCGCTGAATAGCATCCGCTTGCTTCCCATGACCAAGTGATGGTATCATGTTGCGCTGGGTCAAGTTGAAGTTCTTGGATCATGTTCCATAGCTGTAGATATTCCCTTAGCGAGTCAGTTGATACCTCCGGGCTTACTTGGGCGACCCAACCGTCATTCAGTAGGGCCTGGGCTATGGTGCATGTGTTCCTCGTTTTCTTCCTGACTCGGTTGTAGGTCAAGGGTGCAATCTCCACGATCCGGTGTCCTTCGAGCCATCTATCTTCCCAAAAGAGTGTTGTATTTCCGTCGCCGAGAACCCAGTGAGCAGCCGCGTTGAAGAGTTGTCTTGAAGCTTTTGGTACTGTGATGTCAAATTCTGCCCATGGTCGCGATGTGTCTGATCTCTGTAACCAAGGCCACCTGGCATGCACAGCTTTGTTCATCCACCCTAGGTTAGGTATGCCTAATCCACCCGCCCATTTGGGGGCACACACAGCCTCCCAAGCGACTGTGCAGTTTCCGCCAGACGAGCTTGACTCAGCGCACCATAAGAAGCTGCGGCATATTCCGTTCATTGCTGAAATTGTCTTCTGTGGGAGGTCGAGCGCCATCATCGCGTGCAGCGGAATTGCACAGAGTACAGATTGAACAAGAAGCATTCTTCCACTCTTTGGCATCCTTGCTGCTTTCCATTTTGGCAATGCCGTTGCTAGTTGGTCCACAAGGCCTGATAGCTGTACATGTGACTGTTTTCTCAGGGTGAGCGGCAGACCAAGGTATTTGCATGGGAAGGCGCCTCTCGGGCATCCAAGTGCTCTCTCCACTGATTCCATGATCTCGTCAGAGCATCGTATAGGGTAGACCGCGCTCTTTGCAAGGTTGACGCGGAGGCCCGATGCCTCCCCAAACAGGGTAAGAATTGATGCACACATGTTCATATCCCGCTCATTGGGCTTGAGAAAGATCATTACGTCGTCGGCAAACATTGAGAGACGGTGGTGTAGCCCTGTTCTTGCAAGCGGCTCAAGCAGTCCCTTTGCAGTCGCAAGCTCGAACATGCGGTGCAAGGGTTCCATGATAAGAATGAACAGCATTGGGGATAGTGGGGCACCTTGCCTCAAGCCCACGGTGTTGTAGATTGGCCGTCCCGGTGTACTGTTGACCATGATCCTTGTTGATGCACTTGCCAGCATTCCACAAATCCACGTGATCCAACATTCCCCAAATCCAGCCTTGCGTAGCACTTCTAGGAGGAAGGGCCATTGCACTGAGTCGAATGCCTTTGATATGTCAAGCTTGAGCATAATGGCTGGGTCTCGTAGGGCGTGAAGCTTACGTGTCGTGCATTGGACGAGCATGAAGTTGTCGTGAATGGATCGACCTCGCACAAAGGCGCTCTGGTGTTTTCCCACTATGAACGGAAGGTCCACTGCAAGCCTTGAAGCTAGTGTCTTGTCAAAGATCTTTATCGCGCCATGGACCAGGCTCACTGGCCGAAAATCGCGCATGTCCACTGCTCCATCCTTCTTAGGAAGAAGTGCCACAATTGCCTTGTTGATGGCGTGCAGGCCCCTCATGTCGCCATGGTGGAAAGTATGCAGTGCCCTCATGAGGTCGTCCTTGATTATAGGCCAGCAGGATGCAAAGAACCGCCCCGTGAAGCCATCCGGACCCGGTGCCTTATCCATGGGCATGGTCTTCACAATCTTCTCCACTTCCTCCTCGGTGAAAGGCTGATCAAGATGTGTCAAATCCATGGTAGGTAGATCAAGAAGGCTGAGATCAATGGTGTGTGCTCTGCCCAGTGCGCCGGCAAACACATTTGTGTAGTAGTCGTCCACTTCATTTGCGATCTCATCATGCGTGCTTGCGGTGGTGTCCCCATTTCTGATCGTTGTGATCATGTTGCGCCTTTGCCGGTGACAAGCGTGTTGGTGGAAGAAGCTAGTGTTTGCATCCCCCTCTTGGAGTGAGAGAATTCTTGATCTTTGTCGCGCAATTGTTCGTTCCAAGGAGCATAGACCAAGTAGCTTCAGTTTCAACATGCGCCGTAGATCTCGTTCTTGTGGCGAGAGTGTTCTTGCGTCCATTGTTGCATCCAGGCGAGCGATTACCTCCATGGCAATGCCAATTTGCAGTTTAACGTTGCCTATCCAACGGTCGCTCCACTTCTTCAGGCCCTTTGCCGTGGCTCGCAGCTTGAGATCAAGGGTAACATAGGGGCTTTCTTCTCTGGGCACAGAGTTCCACAACTCCTCCACCTTTTGCATGAATCCCTCGGCTCTTGTCCAGAAAGCCTCAAACTTGAAGCGCTTGCCCATGTGCAGCTCGGCCTCTAGGTCTAGCAGCAATGGACAGTGGTCAGAGATTGAGGAGCCCAGTGCTGTGAGCTGACAGGTCGGGTAAAGCTCCTCCCAAGTTGCCGTGGTGAAGACACGGTCAATCTTCTCCATTGTCGATTGTGTCCGTTCATTTGACCAAGTGTATCTCCGCCCGTTCAAATAAACCTCCTTGAGTTCGAGGTTATTAAGCTTTGCACGGAACCGCGCCATCATTCGTCTGTTCACAAGTGCGTTGTTTTTGTCCTCCGGGTTAACCAATAGGTTGAAATCCCCCATCACAGTCCATGGTCCGGCTATCAGCTCACGAATGTCCACCAATTCTTGCATGAATTCCACTTTGTCTTGATCTTGCTGTGGGCCGTATACTCCTGTCATCCACCATTGTGAGCCACCAATGTGCATGACTAGCACGGTGAGCGCATTCGTCGTGTAGTGCGGGTTGGAAAGTTTCACCACGGTAGCATCCCAAGCAAGGAGAATGCCGCCCCTCGTTCCCAGCGCGGGCAGGTAGTAGAAGCTCTCGAGTTTATTCCCAAGGCAGTGTGCGACCACTTCTGTCGTTACAAGTTCCATTTTTGTCTCCTGGAGACACACAATGCTTGGCGCAACCGAGCTAACCACCTGATAAATTGCACTTCGACGCGCCGGGCTATTAAGGCCCCTCACATTCCACACTAGGGTTTTGAAAGGTGATGCATTCATTTTGCTAGCCTACTAAGTAAACCACCTTGACCGGCCTTAAAGCCGGTCCTCCACGCCTTCCTCCATGCCTCCGAGTGGCAAGGCAAAGGCCTCCCATCCGAACAAGGCGGGGATTGCCTTGATATGGCCATCGGAGAGTGGCTGGTCGAAGAGTTTCGCATATGCTTGGAGCGCGTCGTCGGTGATGATTTCCGCTTCGTTTGCTAGACATAGCTTTCGGATTAGCACCCCCTGTTGCTTTGATGCTGCCGAGCCGCGCCCAACGCCCCTGGCTATTCTGGCACTCCTCCGTGGGTTGGGGACCGGCACCCTCTTCTGCTTTGTACACCTCTGTGCCGCAGCATGAACCTTAACTGGTGGGGTTTGCAGTACTGGGGACAAACCCTTCGTCAGCTCTGCACAAAAAATGTCCACTGGGTTCGTACGTGGTGGTAACGTGCATGGGCTGCATGGTCCGCACGGCGATCCACTAATCCTGGGCGGACAGGTGGGGGTGCCTCGTTCGGTGGAGAGAGAGACACAGAACATGCTCCCCACCGGCCCACAGCGCGGGGAATCCTCACCCGTGTTAACTCCTGTGCATCCAGTGCATGGGAGTGCGTCCTCGAAAATCGCGTCCACCCAATCCTCCTCACGCACCATTCTGTCCTGGTCCGGAGGCAGCACATGGTCGCTGGTTGTCCCCGGGCTGGCACTTGTGTGGCCCACCCCAGCTTTGGTGCCCGCGCCCATACTCAGCGCGCATTGAATGGACCCCACCTGAATCCTCCCGTTGTCTTGACCTGTAGCCACGCACGCCTCGGTCCGCATCGGATCCTCCACCGCAAGCCCGTTGGTCAAAAGAACTGCATGGCTGGTGTTGCATGGCCCGCTCTGCTTCCATCTGCTTAGACAGACTGATGGTGGGGAGCTCAGGATATCCTCTGGATTCCATTTGTCCGCTTCGGATGCTTCTCATTTGAACCACAGGAAGTATGATCCTACTTCTTTCAAAGTAACACAAGCTCAAGATGATCTTCCGCCACAAGACCACAAGCAAAAAGGCAAGGACAAGCTTCAAGAGGAAATTGATGCATTTGAAGAAGCAACTAAGGCCTTAGTCAAGTGGGTTCCCAAAACTACATCAAGTTCTACTTCATCAAGTACGACTACAACTCCAAGGATTCCCATCAAGATGGTGTGGATCCCGAAGAAGAAGAACTAGAGAGTTCTTGAGGGTGACTTCGCCAACATACTTCACTCTTATCATTTTGGCAATGACAAGTGCAAAAAACTTCCACATCTTGCACTAGTCCAAGGAGTCACAAACCCTCTTGTTGGTAAGACAAGGGACAAGGTAACCTAATGCTTTCATGGACAACATCTTGTGTATACATCGCTCTATGTCTATGTCTATGGATATCCTTGCTTGTTCCTTGTGGGACTAACCCGTGTAGGTATTGAAAGTGCAACTCATTCCAATGGATTGCTCTGAATGATCTACATCAACTTTGAGCATCCACATCTTCAACACCTACATGAAGTCATCATCGACAAAACCCAAGGTTAGTTAATTCCTCTTAAGGGGGGATATCACATCTAGGGGGAGCTTTACTCTAAAATTGAGCTAAAGCAACTCTAATGATGTGAGCACAACAATGCTTTATGTAAAAGTGGTAACCCCACTTGTGCTTAAACGATGAGTATGACCTATGATCAAATGTTCTCATTTGACTCCTAAGTCAATATACTCATATATAGGTGACCTAGTCATCGCCAATTGCTTGATAGATGCTAGAGTGTTTGTGCATGCTTTGTCACATATTTCATTTGCCATTTTAATTGTGTGAGCATGTTGGATGCATATGTTACTCATTCAAGGACATCCATTTGTTGCTTTGATTGTTTGGCTTTTTCTCTTTTGCCAAATGGATGGACAAGAATGCCTAAGAACTCCCTCTAGCTATCTATGCTTTTCTCGTCTCAAACTCTATTCATGCTACATCACAAAGTTTGATCAAGTCAGATTCGAACCACTCCGTGTGAGGAGCACTCGGAGTCCCCGATTCGTCATAGACTTAAACTTCCAAAACCTCTTTGTGTATTTCGGTCTGACCGATTCATTTTTCGGTCCTACCGAGATCACCAAGTTGATCTAGGTTTTCAATCTCGGTGCAACCGATTAGAACCTTTCGGTCACACCGAGTTGCAGTAACTACCTGCAGTTTTGCATCTCGGTGCCACCGAATTGTTCCACTCAGTCACACCGACAGGGTCAGGTTATATATACCGACGGGTCAAATTTTGGAAAAATTTCCGAAACCCTTCACCCGCGCGTAACCTGCTCTGCCTCTTCGGGTCTCTGGATCATCTTCTCGCTGCCAGCAACCTCCCGCTGCTGGTCTCCGCCGCCGTCAACGGCAATCTGCTCCGCCGTTGCCGCCGTAGCGAACACTCGCCGCTCTAGGGTAAGTGTTCAACCCCTTGTGCTGTCTTTTTCACTCCGATTCCTAGCACAAGGACAATGCCATGTTTCTTGCCACGATTGAGATTGATCCTTCCAGCTAAAACTTCCTTAGGTCTAGATTGATTCAAAAAATTTAGGGTTAGCTCTCCGCAGAACTAATCTCGGACCGACCAAACTGTAGAAATCGGTCTCACCGATTCGGCCTTGGCCATTGCACATGCGCTTTTTGGTCTGTCCGAAACGTGCAAATCGGTGTGACCGAGTTCAGGATTCTGTGAAACCCTAAGCAATCTCGGTGCCACCGAACAGTGACTCGGCCCTACCGAGTTCACTAGTTTAGGTTCCAAGTGTTGCTTCGGTATCACCGAGTTTGTCAATTCGGTAGCTCCGAGATCACTTCTGTAGAGAACTAAAACTAAGCTTTTTGACTCAATTATTTTGCAAAACCTCTGTACTTTGTGATGCTCATCTACTCTACCTCATCTACAACCTATTCGTAGGGTCTACTGTCAGTGAGCTTGAAGAGATGTCTGATCAAAGTGATAGTCAGAACAAGTCTGAAGAGCAGGTTCAGTTGAGTGAGGGCACTAGTCCCTCAGGAAGCTATGATGAGGGCAGCAGGAGCACACCTAGTAACTTGCCCAAGGCAGCTACTAGGACAAGGAAGAAGAAAACCTCAGATTCTGAAGATGAAGATTATGTGGCTGTTGAGGATGAGGCCACTTCAAGAAACAAGGTGCTGAAGAAGGAATATAGCACTGCTGCTGCAACAAAGCCTGGAATGAAAACAAAGGCTCCAGCAAGAAGAGCTCCAATGTCAAAAGCCGGAGCCTCTACTGCTGAAGCTTCCAAGCTAAAGAAAGTTGCCACAGGTGAAACTATGAAGTTCACCATCGAATCAGAAGATGGTGAAGCAGCAGGTGATGGTAAGAAAAAGAAGACGGCAAGAACCACTACTGCCAGAGTTCTTGGCAAGCCCTTGATACGTCCATTTTGCATCATGCTTTTATATCGATATTTATCGCATTATGGGCTGTTATTACACGTTATGTCACAATACTTATGCCTATTCTCTCTTATTTTACAAGGTTTACATAAGGAGGGAGAATGCTGGCAGCTGGAATTCTGGGCTGGAAAAGGAGCAAATATTAGAGACCTATTCTGCATAACTCCAAAAGTCCTGAAACTCCACAAAAGTTATTTTTGGAAATAATAAAAAATACTGAGCGGAAGAAATACGTCAGGGGGGCCACCACCTGTCCACGAGGGTGGGGGCGCGCCCTACCCCCAGGGCGCGCCCCCTGCCTCGTGGGCCCCCTGTTGGCTCTCCGGTGGCCATCTTCTGCTATATGAAGTCTTTCGTCCAGGAAAAAATCATAAGCAACCTTTCGGGACGAGACTCCGCCGCCACGAGGCGGAACCTTGGCGGAACCAATCTAGGGCTCCGGCAGAGCTGTTCTGCCGGGGACACTTCCCTCCGGGAGGGGGAAATCATCGCCATCGTCATCACCAACGCTCCTCTCATCGGGAGAGGGCAATCTCCATCAACATCTTCACCAGCACCATCTCCTCTCAAAACCCTAGTTCATCTCTTGTATCCAATTCTTGTCTCCAAGTCCGGGATTGGTACTAGTAGGTTGCTAGTAGTGTTGATTACTCCTTGTAGTTGATGCTAGTTGGTTTATTTGGTGGAAGATCATATGTTCAGATCCTATATGCATATTAATACCCCTCTGATTATGAACATGAATATGCTTTGTGAGTAGTTACGTTTGTTCCTGAGGACATGGGAGAAGTCTTGCTATTAGTAGTCATGTGAATTTGGTATTCGTTCGATATTTTGATGAGATGTATGTTGTCTATCCTCTAGTGGTGTTATGTGAACGTCGACTACATAACACTTCACCATTATTTGGGCCTAGAGGAAGGCATTGGGAAGTAATAAGTAGATGATGGGTTGCTAGAGTGACAGAAGCTTAAACCCTAGTTTATGCGTTGCTTCGTAAGGGGCTGATTTGGATCCATATGTTTCATGCTATGGTTAGGTTTACCTTAATACTTTTGTTGTAGTTGCGGATGCTTGCAATAGAGGTTAATCATAAGTGGGATGCTTGTTCAAGTAAGAACAGCACCCAAGCACCGGTCCACCCACATATCAAATTATCAAAGTACCGAACGCGAATCATATGAACGTGATGAAAACTAGCTTGACGATAATTCCCATGTGTCCTCGGGAGCGCTTTTCTCTATATAAGAGTTTGTCCAGGCTTGTCCTTTGCTACAAAAAGGATTGGGCCACCTTGCTGCACTTTATTTACTTTTGTTACTTGTTGCTCGTTACAAATTATCCTATCACAAAACTATCTGTTACCACTTATTTCAGTACTTGCAGAGAATACCTTGCTGAAAACCGCTTATCATTTCCTTCTGCTCCTCGTTGGGTTCGACACTCTTACTTATCGAAAGGACTACGATAGATCCCCTATACTTGTGGGTCATCAAGACTCTTTTCTGGCGCCGTTGCCGGGGAGTGAAGCGCCTTTGGTAGGTGGAATTTGGTAAGGAAAAATTTATATAGTGTGCTGAAATTTACTGTCACTTGTTACTATGGAAAGTAATCCTCTGAGGGGCTTGTTCGGGGTATCTTCACCCCGACCAGTAGAGCAAAGAGTTGCTCCTCAACCTACTGAACCTACTGAAATGAAAATGAAATGAAATGTTCACTTTGAGATTCCTTCGGGTATGTTAGAAAAACTGCTAGCTAATCCTTTTGCAGGAGATGGAACAAAGCATCCTGATGAGCACCTAATATATGTGGATGAAGTTTGTGGATTATTTAAGCTTGCAGGTATACCCGGTGATGTTATTAAGAGGAAGGTCTTCCCTTTATCTTTGAAGGGAGATGCATCGACATGGTATAGGCTATGTGATGATACGGGATCATGGAACTACAAACGATTGAAATTGGAATTTCATCAGAAATTTTATCCTATGCATCTTGTTCATCGTGATCGCAATTATATATATAATTTTTGGCCTCGCGAAGGAGAAAGCATCGCTCAAGCTTGGGGGAGGCTTAAATCAATGTTATATTCATGCCCCAATCATGAGCTCTCAAGAGAAATAATTATTCAAAGTTTTTATGCTCGGCTTTCTGATAACAATCGCACCATGCTCGATACTTCTTGTGCTGGCTCTTTTATGATGAAGACTATTGAATTCAAATGGAATTTATTGGATAGAATTAAACGCAACTCTGAAGATTGGGATCTCGACGAAGGTAAGGAGTCAGGTATGACACCTAAGTTTGATTGTGTTAAATCTTTTATGGATACCGATGTTTTCCGTAAATTTAGCACTAAATATGGACTTGACTCTGAGATAGTAGCTTCTTTCTGTGAATCTTTTGCTACTTATGTTGATCTCCCCAAGGAGAAGTGGTTTAAATATCATCCTCCCATAGAAGTAAAAGTAGCTGCACCTATTAAAGTTGAAGAAAAGACTATCACTTATAATGATCCTGTTGTTCCTACTTCTTATGTTGAGAAACCACCTTTCCCTGTTAGAATAAAGGATCATGCTAAAGCTTCAACTGTGGTTCGTAAAAGCAATATTAGAACTTATACACCTCCTGAGCAAATTAAAGTTGAACCTAATATTGCTATTGTTAAAGATCTCTTGTCTGATAATATTGATGGGCATGTTATTTATTTCTGTGATGAAACTGCTAGAATTGCCAAACCTTGTGCTAAAGATAAACATAGACCTGTGGTAGGCATGCCTGTTATTTCTGTTAAAATAGGAGATCATTGTTATCATGGCTTATGTGATATGGGTGCTAGTGCTAGTGCCATACCTATTGACTTATACAAAGAAATTAAGCATGATATTGCACCTGCTGAGTTAGAAGATATTGATGTCACAATTAAACTTGCCAATAGAGATACTATTTCACCAATGGGAATTGTTAGAGATGTTGAAGTCTTGTGTGGGAAAACTAAATATCCTGCTGATTTTCTTGTTCTTGGTTCCCCACAAGATAGCTTTTGTCCCATTATATTTGGTAGACCCTTCTTGAACACCGTTAATGCTAGGATAGACTGCGAAAAGGATGTTGTTACTATTGGTTTGGGTGATATGTCTCATGAGTTTAATTTCTCTAAATTTAGTAGACAACACCGTGAAGAGGAATTACCTAGTAAGGATGAAATTATTGGTCTTGCTTCTATTGCCGTACCTCCTAGTGATCCTTTAGAACAATATTTGCTAGACCATGAAAATGATATGTTTATGAATGAAAGAAGGGAAATAGATGAAGTGTTCTTTAAACAGGAACCTATCCTGAAACACAATTTGCCTGTTGAAATCCTAGGGGATCCTCCTCCACCCAAGGGTGATCCCGTGTTTGAGCTTAAACCGTTGCCTGATACTCTTAAATATGCTTATCTTGATGAAAAGAAGATATATCCTGTTATTATTAGTGCTAACCTTTCAGAGCATGAAGAAGAGAGATTATTGAAAACTCTGAAGAAGCACCGTGCTGCTATTGGATATACTCTTGATGATCTTAAGGGCATTAGTCCCACTCTATGTCAACATAAAATAAATTTGGAAGAAGATGCCAAACCAGTTCGTGATCATCAACGACGGCTGAATCCTAAGATGAAAGAAGTGGTAAGAAAGGAAATACTAAAGCTCCTTGAGGCAGGTATAATTTATCCCGTTGCTGATAGTCAGTGGGTAAGTCCTGTCCATTGTGTCCCTAAGAAGGGAGGTATTACCGTCGTTCCTAATGATAAAGATGAATTGATTCCGCAAAGAATTATTACAGGTTATAGGATGGTAATTGATTTCCGCAAATTAAATAAGGCTACTAAGAAAGATCATTACCCCTTACCTTTTATCGATCAAATGCTAGAAAGATTATCCAAACATACACATTTTTGCTTTCTAGATGGTTATTCTGGTTTCTCTCAAATACCTGTGTCAGCCAATGATCAATCAAAGACTACTTTTACTTGCCCTTTTGGTACTTTTGCTTATAGACGTATGCCTTTTGGTTTATGTAATGCACCTGCTACCTTTCAAAGATGCATGATGGCTATATTCTCTGACTTTTGTGAAAAGATTTGTGAGGTTTTCATGGACGACTTCTCCGTCTATGGATCCTCTTTTGATGATTGCTTGAGCAACCTTGATCGAGTTTTGCAGAGATGTGAAGAAACTAATCTTGTCTTGAATTGGGAAAAGTGCCACTTTATGGTTAATGAAGGTATTGTCTTGGGGCATAAAGTTTCTGAAAGAGGTATTGAGGTTGATAAAGCCAAGGTTGATGCTATTGAAAAGATGCCATGTCCCAAGGACATCAAAGGTATAAGAAGTTTCCTTGGTCACGCCGGATTTTATAGGAGGTTCATTAAGGACTTCTCAAAAATTTCTCGGCCTCTGACTAATTTATTACAAAAAGATATACCATTTGTCTTTGATGATGATTGTGTAGAAGCATTTGAAATACTTAAGAAAGCATTGATCTCTGCACCTATTGTTCAGCCACCTGATTGGAATTTACCCTTTGAAATTATGTGTGATGCTAGTGATTATGCTGTAGGTGCTGTTCTAGGGCAAAGAGTTGATAAGAAATTAAATGTTATTCAATATGCTAGTAAAACTCTAGACAATGCTCAGAGAAATTATGCTACTACTGAAAAAGAATTCTTAGCAGTTGTATTTGCTTGTGATAAGTTCAGACCTTATATTGTTGATTCTAAAGTAACTATTCACACGGATCATGCTGCTATTAAATATCTTATGGAAAAGAAAGATGCTAAACCTAGACTTATTAGATGGGTTCTCTTGCTACAAGAATTTGATTTGCATATTGTTGATAGAAAGGGAGCTGAGAACCCCGTTGCAGACAACTTGTCTAGGTTAGAAAATGTTCTTGATGACCCACTACCTATTGATGATAGCTTTCCTGATGAGCAATTAAATGTCATAAATGCTTCTCGTACTACTCCATGGTATGCTGATTATGCTAATTACATCGTTGCTAAATTTATACCACCTAGTTTCACATACCAGCAAAAGAAAAAGTTTTTCTATGATTTGAGACATTACTTTTGGGATGACCCACATCTTTATAAAGAAGGAGTAGATGGTGTTATTAGACGTTGTGTACCTGAGCATGAACAGGAACAGATCCTACGCAAGTGTCACTCCGAAGCTTATGGAGGACACCACGCTGGAGATAGAACTGCACATAAGGTATTGCAATCCGGTTTTTATTGGCCTACTCTCTTCAAGGATGCCCGTAAGTTTGTCTTATCTTGTGATGAATGTCAAAGAATTGGTAATATTAGTAGACGTCAAGAAATGCCTATGAACTATTCACTTGTTATTGAACCATTTGATGTTTGGGGCTTTGATTATATGGGACCTTTTCCTGCCTCTAATGGATATACACATATTTTAGTTGCTGTTGATTACGTTACTAAGTGGGTAGAAGCTATTCCAACTAGTAGTGCTGATCATAACACTTCTATTAAAATGCTTAAAGAAGTTATTTTTCCGAGGTTTGGAGTCCCTAGATATTTAATGACTGATGGTGGTTCACATTTTATTCATGGTGCTTTCCGTAAAATGCTTGCTAAGTATGATGTTAATCATAGAATTGCATCTCCTTATCACCCACAGTCTAGTGGTCAAGTAGAATTGAGTAATAGAGAGCTCAAATTAATTTTGCAAAAACTGTCAATAGATCTAGAAAGAATTGGTCCAAGAAACTTGATGATGCATTATGGGCCTATAGAACTGCATATAAAAATCCTATGGGTATGTCTCCGTATAAAATGGTTTATGGAAAAGCATGTCACTTACCTCTTGAACTAGAACATAAGGCATATTGGGCTATTAAAGAGCTCAACTATGATTTTAAACTTGCCGGTGAGAAGAGGTTATTTGATATTAGCTCACTTGATGAATGGGGAACCCAAGTTTATGAAAATGCCAAATTATTTAAAGAAAAAGTTAAAAGATGGCATGACAAAAGGATACAAAAGCGTGAGTTTAATGTAGGTGATTATGTATTGCTATACAACTCTCGTTTAAGATTTTTTGCAGGAAAACTTCTCTCTAAATGGGAAGGCCCTTACATTATCGAGGAGGTCTATCGTTCCGGTGCCATAAAAATCATCAACTTCGAAGACACAAATCCGAAGGTGGTGAACGGTCAACAAAGAATCAAACATTATATCTCAGGCAATCCCATAAATGTTGAAACCAATGTTATTGAAACCGTAACCCCGGAGGAATACATAAGGGACACTTTCCGGATCGTTTTAGACTCCGAAAAGGAATAGGTATGTGGTACGGTAAGTAAACCGACTCCAAAACAGTTTTTATGACAATATTTCTCAATTTTGGAATATTTAGAAAAATAGAAAAATAAGAAGCAGCCCGGGAAGGACACGAGGGCCCCACGAGGGTGGAGGGCGCGCCCTACCTCCCTGGGCACGCCCCCCTAACTCGTGGGCACCTCGTGTGCTTTCCGGACTCCATTTTCTTGCACGATACGTATTTTGGTCGGTAAAAATTCATTATATAATCTCCCGAAGGTTTTGACTCCTGTATCACGCAAATATCCTATGTTCTTGTTTTGAGCTGTCATACTGCAGATTAGAGCAATATGTCGTCCCAGGATTCGGAAGGAGAAAGCTATGTGGCTGATTACCTTGCAGATCCTAAGGTCTATGGAGATGAGGAGCACTGTGGTTGGACTACGGAGGAAGAAGAGGATTATGAACCCAAGAGAAAGGAGGAGACGAGCTCAGATAAAGATGAAGTCACATTACCTCAACCTGGGGACATGCATGTGGAGTTCAAAAAGTCAAGCCTCCCTGATAGGGCAAAGAAACTTAAGATCGAGTTTATCCCCTTTCGTATCTTGCACGAAAACAAGCAGGAACTATGCAAAAAGATATTAATCCTGGAGCAGGAGATTGAGGACTTGAGGGATCAAAATTCTGTCCTCAAGCGCAAATTAAGAGAGAAGCCTACGCCATCAACTAAACCATCACCTCCACCTTCTTCCTCAACAAAGGAGACATAATCACATGGGTATGGGCACTCCCCTTGGCAACTGCCAAGCTTGGGGGAGGTGCCCCGGTATCGTATCACCATCACACTCCTATCTTTACCGTTTTTCTTAGTTCGATCCTATTAGTAGTATCTTGATCTAGTAGAATAAAGTTTATGGCATGATCTAGTTTGGAGTTTTGCTTTATGATCTCTCTATGTAATCGAGTATGTGAGCTATATAATAAAGATTAGTGCTGAGTCAAGGGCTTGATTATTTTGCCATGATCTTGAGTGAATAAAAGAAAAGAGAAAAATAATAAAAAGAAATAAAGAGATCATATTGATCTTATTGAGAGTAATGACTTCACATAGAAAGAGTATGATGATTAAAAGTTGTTGGGAGTTGACAAACATTAGCTTTGGTCATCGTTGCAATTAATAGGAAGTAATAAAGAAAGAGAGGTTTCACATATAAATATACTATCATGGACATCTTTTATGATTGGGAGCACTCATTAAAATATGACATGCTAAAGAGTTGATGTTGGACAAGGAAGACAACATAATGGGTTATGTTTTCTTATATCTGAGATAAAGTATATTGTCATGGATCATCCAACATGTTGAGCTTGCCTTTACCCCTCATGCTAGCCAAATTCTTTGCACCAAGTAGAGATACTACTTGTGCTTCCGAAAACCCTTAAACCAGTTTTGCCATGAGAGTCCACCATATCTACCTATGGATTGAGTAAGATCCTTCAAGTAAGTTGTCATCGGTGCAAGCAATAAAAATTGCTCTCTAAATATGTATGATTGATTGGTATGGAGGAAATAAGCTTTATACGATCTTGTGATGTGGAAGAAATAAAAGCGACGGACTGCATAATAAAGGTTCATATCACAAGTGGCAATATAAAGTGACATTCTTTCGCATTAAGATTTTGTGCATCCAACCCTGAAAGCGCATGGCAACCTCTGCTTCCCTCTGCAAAGGGCCTGTCTTTTATTATTATCTTCTTCCTTATGCAAGAGTCATGGTGATCTTCACCTTTCCTTTTTACATTTTATCCTTTGGCAAGCACAGGGTGTTGGAAAGATCCTGATAGATATATCTAATTGGATGTAAGTCAGCATGAGTTATTATTGTTGACATTACCCTTGAGGTAAAAGGTTGGGAGGCAAAACTATAAGCCCCTATCTTTCTCTGTGTCCGATTAAAACTCCATAACCACAAGTATTGCGTGAGTGTTAGCAATTATGAAAGACTAAATGATAGTTGAGTATGTGGACTTGCTAGAAAGCTCTCACATAGACTCTTTCTGATGTTCTGATAAATTGCAATTGCTTCAATGACTGAGATTATAGTTTGTTAGTTCTCAATAAAGTTTCTGATTTGTACTTTTGCATTGTGAATAGATTATTACTTGAGCATAAGAAATCATATGACAATATCTATCTATGATGCTGTTATGAGAATAATCATGATGCCCTCATGTCTGAATTTTATTTTATCGACACCTCTACCTCTAAACATGTGGACATATTTATCGTTATCGGCTTCCGCTTGAGGACAAGCGAGGTCTAAGCTTGGGGGAGTTGATACGTCCATTTTGCATCATGCTTTTATATCGATATTTATCGCATTATGGGATGTTATTACACGTTATGTCACAATACTTATGCCTATTCTCTCTTATTTTACAAGGTTTACATAAGGAGGGAGAATGCCGGCAGCTGGAATTCTGGGCTGGAAAAGGAGCAAATATTAGAGACCTATTCTGCACAGCTCCAAAAGTCCTGAAACTCCACGAAAGTTATTTTTGGAAATAATAAAAAATAATGAGCGGAAGAAATACGTCAGGGGGGCACCACCTGTCCACGAGGGTGGGGGCGCGCCCTACCCCCCAGGGCGCGCCCCCTGCCTCGTGGGCCCCCTGTTGGCTCTCCGGTGGCCATCTTCTGCTATATGAAGTCTTTCGTCGAGAAAAAAATCATAAGCAACCTTTCGGGACGAGACTTCGCCGCCACGAGGCGGAACCTTGGCGGAACCAATCTAGGGCTCCGGCAGAGCTGTTCTGCCGGGGACACTTCCCTCCAGGAGGGGGAAATCATCGCCATCGTCATCACCAACGCTCCTCTCATCGGGAGAGGGCAATCTCCATCAACATCTTCACCAGCACCATCTCCTCTCAAAACCCTAGTTCATCTCTTGTATCCAATTCTTGTCTCCAAGTCCGGGATTGGTACTAGTAGGTTGCTAGTAGTGTTGATTACTGCTTGTAGTTGATGCTAGTTGGTTTATTTGGTGGAAGATCATATGTTCAGATCCTTTATGCATATTAATACCCCTCTGATTATGAACATGAATATGCTTTGTGAGTAGTTACGTTTGTTCCTGAGGACATGGGAGAAGTCTTGCTATTAGTAGTCATGTGAATTTGGTATTCGCTCGATATTTTGATGAGATGTATGTTGTCTAGCCTCTAGTGGTGTTATTTGAACGTCGACTACATAACACTTCACCATTATTTGGGCCTAGAGGAAGGCATTGGGAAGTAATAAGTAGATGATGGGTTGCTAGAGTGACAGAAGCTTAAACCCTAGTTTATGCGTTGCTTCGTAAGGGGCTGATTTGGATCCATATGTTTCATGCTATGGTTAGGTTTACCTTAATACTTTTGTTGTAGTTGCGGATGCTTGCAATAGAGGTTAATCATAAGTGGGATGCTTGTTCAAGTAAGAACAGCACCCAAGCACTGGTCCACCCACATATCAAATTATCAAAGTACTGAACGCGAATCATATGAACGTGATGAAAACTAGCTTGACGATAATTCCCATGTGTCCTCGGGAGTGCTTTTCTCTATATAAGAGTTTGTCCAGGCTTGTCCTTTGCTACAAAAAGGATTGGGCCACCTTGCTACACTTTATTTACTTTTGTTACTTGTTTCTCGTTACAAATTATCCTATCACAAAACTATCTGTTACCTACTATTTCAGTGCTTGCAGAGAATACCTTGCTAAAAACCGCTTATCATTTCCTTCTGCTCCTCGTTGGGTTCGACACTCTTACTTATCGAAAGGACTACGATAGATCCCCTATACTTGTGGGTCATCAGCCCTCAATGAAGAGAGATTCTGAAAGAGAAGAGGAAGAACAAGAGGATGCTGCACCAGCACCCAAAGCTCAGAAGCTCATGGGAGATGCAATCAGATCAGGGGCTGCTCCATCTAAGCCCAAAGCTGCTCCCAAGGCTGTTGCTCCAGCTCAGAAGCCTAAACCCAAGAGGAACACCAGCAGTATTCCTGCTGAGGAGAAGAACAAGGCCCCAGTGCCTGAAGCTGCTGAAGAAGAAGATGATGATGATTCACTTGTTTTGAGAAAGCTGAAGCCCAAGATCCCTGACCACAATGATGCACATCCTATTGTAGAGAACATGAAAATCAGGAAGGATTCAGGACTGAGATTATGGAGACAGTCTGATCCATATGCTGTCAGGAGGAGAACTGTTGTTGACTACAGGTTTCACACTAAGGAATAGCAAGACTTCTATGAGACAATTTTGCTTGACAAGAAGCCCATAGTGTGTGACATGAGATGGGTTGACTGGGAGTACATCAAGGAGAACTATCCAGGTGTATATGACAGCTTCAAGGCATGTGGAGTTGATACATTTGTTGCCCAGAAGCTCACCAAGTGGAATGATGAGTTGATCATGCACTTTTACTCCACTGCCCACTTCTACCCAGATGGGAAGATCATTTGGATGTCTGAAGGTACAAGGTACCAATCTTCTATTGAAGAATGGGCTCAGTTGATCAATGCCCCAGAAGAAAGTGAGGATGACTTGGATGTTTATGCTGAAAAGAAGAAAGACCACAACACGATAGCCAACATGTACAGAGAGATCCCAAATGATGCTTTGGAAACTCATAAGTTTGGATCTGTCCACTTCTTGTTGTCTGGTCTGCCTACCATCAATTGGATCCTAAGGCACACATTGCTACCCAAGTTAGGTGATCACAAGATGATAAGAGGACATGCTATCAACTTGCTACATTTGTTTGATGTGCCTCAAAAGTTCAAAGTCATGAGTCTGATTGTGGAGACAATCAAAAGGACAACAGCTGATCAGAAGAGAAGTTGTGGGTATGCCCCACAAATTCAGGAGCTCATCAACTCCAAGATGGGCACAGGCAAATATCTATTGGATAAGGAGCACCTGCCCATCTACCCTGAATTTGAAGACAACAATGTTGTCATGAATGAAAATGAACCATCATCAGCTCAAGCACATGAGAAGAGAGAGAAGGCAAGGGCAGAGAAAGCTACAAAGATGCCAACTATTGAAGAGGCATCTCAAGTGTTCTTTAAATCCAAACAAGATCAACTTGGATATCTGATCCAATCCACTTTGAGGATTGAGAAGGGCTTGGTCACCCTGACTCAAAACCAAGAGAGTTTGGAGAGGATCATTGAGCAGAAATTCTATGATCTGGATGTCAAGGTAACTGAGATCCAAACTGCAGTTGAGCAGCTACAAGAGGAAGCAGAGGAGAAGAAGGGCAAGTCTACTACATATTCTTTTGCTAGAGTGCCCAGGGGACAGAGATCTGCTGCAGTGCCAGTCACAGATACTCGAGCTACATCATCAGCTCCAGCAGCTACAGCTCCAGTGCCACCTCCAGCAGCCACTCCACCAGCTCCACCTACATCAACAGAAGCTTTCGTCCTTGGAGTCATCTCAACACCACCTACCGAAGATCAAGCCTGAGAGTCGTTTAGCACTATGCATTTTTGAACTTTTTGGTAACTTATTGCAAAAGGGGAGAAAATGTATAGATCATAGGCTTCGAGAGAGAGTGTTGCTTTTTATCTCTCTTGCTATTTTGCTATTTTGGTTGAAACTTTTTATTGTGTGCTTGTGTGAGATACTTTATGTGCTTGTGAGATACTTGTTTGATCATGTGTTTGATCATATGCTACCCTTAATGCTTGTTGGATGATATTATCTCTTATATCCTTATATGATCATTCACTTGCTTGGTGATGAGTGCATGCTTTGAACTTCTATCATTTTGAGCGCTCCACCAAGATGTATGTGGCACGGAAGAGTAACCCATGATCCTAATCGATTGTGCATTTGCATTCAAAAGCAATTTTTAAATAATGCAAAAATTTAGGGGGAGCTCTTGCTTATCACATACTTCTCAAAGCGACGATGTTTTTTAATCTTATTATCACTTGTCGAAGCTTTGATCTATATGTTGTCATCAATTACCAAAAAGGGGGAGATTGAAAGTGCAACTATCCCTGGGTGGTTTTGGTAATTCCTAACAACATATAGCTCATTGAGCTAATGCTATTTCAAGATAAATATTTCAGGAAAGCTCAATGATTGGCATGGCATGGATGAGAAAAGTGGACCCCTCAAAATGCTAAGGACAAAGGATTGGCTCAAGCTCAAAGCACAAGACTCTACATTTTCATTTTAGTGATCCAAGATCACATTGAGTCCATAGGAAAAGCCAATACTATAAAGAGGGGGTGAGGTGTTGCTTAATGAGTTTCTTACTCAAAGTGCTTAGTGATATGCTCCAAAAACCCTCAACTACTTTCTCACATCCACATATGTCCCAAACCAAAAGTCAAACTCGGCCCCACCAAAACTGCCTATCCGGCGCCACCGAGTTCAATTGACATAGCCACTGCCAGAAACCCTAGTCTTTTCGGTCTCACCGATAGGGATCTCGGTCTCACCGAGATGGGATTGTAATCTCTCTATTTCCCTTCGTAACGTTTCGGTCAAACCGAGATGAGTGATCGGTCCCACCGAGATTGCAATGCAAACTCTCTGTTTCCCTTTCATAACGTTTCGGTCTAACCGAGATGAGCGAATCGGTCCCACCGAGTTTGCATGACCAACTCTCTGTTTGTCTATTACCAAAATCGGTCTCACCGAGTTTGTGTAATCGGTCTCACCGAGATTACGTTATGCCCTAACCCTAACGAAATCGGTCTCACCGAGTTGACGTGTCGGTCCCACCGAAAACCCTAACGGTCTCATTATGAACTAAATCGGTATGACCGAGTTCTCTGATTCGGTCCCACCGAGTTTGGTGATTTGTGTGTAACAGTTAGATTTTGTGTGGAGGCTATATATACCCCTCCACCCACTCTTCATTCATGGAGAGAGCCATCAGAACATGCCTACACTTCCAACATACATTTTCTTAGAGAGAACCACCTACACTTGTGTTGAGGTCAAGATATTCCATTCCAACCACATAAATCTTGATCTCTAGCCTTCCCCAAGTTGCTTTCCACTCAAATCATCTTTCCACCAAATCCAATCCTATGAGAGAGAGTTGAGTGTTGGGGAGACTATCATTTGAAGCACAAGAGCAAGGATTTCATCATCAACACACCATTTGTTACTTCTTGGAGAGTGGTGTCTCCTAGATTGGCTAGGTGTCACTTGGGAGCCTCCGTCAAGATTGTGGAGTTGAACCAAGGAGTTTGTAAGGGCAAGGAGATCGCCTACTTCGTGAAGATCTACCTGAGTGAGGCAAGTCCTTCGTGGGCGACGGCCATGGTGGGGTAGACAAGGTTGCTTCTTCATGGACCCTTCGTGGGTGGAGCCCTCCGTGGACTCGCACAACCGTTACCCTTCGTGGGTTGAAGTCTCCATCAACGTGGATGTACGATAGCACCACCTATCGGAACCACGGATAAAAAATCTTCGTGTCAACATTGCGTTTGCTCCCTCAATCTCCTCCCTTTACCTTCATATGCAATTGTTTTACTTTCCGCTGCTACACTCTTAGAATTGCATGTGTAGGTTGATTGCTTGACTTGTGCTAAGTTGCTAAAATCTGCCAAGAACTAAAATTGGGAAAAGGCTAGATTTTTAATCGGTCAAGTAGTCTAATCACCCCCCCTCTAGACATACTTTTGATCCTACAGGGCTTTAATATGCTCTTTTATATTATTTTTGGGACTGACCTATTAACCGGAGGCCCAGTGCCAGTTTCTGTTTTTTGCCTATTTTAGAGTTTCGCAGAAAAGGAATACCAAACAGAGTCCAAAAGGAATGAAACCTTCGTGATGATCTTTCTTCGACCGAAAGCAAACAAGAAGACTTGGAGTTGAAGTCTGGAACTCCATGAGGCGGCCACGTGGCAGGAGGGCGCGCCCAGGGGGGTAGGCGCGCCCCCACCCTCGTGGGCCCCTCGTAGCTCCACCGACGTAATTCTTTCGCCTATATATACTCTTATACCCTAGATCGATCAGGGGGAGCCACGAAACCACTTTTCCACCACCGCAACCTTCTGTACCTGTGAGATCCCATCTTGGGGCCTTTTCCGGTGATCTGCCGGAGGGGGAATCGATCACGGAGGGCTTCTACATCAACACCATTGCCTCTCCGATGAAGCGTGAGTAGTTTACCACAGACCTTCGGGTCCATAGTTATTAGCTAGATGGCTTCTTCTCTCTCTTTGATTCTCAATACAAAGTTCTCCTCGATGTTCTTGGAGATCTATTTGATGTAATACTCTTTTGCGGTGTGTTTGCCGAGATCCGATGAATTGTGGATTTATGAACAAGATTATCTATGAATATTATTTGGTTCTTCTCTGAATTCTTATATGCATGATTTGATATCTTTGCAAGTCTCTTCAAATTGTCGATTTAGTTTGGCCTACTAGATTGATCTTTCTTGCAATGGGAGAAGTGCTTAGCTTTGGGTTCAATCTTGCGGTGTCCTTTCCCAGTGACAGTAGGGGCAGCAAGGCACGTATTGTATTGTTGCCATCGAGGATAAAAAGATGGGGTTTATATCATATTGTTTGAGTTTATCCCTCTACATCATGTCATCTTGTGTGGAGTAATAGTAGTAGATGCAGAATCGTTTCGATCTACTTGACACGGACGTGATGCCTATATTCATGATCATTGCCTTAGATATCTTCATAACTATGCGCTTTTCTATCAATTGCTCGGCAGTAATTTGTTCACCCACCGTAATACATGCCATCTTGAGAGAAGTCACTAGTGAAACCTATGGCCCCGGGTCTCTTTCTTATTATATTGCATCTCTTTTATTTACATCGCATCTCGTTACTATTTTGCAATCTTTACTTTCCAATCTATACAACAAAAATACCAAAAATATTTACTTTACTATCTTTATTAGATCTCACTTTTGCGAGTGACTGTGAAGGGATTGACAACCCCTTTATCGCGTTGGTTGCAAGGTTCTTTTTTGTTTGTGCAGGTACTAGGTGACTTGTGCGTTGTCTCCTACTAGATTGATACCTTGGTTCTCAAAGCTGAGGGAAATACTTACGCTACTTTGTTGCATCACCCTTTCCTCTTCAAGGGAAAACCAACGCATGCTCAAGAGGTAGCAGAAAACATGATGCAGAATGGACATATCAAATGACAGCAGCCGCGACCGAGCTTGAGGGGCTCAAGGATGAGCTCAAGAAGGCTCGGCAGGAGGTAGAGCAGCCAAAGGTTGCGGCCACGAAGGCGGAGAAAGCCTGAGCTGCAGAGAAGGTGGCTTGGGAGAAGGACCGAGCGGGTCCTGGAGATTGAGGAGACCCTAAAGGGCGTGTTCGAAGCACGCGGCAAACTTTAGGCAGAGGAGAAGCAAGTGAGAGAAGAGCTCAAGAAGCACCAGCTTGCGCACTCCGAGATCCAGACCGCGGCCCGGGCTAACCGCGAGATGCTCAGCAAGTGGAGCAAATCACCTCGGGTAAGCCGTGTTTATTGCAGTGTGTTTTGGCAGCAAAGGGTGTGTTGATCTCACCCAGCTATGGCATTTCACAGAAGTCTTCGCAGATCTCCCGAAGAGTGTGGAGGATGTCGTTGTGCACTTTGGCCAATTGGAGGGCCATGAGCAGGAGAAGGCATTTTGGCGGCAGTTTCAGGGGTCATTGCTACTTGTGAGCTGCGTTGGAATTTCCTTGGAGAGGAGAGGATGATGCAGTACAGTAGAGATAAGTATTTCCCTCAGTTATGACCAAGGTTATCAACCCAGTAGGAGAATCACACAACAACTCGTTAACAACACATGCACACAAAATAACAAATCCTTGCACCCAACGAGAACAAGGGGTTGTCAGTCCCTTGGCGGCTAATTGCAAAACTAAATTGTATGGTGATAGATAGATAGATCGAACAAAAATACAAAATAAAATAAATAAAGTAAAATTGTAGCAAGGTATTTTTAGGATTTTTAATATATGATAGATGTAGACCCGGGGGCCATAGTTTTCACTAGAGACTTCTCTCTTGAAAATAGCATGCGGTGGATAAACAAATTCTATTGGGTAATTGATAGAAAAGCAAATAATCATGCTGATATCCAAGGCAATGATAATGTATATAGGCATCACGCCCAAGATAAGTAGACCGACTCCTGCATGCATCTACTACTATTACTCCACACATTGACCGCTATCCAGCATGCATCAAGAGTGTTAAGTTCATAAAGAACGAAGTAACGCCTTAAGCAAGATGACATGATGTAGAGAAAGTAAACTCACGCATGAATAAACCCCATCTTTTTATCCGTAACAGCAATTATACATACGTGTCATGTCCCTTTTTGTCACTGGGATTGAGCACCGCAAGATCGAACCCATTACAAAGGACCTCTCCCATTGCAAGATAAATCAATCTAGTTGGCCAAACCAAATCAATAGATCTGAGAGAAATACAAAGCTATAATAATCATGCATAAAAGAGTTCAGAGAAAACTCAAATAATATTCATGGATAATCCGATCATAAAGTCACAATTCATCGGATGCCAACAAACACACCGAAAAAAGTAATTACATCGGATAGAACTCCAAGAACATTGAGGAGAACATTATATTAAAGATCAAATAGAGAGAAGAAGTCATCTAGCTACTAACTATGGACCCCTGGGTCCTCTGGCAAAGTGCCAGAAAAGGCCTCCAGATGGGATCTCGCGAGAACAGGAACTTGCGGCTGCGAAAAAAGTATTTCGTGGACTCCTCTGTTGGTTTCCCGATTTTAGAGAATTATAGAGGCAGAGTTAGGTCAAAAGGAGCCACGTGGGCCACATGAGCCACCAAGGCGCGCCCTACCCCCTGGCACACCCTGGTGCCTCGTGGGCCATTGCTCCATCTTCTCATCTCCTTCCGAAGCTTCCAGGGTCTCTTATGTCGAGAAAAAGTCTCCAAAATGTTTCATGGCATTTGGACTTTGTTTGGTACTGATATTATGAAAAAACAAAAACAGGCAAAAATAGCAACTGGCACTGGGCACTAAGTCAATAGGTTACTCCCAAAAAATGATATATAATTGCTTGTAAGTGTATATAAAACATCCAAGATTGATACTATAATAGCATGGAACAATAAAAAATTATAGATACGTACGTTGGAGAGGTATCAAGCATCGTTGTCGTAGTTGCTGAATCATCGAATAAAGCAGCTGGCGGAGCTGTTTCGCGTGGCAAAGTCAGCACTTCAAGATCTTTGCATCAAGTTGTGGCCTACCGAAGCGCTGCCGACCAGCCTCTTTGGTCTCCTTGCGTGATTGCGAGTTGCTGCCCCGCAGGTGGATTGCTGGAAGCGTTCCACATGCCTTGAAGGGGCACGGCGGGCGTATGCGTGCGTGAAGGTGCGCTTCCAAAAGGTTGATGCGGCAATCGTTGTAGCGGGGCCTCCAGAAACGAAGCCGCGTACCGCGGAGCAGTTCTTTGCTGAGGTACAAGAGGGTGCCCGGGCGACCAAGGTCATGTGCCTGAAAGACACTTCGTATCGGTTTTAGTACTTCAGGATGCCGAAGTGTAAGGGGATGTAAAGACTATCTTTTGTTTTAGTAAGTATGGCGTTAAATTCCATCATGTAGTTGTGCTATTTTAATTAAATTTCCTCATGTTTGACCGTGTTGACCTGAAAGTGGCCAGTCTTCGGCTTCTGCCCCTCTGTAGAATATGCAGAGGGTGTTTCTTAGAGCAATTATGACCCTTGGCCGATGTCTCGGGACCAGGAGGCAATCTATGCTCGTAGGAACTAGGCAACCAGACTATAACAACTTTATAACTTTCACTTAGTCATAGGAGTTTGACTGTAGGGGCTGAGGACAAGCCCCTAGTGTGTGAAGTGGTCGGCTTGGTTAGTCGAGGTCTACGCCATTACACACTTCGACTAATGTAAAAAAACAAGCCCTTTGTTTAACATGGGTGATCTCTATCGTCACGTCGCTTAACGCGGTCTTCGGGTGGCAGACCAATTTACGCTTACCCAGATAGTCAGTTTTTGGCTTTCTCCGCTGAGGTGCTCTGCCAATTAAACTGGCGGCACTATCACAACGGTTCTCCCGTTACACCCTTAGCCGAATTTGTCGGGAACGTAAGGGGCACACATAGGAGCCGGGCGACCCAACTATTGACCAAAATCCAGGTTCAAAACTGATGCGTATAACGCAACATCCGAGACGCCGAGTACTTCGGACTTGTATTTTAGGATAGGGAAACAAAGCCCTTTAACAGTTATATCTTAAATATGTTCTTGTAGCTCAAAGGCAATGCTTGTACAAAAATACCGTAAGGACCTTAAAGGGCATGGTTTCTTTATTTATAACGTCAAGCTTTACATGCCGAGCTGTAACGAGAGTAGCTAAAAGAATACAATGCAAGAAGGTAAATAATGGAGTAAAAAAAACAGGGCGGTTAATGCTATCGGGCTTTATAAGCCCGAGCTGCTTCCTGCCACACGTCTGCTCCTCCGAGCTGTTGACCAGCTTATCATCGTTGATGGCGAGGATTGAAGTGGACGAAAACGGACCTCGGCCCTGCATATGCTTGAAGTGTTTGCTGGCCGAGTCCTTTGAAAGAGGTTGACAGATCTCCCTTGTGTGGTTAAGGCCACGTTAATATGGTTTTGTTGGCTAACTCTCTAATAGAAACTTGCTGATGTGAAGGCTCGAAGCCCTGTCGTTCCTCGGCCGAACAGATCCAACGTTTCCGTTAAGTTTTGCCCCTCAACAACCCAAGGAATTTTGAGCGCGAAATTGTGCACCCTGGGGACATAATGCCCCATCCAAGGAGAGAGCGCAAGGAGCCCGTACCCCTATTTAGGGTGTGAGGGCATGTGGCCGAGGTTGACTGGTGCTGCCCGTGTGCGCTTCGAAGAGCTGGTGATGCATTTACCACCACGGGCTACCTCCTCGGACGCCTGCACCTCGGCTACGAAAGCCGTGGTCTTCTCCTCCGTTCGGAGTGAGCGTTCGGTGTTACCATTGACTGTAATAACATCGTTAGGTCCTGGCATTTTGAGCTTGAGGTAAGAATAATGCTGGTCTACGTTGAAGCGAGCAAACGTTGTGCGCCCTAAGAGCGTGTGGTATCCACTTCATAAGGGGACGATGTCGAAGATTAACTCCTCACTCCTGAAGTTCTCGGGTGACCCAAAAACTACCTACAGGATGACCATTCCGGTACAGTGTGGTTCAACACATGGGATGACACCTTTAAAGGTGGTGGTGCTTGGCTTCATTCAGGACGAGTCGATGCCCATCTTCCTAACCGTCTACTCATAGATCAAATTGAGGTTGCTTCCTCCGTCGATCAGGACGTGCGTCAGATGGAAACCTTCAGTGATTAGGTTCGGGATGAGTGCAACCAATCCGCCATGCCTGATGCTGGTCGGATGGTCATGTTTGTCCAATGTGACCGGGTAACCCGACCACGGGTTGAACTTCGCGGCGACTGGCTCTATCGCATAAATGTCCCGAAGTACGCGCTTCCTCACCATTTTAGGGTGAAGGAAATATGCCCTAGAGGCAATAATAAAGTTATTATTTATTTCCTTATATCATGATAAATGTTTATCATTCATGCTAGAAGTGTATTAACCGGAAACATGATACATGTGTGAATACATAGACAAACAGAGTGTCACTAGTATGCCTCTACTTGACTAGCTCGTTGATCAAAGATGGTTATGTTTCCTAGCCATAGACAAAGAGTTGTCATTTGATTAATGGGATCACATCATTAGGAGAATGATGTGATTGACTTGACCCATTCCATTAGCTTAGCACTTGATCGTTTAGTATGTTGCTATTGCTTTCTTCATGACTTATACATGTTCCTATGACTATGAGATTATGCAACTCCCGTTTACCGGAGGAACACTTTGTGTGCTACCAAACATCACAATGTAACTGGGTGATTATAAAGGTGCTCTACAGGTGTCTCCGAAGGTACTTGTTGGGTTGGCGTATTTCAAGATTAGGATTTGTCACTCCGATTGTCGGAGAGGTGTCTCTGGGCCCACTCGGTAATGCACATCACTTAAGCCTTGCAAGCATTGCAACTAATGAGTTAGTTGCGGGATGATGTATTACGGAACGAGTAAAGAGACTTGCCGGTAACGAGATTGAACTAGGTATTGAGATACCGACGATCGAATCTCGGGCAAGTAACATAACGATGACAAAGGGAACAACGTATGTTGTTATGCGGTTTGACCGATAAAGATCTTCGTAGAATATGTGGGAGCCAATATGAGCATCCAGGTTCCGCTATTGGTTATTGACCTGAGACATGTCTCGGTCATGTCTACATAGTTCTCGAACCCGTAGGGTCCGCACGCTTAAAGTTCGATGACGGTTATATTATGAGTTTATGTGTTTTGATGTACCAAAGGTAGTTCGGAGTCCCGGATGTGATCACGGACATAACAAGGAGTCTCGAAATGGCCGAGACATGAAGATTGATATATTGGACGACTATATTCAGACACCGGAATGGTTCCGGGGGTTATCGGATATATACCGGAGTACCGGGGGGTTACTGGAACCCCCCCCCCCCGGAGGTTATTAGGCCTCATGGGCCCAAGTGGTGGAAGAGGAGAGGCGGCCAAGGGGCATTCGCGCGCCCCTCCCCCAAGTCCGAATTGGACAAGGGGGGGCGGCGCCCCCGCTTTCCTTTCCCCCTCTCTCTCCTTCCCTCTCCTCTCCTACTCCAACATGGAAGGGGGGGAGTCCTACTCCCGGTGGGAGTAGGACTCCTCATGGGGCGCGCCAAGGGTGGCCGGCCCCCTCCCCCTCCTCCACTCCTTTATATACGGGGAGGGAGGCACCCCCTAGAGACACAACAATTGATCCCTTGGATCTCTTAGCCGTGTGCGGTGCCCCCCTCCACCATAATCCACCTCGGTCATATCGTAGGGGTGCTTAGGCGAAGCCCTGCGTCGGTAGAACATCATCATCGTCACCACGCCGTCGTGCTGACGGAACTCTCCCTCAAAGCTCGGCTGGATCAGAGTTCAAGGGACGTCATCGAGTTGAGCGTGTGCTGAACTCGGAGGTGCGTGCGTTCGGTACTTGATCGGTTGGATCGTGAAGACGTATGACTACATTAACCGCGTTGTGCTAACGCTTCCGCTTTCGGTCTACGAGGGTACGTGGACACACTCTCCCCTCTCGTTGCTATGCATCACCATGATCTTGCGTGTGCGTAGGATTTTTTTTGAAATTACTACGTTCCCCAACAGTGGCATCCGAGCCAGGTTTTATGCGTTGATGTTATATGCACGAGTAGAACACAAGTGAGTTGTGGGCGATACAAGTCATACTGCTTACCAGCATGTCACACTTTGGTTCGGCGGTATTGTTGGATGAAGCGGCTCGGACCGACATTACGCGTACGCTTACACGAGACTGGTTCTACCGACGTGCTTTGCACACAGGTGGCTGGCGGGTGTCAGTTTCTCCAACTTTAGTTGAACCGAGTGTGGCTACGCCCGGTCCTTGAGAAGGTTAAAACAGCACTAACTTGACGAACTATCGTTGTGGTTTTGATGCGTAGGTACGAATAGTTCTTGCTCAGCTCGTAGCAGCCACGTAAAATTTGCAACAACAAAGTAGAGGACGTCTAACTTGTTTTTGCAGGGCATGTTGTGATGTGATATGGTCAAGACATGATGCTATATTTTATTGTATGAGATGATCATGTTTTTGTAACCGAGTTATCGGCAACTGGGAGGAGCCATATGGTTGTCGCTTTATTGTATGCAATGCAATCGCCCTGTAATTGCTTTACTTTATCACTAAGCGGCAGCGATAGTCATAGAAGCAATAGTTGGCGAGACGATAACGATGCTACGATGGAGATCAAGGTGTCGCGCCGGTGACGACGGTGATCATGACGGTGCTTCGGAGATGGAGATCACAAGCACAAGATGATGGCCATATCATATCACTTATATTGATTGCATGTGATGTTTATCTTTTATGCATGTTATCTTGCTTTGATTGACGGTAGCATTATAAGATGATCTCTCACTAAATTTCAAGATAAAAGTGTTCTCCCTGAGTATGCACCATTGCCAAAGTTCGTCGTGCCCAGACAACACGTGATGATCGGGTGTGATAAGCTCTACGTCCATCTACAACGGGTGCAAGCCAGTTTTGCACACGCAGAATACTCAGGTTAAACTTGACGAGCCTAGCGTATGCAGATATGGCCTCGGAACACTGAGACCGAAAGGTCGAGCGTGAATCATATAGTAGATATGATCAACATAATGATGTTCACCATTGAAAACTACTCCATTTCACGTGATGATCGGTTATGGTTTAGTTGATTTGGATCACGTGATCACTTAGATGATTAGAGGGATGTCTATCTAACTGGGAGTTCTTAAGTAATATGATTAATTGAACTTAAATTTATCATGAACTTAGTACCTGATAGTATTTTGCATGTCTATGTTTGTTGTAGATAGATGGCTCGTGTTGTTGTTCCGTTGAATTTTAATGCGTTCCTTGAGAAAGCAAAGTTGAAAGATGATGGTAGCAATTACACGGACTGGGTCCGTAACTTGAGGATTATCCTCATTGTTGCACAGAAGAATTACGTCCTGGAAGCACCGCTAGGTGCCAAACCTGCTGCAGGAGCAACACCAGATGTTATGAACGTCTGGCAGAGCAAAGCTGATGACTACTCGATAGTTCAGTGTGCCATGCTTTACGGCTTAGAACCGGGACTTCAACGACGTTTTGAACGTCATGGAGCATATGAGATGTTCTAGGAGTTGAAGTTAATATTTCAAGCAAATGCCCGGATTGAGAGATATGAAGTCTCCAATAAGTTCTACAGCTGCAAGATGGAGGAGAATAGTTCTGTCAGTGAGCATATACTCAGAATGTCTGGGTATAACAATCACTTGATTCAACTGGGAGTTAATCTTCCGGATGATAGCGTCATTGACAGAATTCTTCAATCACTGCCACCAAGCTACAAGAGCTTCATGATGAACTATAACATGCAAGGGATGGATAAGACGATTCCCGAGCTCTTCGCAATGCTAAAGGCTGCGGAGGTAGAAATCAAGAAAGAGCATCAAATGTTGATGGTCAATAAGACCACCAGTTTCAAGAAAAAGGGCAAAGGGAAGAAGAAGGGGAACTTCAAGAAGAACAGCAAACAAGTTGCTGCTCAGGAGAAGAAACCCAAGTCTGGACCTAAGCTGAGACTGAGTGCTTCTACTGCAAGCAGACTGGTCACTGGAAGCGGAACTGCCCCAAGTATTTGGCGGATAAGAAGGATGGCAAGGTGAACAAAGGTATATGTGATATACATGTTATTGATGTGTACCTTACCAGAGCTCGGAGTAGCACCTGGGTATTTGATACTGGTTCTGTTGCTAATATTTGCAACTCGAAACAAGGACTACGGATTAAGCGGACACTGACTAAGGACGAGGTGACGATGCGCGTGGGAAACGGTTCCAAAGTCGATGTGATCGCCGTCGGCATGCTACCTCTACATCTACCATCGGGATTAGTATTAGACCTAAATAATTGTTATTTGGTGCCAGCATTGAGCATGAACATTATATCTGGATCTTGTTTGATGCGAGACGGTTATTCATTTAAATCAGAGAATAATGGTTGTTCTATTTATATGAGTAATATCTTTTATGGTCATGCACCCTTGAAGAGTGGTCTATTCTTGATGAATCTCGATCGTAGTGATACACATATTCATAATGTTGAAGCCAAAAGATGCAGAGTTGATAATGATAGTGCAACTTATTTGTGGCACTGCCGTTTGGGTCATATTGGTGTAAAGCGCATGAAGAAACTCCATACTGATGGACTTTTGGAATCACTTGATTATGAATCACTTGGTACTTGCGAACCATGCCTCATGGGCAAGATGACTAAAACGCCGTTCTCCGGAACTATGGAGCGAGCAACTGATTTATTGGAGATCGTACATAATGATGTATTTGGTCCAATGGATGTTGAGGCTCGCGGCGGGTATCGTTATTTTCTCACCTTCACAGATGATTTAAGCAGATATGGGTATATCTACTTAATGAAACATAAGTCTGAAACATTTGAAAAGTTCAAAGAATTTCAGAGTGAAGTTGAAAATCATCGTAACAAGAAAATAAAGTTTCTACGATCTGGTCGTGGAGGAGAATATTTGAGTTACGAGTTTGGTCTACATTTGAAACAATGCGGAATAGTTTCGCAACTCACGCCACCCGGAACACCACAACGTAATGGTGTGTCCGAACGTCGTAATCGTACTTTACTAGATATGGTGCGATCTATGATGTCTCTTACTGATTTACCGCTATCGTTTTGGAGTTATGCTTTAGAGACGGCCGCATTCACGTAAATAGGGCACCATCAAAATCCGTTGAGACGACGCCTTATGAACTGTGGTTTGGCAAGAAACCAAAGTTGTCGTTTCTTAAAGTTTGGGGTTGCGATGCTTATGTGAAAAAGCTTCAACCTGATAAGCTCAAACCCAAGTGGGAGAAATGTGTCTTCATAGGATACCCAAAGGAAACTGTTGGGTACACCTTCTATCACAGATCCGAAGGCAAGACATTCGTTGCCAAGAATGGATCCTTTCTAGAGAAGGAGTTTCTCTCGAAAGAAGTGAGTGGGAGGAAAGTAGAACTTGATGAGGTAACAGTACCTGCTCCCTTATTGGAAAGTAGTTCATCACAGAAACCGGTTCCTGTGACGTCTACACCAATTAGTGAGGAAATTAATGATGATGATCATGAAACTTCAGATCAAGTTGTTACTGAACCTCGTAGGTCAAACAGAGTAAGATCCGCACCAGAGTGGTACGGTAATCCTGTTCTGGAGGTTATGTTACTAGACCATGACGAACCTACGAACTATGAAGAAGCGATGGTGAGCCCAGATTCCGCAAAATGGCTTGAGGCCATGAAATCTGAGATGGGATCCATGTATGAGAACAAAGTGTGGACTTTGGTTGACTTACCCGATGACCGGCAAGCCATCGAGAATAAATGGATCTTCAAGAAGAAGACTGACACTGATGGTAATGTTACTGTCTATAAAGCTCGACTTGTTGCAAAAGGTTTTCGACAAGTTCAAGGGATTGACTACGATGAGACCTTCTCACCCGTAGCGATGCTTAAGTCTGTCCGAATCATGTTAGCAATTGCCGCATTTTATGATTATGAAATTTGGCAAATGGATGTCAAAACTGCATTCCTAAATGGATTTCTGGAAGAAGAGTTGTATATGATGCAACCGGAAGGTTTTGTCGATCCAAAGGGAGCTAACAAAGTGTGCAAGCTCCAGCGATCCATTTATGGACTAGTGCAAGCCTCTCGGAGTTGGAATAAACGTTTTGATAGTGTGATCAAAGCATATGGTTTTATACAGACTTTTGGAGAAGCCTGTATTTACAAGAAAGTGAGTGGGAGCTCTGTAGCATTTCTGATATTATATGTGGATGACATATTATTGATCGGAAATGATATAGAATTTCTGGATAGCATAAAGGGATATTTGAATAAGAGTTTTTCAATGAAGGACCTCGGTGAAGCTGCTTATATATTGGGCATCAAGATCTATAGAGATAGATCAAGACGCTTAATAGGACTTTCACAAAGCACGTACCTTGACAAAGTTTTGAACAAGTTCAAAATGGATCAAGCAAAGAAAGGGTTCTTGCCTGTGTTACAAGGTGTGAAGTTGAGTAAGACTCAATGCCCGACCACTGCAGAAGATAGAGAGAAAATGAAAGATGTTCCCTATGCTTCAGCCATAGTCTCTATCATGTATGCAATGCTGTGTACCAGACCTGATGTGTGCCTTGCGATTAGTTTAGCAGGGAGGTACCAAAGTAATCCAGGAGTGGATCACTGGGCAGCGGTCAAGAATATCCTGAAATACCTGAAAAGGACTAAGGATATGTTTCTTGTTTATGGAGGTGACAAAGAGCTCGTCGTAAATGGTTACGTCGATGCAAGCTTTGACACTGATCTGGACGATTCTAAATCGCAAACCGGATACGTGTTTTTATTGAACGGTGGAGCTGTCAGTTGGTGCAGTTCTAAACAAAGCGTCGTAGCGGGATCTACATGTGAAGAGGAGTACATAGCTGCTTCGGAAGCAGCAAATGAAGGAGTCTGGATGAAGGAGTTCATATCCGATCGAGGTGTCATACCTAGTGCATCGGGACCAATGAAAATCTTTTGTGACAATACTGGTGCAATTGCTTTGGCAAAGGAATCAAGATTTCACAAGAGAACCAAGCACATAAAGAGACGCTTCAACTCCATCCGGGATCAAGTCCAGGTGGGAGACATAGAGATTTGCAAGATACATACGGATCTGAATGTTGCAGACCCGTTGACTAAGCCTCTTCCATGAGCAAAACATGATCAGCACCAAGGCTCCATGGGTGTTAGAATCATTACTGTGTAATCTAGATTATTGACTCTAGTGCAAGTGGGAGACTGAAGGAAATATGCCCTAGAGGCAATAATAAAGTTATTATTTATTTCCTTATATCATGATAAATGTTTATCATTCATGCTAGAATTGTATTAACCGGAAACATGATACATGTGTGAATACATAGACAAACAGAGTGTCACTAGTATGCCTCTACTTGACTAGCTCGTTGATCAAAGATGGTTATGTTTCCTAGCCATAGACAAAGAGTTGTCATTTGATTAATGGGATCACATCATTAGGAGAATGATGTGATTGACTTGACCCATTCCGTTAGCTTAGCACTTGATCGTTTAGTATGTTGCTATTGCTTTCTTCATGACTTATACATGTTCCTTTGACTATGAGATTATGCAACTCCCGTTTATCGGAGGAACACTTTGTGTGCTACCAAACGTCACAACGTAACTGGGTGATTATAAAGGTGCTCTACAGGTGTCTCCGAAGGTACTTGTTGGGTTGGCGTATTTCGAGATTAGGATTTGTCACTCCGATTGTTGGAGAGGTATCTCTGGGCCCACTCGGTAATGCACATCACTTAAGCCTTGCAAGCATTGCAACTAATGAGTTAGTTGCGGATGATGTATTAGGGAACGAGTAAAGAGACTTGCCGGTAACGAGATTGAACTAGGTATTGAGATACCGACGATCGAATCTCGGGCAAGTAACATAACGATGACAAAGGGAACAACGTATGTTGTTATGCGGTTTGACCGATAAAGATCTTCGTAGAATATGTGGGAGCCAATATGAGCATCCAGGTTCCGCTATTGGTTATTGACCGGAGACATGTCTCGGTCATGTCTACATAGTTCTCGAACCCGTAGGGTCCGCACGCTTAAAGTTCGATGACGGTTATATTATGAGTTTATGTGTTTTGATGTACCGAAGGTAGTTCGGAGTCCCGGATGTGATCACAGACATAACGAGGAGTCTCGAGATGGCCGAGAGATGAAGATTGATATATTGGACGACTATATTCGGACACCGGAATGGTTCCGGGGGTTATCGGATATATACCGGAGTACCGGGGGGGTTACCGGAACCCCCCCAGAGGTTATTGGGCCTCATGGGCCCAAGTGGTGGAAGAGGAGAGGCGGCCAAGGGGCAGCCGCGCGCCCCTCCCCCCAAGTCCGAATTGGACAAGGAGGGGGGGGGGCGGCGCCCCCCTTTCCTTTCCCCCTCTCTCTCCTTCCCTCTCCTCTCCTACTCCAACATGGAAGGGGGGAGTCCTACTCCCGGTGGGAGTAGGACTCCTCATGGGGCGCGCCAAGGGTGGCCGCCCCCCTCCCCCTCCTCCACTCCTTTATATACAAGGAGGAAGGCACCCCCTAGAGACACAACAATTGATCCCTTGGATCTCTTAGCCGTGTGCGGTGCCCCCCTCCACCATAATCCACCTTGGTCATATAGTAGTGGTGCTTAGGCGAAGCCCTACGTCGGTAGAACATCATCATCGTCACCACGCCATCGTGCTGACGGAACTCTCCCTCAAAGCTCGGCTGGATCAGAGTTCGAGGGACGTCATCGAGTTGAACGTGTGCTGAACTCGGAGGTGCCGTGCGTTCGGTACTTGATCGGTCGGATCGTGAAGATGTACGACTACATCAACCGCGTTGTGCTAACGCTTCCGCTTTCGGTCTACGAGGGTACGTGGACACACTCTCCCCTCTCGTTGCTATGCATCACCATGATCTTGCGTGTGCGTAGGAATTTTTTTGAAATTACTACGTTCCCGAACATAGGGATGTGGGTAACATAGATCATGTTTACTTCTGTTGCCTCATTAGGAAACTTCTTTTGGCCTCCATTATTGGGCCGCCGAGGTTCATCCTCGTCTTCGCTGTGATTTTGGGTTTTACTTTGACCCTCTGACGCTACCTTGCTAGCCTACTTGAAGACCCAACAGTTCCTATCAGTATGGGTTGCTCGTTTGTCCTGAGTGTCGTGGATTTGACACGGTCGATCCAGGATCTTGTCTAGCTGGCTGGGTCCATCCTTCTTCCCTTTAAAGGGTTTCCTTTTCTGTCCGGATCTAGGTCCAGTGAACCCTGCATTGACTACGACGCCCTCTGTGTCGCTCCCGCCATTTTTATGCATGCGCTTGTTTTTATTGCGTTTAGGCTTTCCATTGGCGTCGTGTGTTTCTGAGGTGCCTGCCTTGCCATTATGGGTACTTCGGGCGAGCCAACTATCTTCTCCCGCGCAAAAGCGGGTGATTAGCGAAGTAAGGGCTGCCATGGTCCTCGGCTTGTCTTGGCCGAGCTCGCGGGCAAGCCATTCATCTCATATGTTATTCTTGAATGCCGCGACGGCTTCGGCGTCGGGATAGTCTATGATCTGGTTCTTTTTAGTAAGGAACCGGTTCCAAAACTTCTGAGCTGATTCGCCTGGCTGCTGGGTGATGCGGCTGAGGTCGTCAGCGTCAGGAGGTCGGATGTAAGTGCCTCGGAAATTTGCTCGAAAAGCATCTTCAAGGGCTTCCCAGCTACTAATGGAGTGAGGAGGCAGGCTGTTAAGCCAATGCCTAGCTGACCCCTTTAGCTTGAGTGGCAAGTACTTGATGGCACGGAGGTCATCTCCATTAGCCATGTGTATATGGAAAATAAAATCTTCAATCCACACTATTGGGTCTGTAGTGGCATCGTATGATTGTATATTGATGAGCTTAAACCCTTCTGGGAACTAATGTTCCATGACCCTATCTATAAAACAGATGGGTGAGCCGGGCCTCAGAATCGGGTGGTGTCCCGTAGGAGGTCAGGGGAGAGCTGTGTGTAGGCTTGATCTCAGGCGCGTCCGTTCCTGTCCAACCAGGCATCGTAGCCATTCGACCCGGCGGGCACGCATCCTCTTGATCCGTAGATGGACCGAGGAGGTGCCCTATTTGCCTCATTGTGACGCCGAACGTCGTGACGGTCTAGGTAGTCCACGGGGTCCTTACCATAATGGCCTGGAGCTGTCCGAGTGTTGAGATTTCCCCGCATTGGCCTGTGCCGGCCTCTAAGGGGGCGGTCAGGCTCATCGGCAACTAGTTCCTCATCAAACTCCGGCAGCAGCACCTAAGTGGGTATGATTTCGCTGCACTACGGCGTCGGTCTTCGAGATCTTGTTCGACCAAGAGTACTTCGACCCACTTTTCGTTCAGCGCATCCGTGTTGGCTTGCACCTGTTGCTGCTTGCGTTTCATGCTTCGAGCGATGGTGACGAGGCGCCGTTGGAAGCACTCTTGTTCGAAAGGGTCTTCGGGGACGATGTAGTCCACGGTACCGAGGCTCTCGTCTTCCTCAGACTCCGGCATGTAATTGTCATCGGCCCCTTCAAAGAGGTCCTGAGGTCGTCGGGATCTAAGTCCTCGGGGTTTTCTTCGGGACTGCCGTTCTGCACTGGGGAAGCTTGAAAGTCCTCCTCGTGGTTATCAGCGTCACCGGCTGCTGCGTTGCCGTCGTTAGCGGTGATGTTATTGCCGCTGGGTTCCCCGTTGTTGCCCCTTCAGCGTCCGCGCCAATGCCTTGGATGGGATCTGGGGGTGTCGAGCATGTAGACATCGTAGGTGGATGTCACAGTCCACCTGCCAGTGTTTACCAGAGGCGAGGTGTTTTCTATGGGGCCATCGGCATCTTCATCCATGTCCGAGGCCTCGCCGTAGTCCAGCACGTCAGTTAAGTCATCGACCGTGGCGACTAGGTGGGTGGGATGTAAATTTCCCGATTGTCGGCTTTAAGTCCGATCTGGTCGTAAACCGAAGTCTTGTCGTCCGAGATAGACATGCTCTGGATACGGTCAAGCATCTCATTGAGGTGGGGTAGTTCCTCAGAATTCATAACTTAGCTATAGGTGGGGCTAAGTCAAAGTGCACCAGACGTATAGCCCGGCGTGTTTTTGGCGTGAAGGGGATCCGAGGGTGATCCTAGATCCTGCATCGGGGTCGGCTCTAGGCCTGACGTAGCTTCAGAGGTGGGGGCTGGATCTACGTCTGGACCGGTGGTTGAGAGAGGACCGTCCAGAGTTGTTACGTCGGGGTTCTTTGGAGATGCCAAAGGTCCTGACCCGACGTCCTCGAAGGAGGTCGGTTCCGGAGTCGAGCCTCCGAGGTCGGGCTTGTCCTCAATCCGGTCGGGCATCCAGCCTGACAGAACGAGTTCGCCGCGAGAATCTATGGTGTGCTCTAGGTTGCCAAAGGTCACGATCTGACCTGGGGCATAGTTTTCGACGGAGGCCAGATGGGCAGTCGAGTCGGTGTAGAAGATCTTGCTACCGAATAAAAAAAGCTGGCTGGGGGCATAAGCGCTCCCCTAGTCGTTGCCGCAGTTAATCTGCGGATGAGCCATCGATCCTTCTGTTGATCCCACAGTGGAACTCTCAATGACAGCACCAGTGTCGGTGTAAAAACCGGCAGACCTCGGGGTAGGGGGTCTTGAGCTGTGGATCTAGGACATATGGTAACAGGAACAAGGGGGCGATGTTTACCCAGGTTCAGACCCTCTTGATGGAGGTAAAATCGTACTTCCTGCTCTTGTTAATATCAATGGAGAAATATCAAGTACATAGTTGATCTACCTCAAGATCGTCAGATTTGTTCTAACTCTAGGGCTAGGTGAATGATATTGCGTAGTGATAACCCACAAGTATACGGGATCAGTTGTAGCCTCTTTCGATAAGCAAGAGTGTCGAACCCAACGAGGAGCTAAATGTAGGACAAATATTCCCTCAAGTTCTATCGACAACTGATACAACTCTATGCACGCTTAATGTTCGCTTTACCTAGAAAAAGTATGAAACTAGAAGTACTTTCTAGGTGTTGTAGGATAGGTTTGCAAGATAATAAAGAGCACGTAAATAAAAACCAGGGCTGTTTAGATAAAGAAACAATTACGTTAGTTTAACGAGTGTGGAAAAGTGGTGGTAGGAGTTGCGGAATTGCCCCTAAGCAATTGACTATGCTACTAGACCGATGGCAAGTTTTATGTGGGAGAGGCCACTGCTAGCATGTCATCCCTTACTTGGAATTCTATGCACTTATGATTGGAACTATTAGCAAGCATCTGCAACTACTAACGTTTATTAAGGTAAAACCCAACCATAGCATTAAGATATATTGGCCCCCCTTCAATCCCGTATGCATCAATTTCTATGCTAGGTTGAAGCTGCTATCACCCTTGCCCTCCAATACATAGTCCTATCAACATACAACTAACCCTACGGTGTGATCCACAAGCGCACTCATATGATGGGCACCAAAGGACAGCAACATAACCACAAGCAAATTAAACCAATCATAGCAATTCACCAATCACCGATAGGATAACAAAAATCTACTCAGACATCATAGGATGACAACACATCATTGAATAATAATATGAAGCATAAAGCATCATGTTTCAAGTATAGGGTACAACGGGTTGTGGGAGAGTGGACCGCTGTAGATAGATGGGGGAAGGTGATGAAGATGTTGGGGAAGATGACAGAGGTGTTGGTGTAGATCACCGTCACATGATGATTGCCCCGCCGACGTTCCGGCGCCACCAGGAGAGAGGGGGAGGGAGCCCCTCTCCTTCTTCTTCCTTGACCTCCCCCTAGATGGGAGGAGGGTTTCCCCTCTGGTCCATGGCCTCCATGGCGGCAGAGGGGCGGGAGCCCCTCCGAGATTGGATCCCTCTCTTTGTTTCCTTCTGTTTCTGCGTTCCTAGGTTCTGGCCTTTCACCGTTTCTTAAATTCCCGAAGATCTGTAATTCCGATTGGGCTGAAATTTTAACACGATTTTTATCCGGATATTAGCTTTCTTGCGGCAAAAGAAGGGCACCAACCGCCTTACGGGGTGACCACAAGGGTCCAAGGCGCGCCCTACCCCCTGGGGCGCGCCCCTGTGGCTTGTGGGCCCCTCGGGCATCGTCCCGCGTTGATTCTTTTTCCCAAAAATCACATATATTCCAAAAAAATCTCCGTAAGTTTTTATCGCGTTTGGACTTCGTTTGATATGGATTTTCTGCGAAACAAAAAACATGCAACAAACAGGAACTGGCACTGGGCACTGGATCAATATGTTAGTCCCAAAAATAGTATAAAAAGTTACCAAAAGTATGTGAAAGTTGTAGAATATTGGCATGAAACAATCAAAAAATTATAGATACGACGGAGACGTATCACGTAGATGTCCCCTCTACGGGCTAAACCCTTTGGCTTATATACACGCCAGGTTGGGGTATCCAGGGTTACAGGGTCGATATCTTGGCGTGGAGGCGGTAGGAGAAGTCTTGGAGTATACAACAAGTCTTCGGTAGATGCAGTCTTGATCACGCCCCATCGTGCGGCCTCCGGAGTCCATCTTGATAAGAATAAGGGCCCACCAGCCCAATCCGAGGAGCATGGGCCGACTAGGTTGGTACCCCCTAGTCCAGGACATCGTCAATATGATTATCCACCAATCACATATTTACAAATACTAAACTTCCTAGAAAAGAATCTTGTGGTGCATCGAGGTTGGGGTAAGATGGGATGTGATTGTGAATGCATGGACAACTTGTGTATGTTGTTAGAGCCCACACGCAGGCATCTGTGCCATGTGTGCAGGGCTTGGTGAATCACATGTCATCGTTGGTGGGATCTGGACTGAGCAGGGCATGAGGAATTAGCCATGTGATCGGTGGTTGCGTGAAGTGGGTGGCACTACTGTATGCTACTCTTTCTCTTTGACAACGACGTGGTTGTGCATAAGAATTGCAAAGCTGTTTGGTTGTTGAAGGGAGCGATTCACCACATCATGCCACTCATATTCCGCCCATTGGCGCCACCTCTCCTCTGTTGCTTGCTCGATAGAGAGATCCGTTCACTAGGTGTGTCCGGTCTGATCGTTTTTCAACCTAAGGTTTGATGAATAGAAGCGTAAAAGAAACTTTGTAGAAAAGCGAGCGTGGCAAAGTGCATTTCTACTTTTGTAAGAATACAAAATCTAATACTATCTTTGATCCATATTAATTCATTGGTTTAGTACAACTCTGTACCAATCCATATTAAGCTTTGATATAAAGTTGTACTAAAAGCATAATTAATATGCATAAATTCATGATATAGCAGCATTGGATGCATAGACTAATGCAGATTTTTTTTCCTGGGGGACTAATGCAAAAGTTGTAACCTAAGACTTTATTAAAAGAAAAAAAACTTATAAAATATATGACTTTTTTAGGCCTCGTACAATGCAAGGTCTTTAGACATATTTTTTAAGCACCGATGCTTATTTGCATAGGATAGACTCTTAATTAGACACCACTTAAATAAGCACCGGATATTAAGAAAAAACTTGATTTATTTTAGTATTAACCATCTCCGTAAGCATCATGCATTGTTGATTGCAAGGTTAAAAAAATCTGTTACTGGATTGTACTCCCTCTGTCCCATAACGTAAGTATTGTAGTATTAAAAAAGTCTTATGGAGGGAGCAGATATTCCCTTCATTTCATAATATAGTGCCTATAGATTTTTGTGAAAGCCAAACTTTGCCAATTTTGACCAAGTGTATAAAGAAAAACGGTCTACATCTACAATACCAAACATGTACATTCTGAAAATATAACTCATGATGCCTCCAATGAGGTGCATTTGGTATTCTAGATGTACCTACTTTTTTCTATAAATATGGTCAAAGTTTGTAATGGTTGACTTTATGAAACAGAGGGAGTAGTATATTTAGGAATAGAGGATTAGACAATGATTGTATTACAAATTTAGTTGTCATTCCGTAGCGTTTTACGGTGTCGCACTCGGCCGCCAATCGGAAATGGCGCAGAGAGAAAGCCCGCGGTTTCTTTTCGCGGCCACACCCTGCTGTTTCATTTTGGCAGGAAAATCTGTCGAACTCGAACCCTAACCAGGCGGCGCCATGGACCAGTTCCTCGTCGCGGCGCCGCCTTCCGCCGACGAGGGCCCCGAAGCGCCACGACCGCCGCCTCGGA